>NW_016804209.1:179654-260353 GCF_001698545.2 Rhinopithecus bieti | reverse complement strand
AAAAAAAAAAGAGAGACAAAACAAAACCCATCAATAATAAGGAAACCCTAAGCAGAATATACTGAAATAATTCACGATAACTGCCCCTCCATAGAAAGTCAGTCAACATAGACTGCAGGTATGGAAAACTCCCAGGATCCTAGGATGACATAAAACAACCCGAAGCCCCAGACACTAGTGAGACAGCTAATGGGAATCAACTGTGTTTCAGGAAACACTTTATACTTTTTGATCAAAACTGTTAATAGGACCAATTAGAGAGCTTCTCATTCTACTTTATTTTCCAAATAAATGTTGAGAGAACAAAAATATAACACAATAAGATGAAGTTTCTTCTAAATATAAACTTTAAAATCTGTCCTATGAACTGCTTAAGTAATTTTAGTAATTTCTGTTTTGTTGATAATACATTTCTAGACTTAATAGATTTCATTTTGTTCACTAACAAAGAAAAACTGAAATATATAATTGCATAGAATTTTCTTGTGCAACTAAATGAAATTAAAAGTTCAAAATGAAAAAGTATACATCCTTCAGCATTTTAAAATTCAACTGAATAGCTTTTAATGTAAGATACAGAAAATACGTATATCTATGCTGGAATTGCTTTTGTAGCTGTCACATTGGGTATACATGAAAAGTATAATATAATCTGTGTGTGTGTGTGTGTGTGTGTGTGTGTTTTACTTTTTATCCTTGGGGGGAAAAAAGCAACTATATCAAGGAACGTTAATATTCTCGTACCATTATAATAAATATAAATCCAAAATACAAAACTGAAAAAAACTTAAATAACTTAAAATTTACATAATTCTGCATTAAGGATGAAGTTACTCATTTCATATCACCAAATATTTTGCACTGTGATTGTCTAAGAAATGAATTAGGAACAGGTTCTCTGTGCCCTAATCTAGATTTGCCAATAAATTGAATGATTTCCCCAGGAAAGCTATGTAACCACTGCGTAATTCATTTTCTAAGTACAGATCATTTTTTCTTACTTAGGGGTGATTAGGAGATAAAAAAGATGTTATTAGCAAGCAAAGTCTATAAAATGTGTTTAAACAAAAAATAAGAATCATTGTCTTCTTTAAAGCAGTCTCTTACATTTTCTTTTGATGTACCTATGAATATGAATGTCCATAATACTCTCAGTATTCACATAAAAATGCTTTGACAATTCTATAAGCACATGAACATGGATGACAAGAACCCTGGGTGGCCAGGGAATTACTCTTTAATAAGGAACCTTTTCACATATCTGTCATATTGCCCTTTGATCATTATCTGGATTTGTATTTATTTGTGGTCACTGCCTCAACTGCAATATAATCAAAATCTCTCTCTCAGTGCCATTATATCATGCTAAACTACTATGTCCAGTACTTCAGATAGCTTTAATTTACATTCTTGAAACTTCTCTTATATGGTCTCAAGAATGACATTTCCCCTAAAGTTCACCTAATGCCAGCAGCTTTGGAACTCTAATGTCATCCATTTGCTCTGTATGTCCAGGACCACTGCATTGTGATGAGCAAATCTGGAAAGTCACTGCTTCTAAATCTTTGACATCAGAGACTTTATCTTGACATCTGATATGAAATATAGTACAACAGTATGATATATGAAACATGTCTAAGAAATAAAAATGGCCCTAAGGATTCAGATATTAGGCCTATATAACATGGCTGACAGTACCATGGCTTTGCAGGCCTTCAGACTGAGTTTAACTAATAATGAGTGTTACTTGTTGGGGCTGCCTAATGAGACTTAAATTTGTAGGTAATTTTATATTTCTTTAAGCTTGCTACTTGAAGGCTACAGATGAACAAAATTCATTTTTATATTTAATCAGTAAACTATCAGGTGTGAATCAAGCTATATAAGAAATGCTCTGTGTATATATATACCATATTTAACAATGATATATCACTTCTGCTTCTACTACAAATACTTTATAGAACTCAGCCTGGGCAACACTGTGAGACACTGTCTCTACAAAAAATAATTAGCTGAGTGTGGTGGCAAGTGCCTCTAGTCCCAGTTACTCAGGATGCTGAAGCAGGAGGATCACTTGAGCCCAGGAGTTTGATGTTACAGTGAGCGATGATCATGCCATTGCATTCCAGCTTGGGCAACAGAGTAAGAGCTTGTCTGTACAAAAACAAACACACACAAAACTTTATAGCACTAAACACAATAATCACGTTTAACAGAAATCCCATACTCTAATGGTTTGGATATCTGGTTCCATACCAGACTGCTAGGCTTGAATTCTGTGTGGAATTGAGCATTTTATTTAGCCAACATATGGTGCAGTTTCCTGGCATGTGAAATGGGGATAAAAGGATCTCTACTTCATTAAGGTCGTTATAGTAACTTAAAGTTTTTAGAAAAGTGTGATGTAAGCCTTCAGTGTTAGCTATTGTGGTTGTATGTTATCATGTTTATTTATTCTACAAATATGTATTGAGTGTCTAATATATGGCAGGTTACATTCCTAGGCATGTGAGATAAAAGAGTGAAAAAAGCAATTATCTCCAGCCTCATGGGGCTGTGTGTGTATGTGTTTGGGAGATGACAGACAAAAAACAGTGACTCTAAAAATATGTGTATGTGTACAACATAAAATGAACTGTACACTGTAAGTGCAAAGTGCTGTTAGAAAAGGAAAAGCAGAAAAAAGTAAGGGAGTCAGAAGTATTGACAATGGGGAACAGGTTGCAATTTAAATGGGAAGAGGGTCAGGATAAACACCACACAGACTGTCTTTGGCATCTGAACACAGTTGTGAACAAGGGAAGGCAGTTAGTCATATGGATTCTGGGGGAAGCACATACAAGAAAGATGGAATAATGGTCAGCAAAAAGGCCTTAAGACAGAAACATGTTCAAGGAACAGTAAGAGGGTCAATGTGCTGGTGAAGACTTAGATGTTATGTTGAATTATATGGTGAGTCATAAAAGGAAGAATGTGAGAAGACTCACATGACCTATGTCAAGAACAGATTATAATGAAGCAAGAAGAGAAGCACGGAGACCAGGGAAAGTTTACTACAGTAATCCAGACCAAAGATGCTGATGACGTAAGGCAGTTCGACAGCAGGTAGTAAGAAGTGATCTGATCCTGTAGCAGGTGGTAAGAAGTGATGTGATCCTGGATATATTTTAAAAGAAAGAATACATACATATATATGTATATATTTGAAGGAAAAATGACAAGACTTCTTGTTTACTGTGTGTTTTTATACAAAAGGCAACAATATTAAAACTGATAGGATGTATAGTAAAGATTTAGTTATTTTAACATCCAAATTCACAGTAAACACATATTTGAGTATTTGTAATACAAACATAGACCATTTAATATTTAAGTTCAATTGAGGATATATGAATTCCAAATAAAATCAACATAAGTTATATATCTAAGTTTATGAAAATTAAAGAGGTCACCAAAATGGTAAATTGTACTTTAATTACAAGAGAGATATATTATTTATCCATGAAGTTCTATTCTCTTTTTATATTTCTCTCCTTTGGAAGATGTGTATCCTTCAACTCAACAGTTCTTTTACATAAAAGACTCCATCCCAGACAGGTCTATATTTTCACAACTTATGAAGTAACTACCAGTTTCTGACTTGATATCCCACTTGAATGTCCTAACACTCTAAAATCAAAACCGTACAAATAAATGTCAATATTCTCCACACAAACAAATTTATCTTCCCAGCACTCCATGCACCTATCAATATTACAACCATTCTTCTAATGACCTAAGCTTCAACTTTGACATCTCTGCCTTACAATCAATCACAAAGCTAATGGGCATTTCTTATTTTCTACTGCCACTTTTCTATTACTTTGACCCAAATGATTCTGTCTGAATGTTTAACGTATCATGCTTGGATTATCACTCATCTTTACTTTCCAGTTCCTCACTTCTAGTTAAATTTTCCAAAATCACTACTTTCATCAATCTATTACTCACAAACATTTGAAAACTTAAAATTGATTAGAGGTAATTCAAATCCCTTGGCAATCTATGCCTAACATCTTTGAATCAATCAATAAATATCCAGTATTCAGATATTCTGTTTCATAAAATGCAAAACACAAGTAAATATAAAACATAATGTCTTGTCTCAAAAGGAAATATAGTATATATACTTAAAAATGTCTAATCATGCAAGGCAAAATAGGATCTTCATTCTCTTTTAAGTATTTTGTTTAACACTCAAGATTTAGTAGAGTAAGATGTAAATCTGAGCTTGAGTTAACCTCCTTCGTAACTGGGGATAAAAGTGTTTCTCTTCTTGAGAGCTGCTATAGGACTCAGCAGATCACAAATTAATACAATTGGCAATTAAGTTGTATGGTACAAAATGAAGAATAGAATTTTGGTGGTCAATTTAGCTATATGTCCAAATGAGTGCTAGAGAAACACAAAAGTTGAAATTACAGTAGGCTGACATGGAAAGACTCCAGAGATGGTTAACTATAAACAGAATATTTTAATGTAGATTATACTGAGGTAAGTAAGGAATATTGAGATAGGATTTCAAACAGGTACAATGTGACAAGGAAATTAATAGAGGATGGAAAGCAAAATTGTTTATCTGATCTTACTGGGAAGGAGTTTGGAGGTAGACATAATTGAGATACCATATTATGTACAATTTTCTTCTCATCTCTATAAACAAAATCACATATTTCAGTAAAAGCAGTCTCTTCATTATTCTCAAACAATCCTATCGCCATTTTGACTTCTATACAGGTTCTTAGGGCTGTTCTATCTCTTTTCCTGATTCATCTCAAAAAATGATGTTTCCTCTTACTGACAGACCAAAATTCACATTGATTTTAAGGCTAATTCAAATTCCAACTCCTTTAATGAAGATTTTTTTCTAAAATTTTGCCTCAGGATAATATTTATTGCTATTAAACTATTCCAATACTTACTACCTATAACATTAGACCTGTATTTTAAACATATATGGATTTATAATGTCATAGTGTTGTTTTCAAGCCATAAGTCCAGAATTCTGTCTACTGCAGGTAAAATGGTATTATTTACAGAAGACAATAAAGGAGAAAAGGCTTCAAATACATCCTTCAATATATTTTAAAACAATTAAATCCATCCTGGCTAACACGGTGAAACCCCGTCTCTACTAAAAAATACAAAAAGCTAGCCGGGCGAGGTGGCGGGCGCCTGCAGTCCCAGCTACTTGGGAGGCTGAGGCAGGAGAATGGCGTAAACCCGGGAGGCGGAGCTGGCAGTGAGCTGAGATCCGGCCACTGCACTCCAGCCCGGGCGATAGAGCGAGACTCCGTCTCAAAACAAAACAAAACAAAACAAAACAAAAAAAACAAAAAAACCCACCACAATTAAATATACAATACATTTAAACCCTACAGTAAAATATTCAGGGATTTTTAAAATTCAGAGCATCTAATTACAATTCTCTATTTTTTAAATTTCTCAATTGAAGCTATATAAAGTCCTCAAAAGGGCATGAAGAACAGTTAAACTCAAAATCACATAAACAGTAGAGAAAAGAGTGATGATTTAAATAATTACATAGTAAATGTTCTTTAAAATTAATAAAACCAGAGTTACGTATTTTATATTTACACTGAGCTCAGTAAATAATTATTTTCTTTTTTGGTAAGGAGTTTTTTGCCAGTGAAGTTTCTTAACAAATAAATATTGATATTTGGTACTTAGTATATACTATTAGTATGTAATTAAAATATTTCTCCAGAGATTTCAAAGTATATTTCATCATTAGTAATTAATGTATCACAAGTCTATGAGTGTATTACAACAGGGCACTTATACACACTTATTCAATTTTTTACCCATAAATTGGTTTTATCAAATATACTTCCATTTTTGACAACTTTATAGATTTCAAAAATGTTACATTGACTTGCAAATATCAAAATCATACTTACTTATAAGAGTGTGTGACACTGTAAATATGCTTAATTTAAAAATGAAGAACAACTTTTCTTTAAACTGGCTTTTTTTAAGCTGCTCAATTTATATGAAATCCCTCAGATTTGTCCTTAATCAGAAATACATATTAATGAAAACAAGAACATTCACAAAACTTCAATTAGAATTTCTGTTTTTTTATTCTGGAGACAGAGTCTCGCTCTGTCACCCAGGTTGGAGTGCAGTAGCACAATCTTGGCTTGCTGCAACCTCTACCTCCTGGGCTCAGGTGACTCTCCCGCCTCAGCCTCCCAAGTAACTGGGACTACAGATGTGTACCATCACACCAAGCTAATTTTTGTATTTTTAGTAGAGACGGCGTTTCACCATATTGGCCAGGCTGGTCTTGAACCCCTGACCTCAAGTGAACTGCCTGCCTTGGCCTCCAAAAGTGCTGGGATACAGGCGTGTGCCACCATGCCCATCCCTTCCATTAGAATATTTAAGCACAATCAACACTCATTTTACATAGCATATTTAAGGTCTTTGCATTTTTTTGTATATAAATCATACCTCAATACTAAAAAGAGATACGTTTTCATGGAAATATTATTTGGAAAACGTTAGGAGAAACAAATGAGAATTGTTCCATCGTATCCACAGAAAACTATGCCCATAGGTTTTACATTTATAATCTGGAAGCATTTTTTTTTCTAAAACAGAGACTACTGTTAGAAAAATGTGAAATAATTTTTTATTTTTTACATCAGGAAATGTACAGTAGTCCCCCCTTATCTTTGGTTTTACTTTCTGTGGTATCAGTTACCTGCTGTCAACTACAGTCCGAAAATATTCTATGGAAAATTCCAGAAGCAAACAATTCATATGCTTTGAGTTGCAGGCTCTTCCGAGTAGTGTGATGAAATCTCACACCATCCTGTTGTGTCCTCCCTGGGGTGTGAATCGTGCCTTTGTACAGCATATCCACACTGTACATGCTACCCTCCCATTAGTCACTTAGTGGGCCACTCAGTTATCAGATTACAGGAAGAAGAAGAATGGGTATAGTACAGTTAGGTATTTTAAAGGAGAGACAGACCACAGACCACATCCACGTAACATAATTTATTACAGAATATTGTTAAAATTGTTCTATTTTACTATTAATTATTGTTGTTCATCTCTTACTGTCCCTAATTTATAAATTAAACTTCATCCTGGTATGCATGTTTAGTAAAAAACACAATATATATAGAGTTTGCTACTATCTGAGATTTCAAGCACTCAGTGATTGTCCTGGATTAGGGTGGACTGTATAAAGATTATTTAATTATCAAAACAGAAAAAAAAGAAACCCTGAGGTGTACAGATTCTTCCATTTTACAGAAAACGTTAAGTAATTTGCTTAATCAAGAAGTGTCAAGGGACAATCACTGAGTGATTCAAATGCAGAGTTATATAATGTGCAATTCCATGCTCTTATTGTTGTATCATAGTTTCCAAAATAATCCAGTTTAAAATTATAAAGAGGTACAAAGAGGAAGAAATCCTACCAAGAGAGCTATTAACAATAAAATGCAAAATTCAGTTCTGAGTATCTGAAAATAGAAAACCAGTATCTACCAGAATTGGTTATATAGCTCTCACTCTAGACATTCTCTGGGTTTAATATACATCTTTCTTTTGAACATTCATCTTCTCAATTAAATTTACTGATTCTTTATCAAACTGAACAAACTGAAAGAAACCTTAAACTAGCAGACAGAGGACAAAAAATTATATATTTAGCATTCCTACTAAGAAAAAAGTATAACCTTGGAAATCATGTAGCACTGAAACATGTGGATTAATACTAGATGTTTCAAGATAGCTCACAGTTCTTCATTAGTACAATTATTTCAGAACCATGTTAGTATCACCTCTAAAGTTTCTCTTTAATAACCACTTCCAGCAGTTACAAACTACCAAATACAACTACTATATAAAATGTAGTGCCTGTATGGTAATGTAGAAATTTTTGACAATTAATACACTTTCTGGCTGGAAATAGCAATGAGATGTCATTTTTTTACAACCCTCTATCTTTAGATGATGGCATAATAACTTCAATAAAATTGGGGTTCAAAATCAAAATTTAAAACAATATATATATTGGTACACTTGTTATTTACACAAATTTACTTTATGGATTAATCATTCAAATCCTTTATAAGTGTGTAAAGAGCTATACAATTCTACCCTCATATTCCAATAATAGAGCATTTTAAGTTGTACAATGCAATTTATACAGACTGTCTTCAAAATGCTTTGTACCAATAATAACATATCTCATGCTGAGTAAATGAGGTAGACGTTACTGAAAGTTGTTCTTAATTGTGTAAGACGTCTGTGGCTTCAATGAAGAGGTAATATCCTTCAAGGTGCACTTTCACTAAAATAAAACTTAAATCAGTAAGCCATTAACATGCAATTGGTATTTGCTTAAGTACTTTTCAAACGAGACCAAGGTTGTGAATAAGTGACCAACTATTTTCATGAGAAATATGTTTAACAAGCGTCCAATGAATATTAATGCTCTGTTAGAGGCTGAATTGAGTTCCTCCCAAAAATTCTTAAGTCCTAAGCCCCCAGTACCTCAGGATATGACTATTTGGTGAGAGAGTCTTTAAAGAGGTAGAGTCTTTAAAGAGGTCATTAAATGAGGTCACTAGGATGGGCCCTAATCCAATACGATTGGTAAAAAGAGATCAAGACACAGACGTGCAGTGGGTAAAGACTATGGGAAGAGGCAAGGAGGAAAAGGCAGCCATCTACAATCCAAGAAGAAAGATCGCAGAACAAACTTGCCCTGTTGACTCTTGGGTCATGTAGGGTTCATAATCTTGAGCAAATACATTTTCTGTTGTTGGAACCATCCAGTCAGTGGTACTTTTTTACGGCAGCCCTAGCAAACTAATACATCTATTACAACTGACAAAAATTATGCTCGTTTTCTTAAAATCTTTTAATCGATGCCACTAATGCCTTATGTTTATTGTCAGCATTCTTTTTAACAATAGCAACAGTATGCTTAGATTTTACTTTTAAAAATGTAATTTTAATTGGAAATGCTTACAAGCATGTAAATTAACACATGTATTATATATATTTGCAAGTGTAAATATGTGTGGAAAAGCATAGAAAAGAAATGAGAAGAGACCACATTAAACTGTAAACCACTGTTACCTTTGGAATGAGCATGATAAATTGGGAAGAGAATAATGAAAGGGAGGCTCTTATGTTTTATTTTATGTAGCTGCGAATTATTTGAATCTTTTATGACTTTTACAAAAAAGCATTTGTGGATTATTTGGGATCAACATGTCCTTTAAAGAAAAGCAAAAATATTTACTGTTGCCATCAAGTTTACAATATACTAGAAAAATAAGAATTACTTATAAATGCTGTGGACATCCATCTGATTTAACAACATGGAAATACCTGGTGACCTTAGAGAGTGAAATTATCAATGGAGCTACGAATAAAGGAGCTAGACTGAACCGTGCTGTGGAATGAACCAGAAATGAAGAAACTTCATGGACACAGATAACTCTTCTAGCAGTTCACACAGGAAATAAGGTCATCTGAAGTGACCTTTACTGTGACCTGTGAAGACGAGAATAAAGGTGTGCAGTTGAGAAACTTTAGGAACAAACACTGTGGAATGTATTAAATCAAAACGTTATTTCTGACTTTCTACAGTATTTTACAAGTAGCAGCAAAGCAGACAGTAAAGCTTAAAAGGATTGGGGATTGGCAAGGAAGATACGGTTGAAAAGATAGAGGATTGAGATTCTGGAGCAGGAAATCTTAAGTGTCCTTTGGAGACCACGTAAAGCCTTTTAAAAGGGATGATGAAAATGGAAACATAAAAGAGATCTAAGAAAACGGCTAAGGAATAAAGATCAAAATAAGCAGGAATAAGAGAAGGTGAGAAACTGAAGTTAAACTCAATGATGTGAATTTCAAGTTGAAGATCTTGGTTTTGGAACCGTTACATGTTTTTATGAGGTTTCAAATGGTTCTGAAAAGAGCAGGTTAAGTGGGATGAACAGGTAGTGACAGAAGTTAAAGAGAAAAATGATAATACAAAGATAGTTTGCTAAAAGAACAGCATGAGTACTCTGAACAAAAGCATTAAAACAAGGAAATCTGTATTATGTCTGAAGACGAACAATGAATTACATAACCTTTAAAAGTCCCTTAAGAGCCTCTAATCTTATTTTCAAATAAGCTATTACTTATTTGAAATATTTTCAGTATTTGTAAAATAAGATTGTATTTTCTAAAATACTATTAACTAAGATATATTCAATCCTAGAAAATAAAATTATGTGAAGAAACTGTGCACAGGGCACTTAATATCTTTTTCTTCTCGGAAGGAAAACATTAAACGAAGGTCGGAGGAAATCAGGCAAAATATATATTCATCCATTTCATAAGTTATGTGTGCTTGTTTATTATTCCTTTAGTTCCTAGAAATATAGTAAAGAACCTGACAATCAAACTGGGGATGAGCAGGGAGGAGGAAGTTATATAAAACCTTAAATATATTCCTGAAATTGTAGAGTAACTCTAATTGTCACTAAATTCTCAGTGGAAAGCTTCAAATATACAGGTAACATCATATTTGCCATTAGCATTATCTTATGGATAATAAACCAAGTACTATTGTTCACGGAGATTTTCATTGAGCAGATCAGACAAAACAGGATAATAACTTTTTTTTTTTAAAGATAACAACTTCAATATAATTGTAGGACGATCCGCGCAAAGATCAACATACAAACAATCAGCTGGGCATTTTTCATACACGCAGTCATCGAAGCTAGCTGAAATGAAATCAAGACGCAATTCTTTACACAGGTAACATCAAAAAACACCTAGGAATACAAGTTTAACGCCAGGGTAAGGATGTAAAGGACGGCTACTACAGAAAACCGAAAGAATAATAATGAAAAGAATTAAAAGAGGACACACATGAGTAAGGGAATCCAATGCCAGGAATTTAAAGGAAAGAATATTGCAAAACAGGAATTAATAAAATCTTTATTTGCTTAAGGTAAAACGATGTCTAGAGCAGGCAGGTGCAAGTGGTAAGGATTCTCTAATAGAGTGGGGATGGCTGGAACTAGATCAGAGATTCGAGAGCCGCCGAAGTGTGAGAGATCTTTAATGCTTAATGCTGATGGAGGATGAGGGGCGATATTATACCCAACTAATATATAATCATGGCAGTAAACACACACACACACGTACGCTTGTTTCTCTAAAACTAGGTAACCTTTTGTCCCGAGACAAGCTTTTGGTTTAGAAAGGAATTAAATTATCATGGGCATAGATCCTTTGAATTATTTTCTCTTTCAGTCTTCTAAATAATAATTTGAAAAAGAAGCAGATCTTCTATGCCTAATGAAGGAATTCGTAGGAATCCTACAAAGAAGGGAGAAGAACCTCTTAAGATAGATGCGCCTCAGCTTAAGTAGGTCAACATCGAGGAAAACTTACAGGAATTTTTGCGGAGAAAAGTTTTCATTACTTTTATTAGTCCAGGAAATGCTGGTAGTGAGAGGAGAGGACAAGAAAAGGGAAAGTGATAGAAAGATGGACGGTAGATAAGTCGTTGGGGACTAGCTCGTTTTAATGTCTACGCATTATCCAGAGATACAGCCTGATTTAGCATCAGAAGTTCTTATTTACCTATACCCACTAAGCTCAGGACCTTGAGCGGGTGACTTGGGCTGCGAAGATATGTTACCACTGCAAGGGAAGCGTGACAATTCTGGAATGAGACAACACTTCCGCATTTCTTCGGCCTTTTGGCTGCTTAGTTATATATAATAGGTATATATATATATTGATTCCACTTCATGGCAAATTACCCTAAGCTGCATATTTTGATTTGTGCATTTTTATGGCCTATATATAATTGTTTTCTGTAGAAAATTTCAGCTCAAATAACCTGGGAATCTGCTACACAAGGTGCAAAGTTTATCTGCGATCCGCATCTTTCTGCGACATCCATCGCATTTTAATCAAGTACGCGCCCAGCTGGGGTTGCTCGGGAGCCACTCTGGACAATACTGAGAAAAATGACAGTAGCAGAGGTAAACTACTTTCCTTTTTCATGCAGCATATAATATATATTCCTGCATAAAGGACAGCTTCTGGACGCATTCAATGAATGCCGTGCTGCATATCTTCCCCTCAATTCACCCTCCTCCTCCTTCTCTCCTCTCTCACCCTCCCTCCCTCCCTCCCCTCCCTCTCCTCTCCTCCTCTCCTTTCCTTTCTTTTCTTTTCCAGACGGAGTTGCGCTCTGTCGCCCAGGCTGGAGTGCAGTGGCCGGATCTCGGCTCACTGCCAGCTCCGTCTCCCGGGTTTACGCCATTCTCCTGCCTCAGCCTCCCAAGTAGCTGGGACTACAGGCACCCGCCACCTCGCCCGGCTAGTTTTTTGTATTTTTTGTATTTTTTTTTTAGTAGAGACGGGGTTTCACTGTGTTCGCCAGGATGGTCTCGATCTCCTGACCTTGTGATCCACCCATCTCGGCCTCCCAAAGTGCTGGGATTACAGGCTTGAGCCACCGCGCCCGGCCTCTGCTGATTTTAAACCGCAGATTGATTACTCATTATAAAATGAAGGCCTTTGTTGGGTCCGAACTCATTTCCACTCCCACTCTTCATTTTATATAGGCTGAAACAGCACGAGGCCCTATACTAGAAAACACAAAAATGAGGAAATAATTATCTCTGACTTCAAGAAGTTTAAGTTTACACTCCAGCTTAAATAACTGTATATTATCTAAACTACAAATCAAGCAAAAAATCAGGTAGCGTAAGTGGTGGCAAATAAAGCATTATTCAGTGAAGAGGAAGGGTGGAGAAACAGACAAAGTTTCTTGTGAGAGATCATCACAGGATGATTCTAGCCTCCAGATAAAACCTAAAGTAAGATTTCAGTAAACAGAAGAAAAAGGAGGCAGGACTTTGAAAAGGGCAGGGAGGAAAGCACTAAGGTAGAAAACAGTATAGACTGTAGGTAAGTCCACCAGGAGGCAAGAGGCTGTCAGTACATTTGGAGGGACTCTGGAATAGGAGGGAAAGAACTAATTTTGTTAAGTATAAGGAAGTCACGGAAGACTTTTGAACAGAAAGGAGATGTGATTGTAGGTCGTTTTAGGAAGCTGAATCTGAGTGCCATAATTTAATGGATTACAACAAGGAAAAGATGTAGGTGAGCCAGTCTGCTATATTAAAGTCCAGATTAGGAATCTGGACTATGCAGTTAGATAGGTCTAGTTCCAGTGGAACCCTATTTAAATTAAGCTACTTAACCTCTCTAAGCCATATTTTCCTTACCTAATTGGGAGATAATAGTGGCAATTTCATATAAGGACTGAAGGAGACAACACATAAAGGTCCTAACACTTTAGAGGTAATTTATCCTCCTCCTCCTCCTCCTCCTCCTCCTCCTCCACATTTTCACATCATTCAGGCTTTCCCCGTGCTCTTAGATACGGAGTATATAAATGTCTCAATGGGAGTTTTGTCTGGAGCTAAATTCTGGCTGGGAATAATCAGGAAATCAGAGGGGAAAAAATGAAGAAGGCATAAAATACATGTAAGAATATGGATTAACTAGAGCTAGTTCAATCAGCCAAAGGAGAGCGAGGAAATATGTGAAATAGTCAAAATATACAAAATCTAATTTCTCTAGCAGGACTTATCTCACACTTGGATTTGGATAAAAGCTTTCAAATTGGCACTCCTCCAGTCTTTTATTTTCTAAAAAATACAAGAACTACATATTACTGTTGAGCTAATATTACTAACAAAATTTTTTTTTCCAATAGTAACTAATTACCTATGCAGTGAATACAAATTTACCTACCTGATCTTCCAAGACAAATTATGTTGTATGCAGGATACCTTCCCAAACATAATACAGTCTAACATTTGTCTATCCTCTCTCTTCTAGTCAGGCTCTTTCCTGTATAAAAACACCATTTTTATATCTGCCTTCCAGTCTTAATGATCAACTATTAGTTGGAGTTCTATCTTCTTTCGAACCAATTCAAATATAATTTATCAAATCTAAATTAAGTACTACTTTGTCAATTTAGATCAGAAGTTGTTAATTTACTATACATAAGACTCAGGAAACCCTTTTTATAGCACCTAACTCCACACAGATCTTTTTCTAATCTGAAATTCTGATGTATTTATCAGTCAGAATCATCAAGTTTACACACTCATTTGGATTGTTTTCTGTTTCACTTTTATCAGTATCATGACTCCAGGAATCTCAAAAAGATCTTGAAATAGAAGCCATGATTATAATCTCCAAAGTATCTAGACTAGTGCTAGACAGAAAGCATTATTAAATAAACGTTGATTGACTGTTTAACCCAATTCTTTATTTAAAAATTTAATGTTTTATCTTTCTTCCCCACCAAAATTGTTAGTTATGGC
Source organism: Rhinopithecus bieti (assembly GCF_001698545.2). Classification (NCBI taxonomy): domain Eukaryota; kingdom Metazoa; phylum Chordata; class Mammalia; order Primates; family Cercopithecidae; genus Rhinopithecus; species Rhinopithecus bieti. Next base: position 245,897 of record NW_016804209.1, on the reverse strand, counting down.
ATATGTTATCAATTTGCTTCCAAAAGCTTTCCCAAAATCATTTCAACCCTCTCTTAACACTGCTCACTGAACCACAGATGAGGCTTAATAATCATCACTCTTAAATCACTACCACACTTTCATTTAGGAAGCCATTATATGTTACTTCTGTTTTCAAACTAATCTTTTAAGTCTTTCAGTCTTGTGTCACTTTTCTAAAATAACATATCTGCTCATGCACCTCAAAGGTTTATAGGCTTCTGGTACCCAAATGCCTACAGCGGAGTCTAAACATCTTCTGTGGCACACACGGTTTTTCCAGGTGTATTCCCAATCAACTTTCTCAGTATTTCCTCCAATTGCACTCCATTTATTCCATTTCCTCTAAATTTATTACCCTGAATCTACCAATAACTTTAAATGCCTCTAGGCCTTTGGGTATTTTCTTTACTTTCTTATGCTACTCTGCCCCGTGTAATGAGATTGAATCATGTCCTCCTCCAAAAATTAACTTGGAGTGTGACCTTATTTGGAAACACATTTAATTAGTTAAGGATTTAGGTGGGCCCAAAATCCAATGAAGTTTACAAGAGACAGAAAAGGACATAGAGAGAAGCACAGAAGAAGGGAATGTGAAGATGGAGGCAAAGACTGGAGTGGGGCATCTATTAATACAAGCCAAGAAATGCTTGGCTTCCTTCCTCAGAATCTCCAAAAAAACCAACCCTGATAATCTCTTGATTTTGTACTTCAGCCTCCTGAACTGTGAGAGAACAAATTTGTGTTGTTTTAAAGTTACTCAGTTTGTGGCATTTTGTTATGGCAGCTGTAGAAAATGCATACACCCAGTGATGCACATGTCAAATTCTCACTTAAATGTAAACATCTAGGCTTTCCATTTCCCTTTCCACATCTCCTATAGTCATCTAGGCAATAAGCTGCTGCTCCATCTTCACTCCCGCAGAAGTACATTCAACATTATATTTGATTATCACCAAGCTGCATGGCTGTTGTCTACTTACATGTCATTTCCCCTACGGGCCTGGGAAAATATCAAGAGAGAAAAATGACTTGTGCTTTGATTTCTGCTATTTAGTGGTGGTGTTTGCCATAACAGATGATCAAAAATGACTTGCTAAAATATAAAAAATATAGGTTTAAAAATCATAGGGCCCAAAACGTAGACATTCTTCTCCTGTACTCAATCAATGAAAAGACATGATGGGACTCTTTACTACAATGCTTATTGCAGAAGTTCAGGACAGGAAACAAAAGTCCAACATAACCAAATTTCAGATTTCTTAAATGTAAATTTTAAAGCTCATTGAGAATAGCTTGGCAAAAGCATTTTCAGCCGTATATGCATTTACATTACCAGTTCAATTACTTTATGTAGGCATTATGAAAGTGGCTGCATCTCAAAAAATACTATCTGACATAAAATTAGGTTAGTTTCACAGACTTTTAGTATACTACTAACCAATGGTGATAAAGCTTTGAGACATAGTAACTCAAAAAAAGTCAGCACTCAGAAAAAAATATGGAGTCCAAAACCCATTAAGTATCCTCCTTTTATAGCAACAAATGATGACTTATGACTCAGTGATCAGAAGTAGCATTTCTCTAATTCTCAGTTTTATATGTTGCTCTGGATGGCTGAATCAACTTCATGTGCCCTACAACTTAACTTCCCAAATTTAAAAGGACAAAATACTGAAAGAATAAAGTTGATAGCTGAAATACATGCTTCTCTAGTACTTTAATTTTCTAAAATATCATTGTACAATGGAAGAGTGCTTAGAAAATGCTTATGATATTTGCACAATCAAGAGTTCAATGTAGTTTGTTTCATCCATACAGAAGGCATAATTTTTTTCAAGTTATGAAATATTTATTAGTATATTAACATCTTGTATTAAAATCCACATTTCAGTATGAGCAACACGAAATTGATAATACTGTTATCTTTTCTCCACTCCTGCAAATAGAATTTCAGAGTGGAAGCTTCTTCTATTGACATTTCAAACCCTTTTTAAGTATTCATATTATGACTCTGACATCTGTTTGATAACAGCAAAGTCATGAAAAAAGTTTGAAGGGTACTTTCTTAATTGGCTTACTTAAAACCAATACTTTAATATCTAATTGGATGTTCTTGTTAGATTATGAAAAAATCTTTCTTTCATTTCCTGAGGAAAGCACTGCAAAAGAGAATGCTGCTCATGAAAATAACACTTTATCTTCCTTTGCTTCCTTAATCGACTTGACAACATAAATGCAAAGAATTAACACTATTAGGCTCTCAAATGAAAATACACAGCAAACACACAAATATATACCAAAATACACCATATATATGCAATAATAGTAATTTATTATTTACTGAAAATTTAGGGAAACATTATGTAATATTCTACTACATCAGAAGTACTGAGACAATAGGAATTAACACTCCTGTCTCTAGATTACAATCTGGTTTAATTAGTGACAAAGGATAACTATTTTTGTTACACTCGCAGCTAAAATTTGAGAGATCCAACCACATATAATATGAGTATCTTTAAAGAGTACTTAACTGGAATCTAAAACCCAAACTTCCAAAATATAAGAAAACAAGTAGTGAAAAATGGAAGCCTCTGTTACGTCACAGCACAGAGATTCAAGATAAACTAGCAAGAAAGGCAGCAGAGTTTTACCTGATAATATGTAAGTCGTAAAGCATGAAGGAGGGGATGAGAACCAAAAGAGAAGCTATTTCTGTAATACCTAGAAACTCTGACGGACTGAAGATGGCCCACCTGCCATCATCATTGGGCTGAAGCAGTATTACACAGGATAGACGCACAAAACCCACTAAATATCGAAGAGATGCACAAAGACCTTGTTTCTTCCACTCTATCACACAGAGTCATGCTCAAGGATGTTCGAATTCAGCCTTCTGAGAAACTTTTATCAGAGCAAGCTATCAGCACTTTGTGAAGAATCATTTTAAAGGGAAGTCTGGTAGCTCTGACATATTACCCACCAAAATTGGTTACATACAAGAAAATATTTTATTCAGTTTATAAAAAATTTTATTTATATACACTACACATTACTGTTAGGTGATCAATCTAATTTAACGGAATATTATAGTCATTCTGATTTCTACAAATGGTTTCATAAAATGAATAGATTTTGGATTGGTTTTCCATAACAAAATTTGAGCAGTCTTCTTGTTTAATGAGTTTTTGTTCCAAGGAAATCTGTTTTATTTTAAACAAATATACCACTGTGAAACTCCACTCATCCTAAGAAGCTAAGAAAACATTCCAGCAGTGCTTCCTTTCATCATCAAATCAATGTCTCTGTACTCTTTCCTTAATATAACTGCTTTGGTAACTATGGCTCTAATTCCTGTCGTTAAGAAGGTCCAAGAAAAAAAAAAATCATGCACGCAGGGCATTTTAAATTATCTTTCAAAAAATGGGTCATGAAAATACAAAGATGTAAATAATAATAATACACTAATAAAATAAAGGTATAAAGTATGAGATGCCACAGAGAAACCTAGTAAGTTATATGATAAGTGATCCAAATAATAAAGACTATTTTTTTTTAAGAATATAGGATTAACAAAGAAGCTAGCGTGGATTCTAACTGCTTTGTGATTAACTTGTTATGTGCTTTTGGGCAAATTACTTAACCCTTTTGATTCCCAATTTATCTACAAATTCAAACGTAAGAAGTAATGATCCTTCCTATTGTAAAACTCTCTGATAGCAAAGTTAGGTCAATACAGGAGGAAACAATGCTCATTCTTTTTATGTCCCAAGCATCATGTATCTGCTGCTAAAAGGAAAAAGAGGGGAAGGATTGGATGTACAGACAGACACAGGGGCGGTGGGTTAGGAAAGAGAAAAGAAAAGAAGAAAAAAGAAAGTTTCCTTTAGTTGGTATTTATGTGTTCTGTGGAGAACCAGCATTACAGTCTAGTTTAGTAGTTGCCATAAACTGAATGAGAACAAATAACCAATAAAGCTATGTAGCTATCTTTCTCAAAAGCAAGTGATTTTTAAAATGTCAGATTCTCTCACTCTTGGGCTTGATATCCTTCAAAATGGCTTCCACATCACTAAGATTAAAATTCAAGGTCCGTAACAGAGTTTACAAGGCCTTACACAGAACACATGTCAACCTATGCTCTTGCCTCTGCCCCATGGCACAGCACCCTGTTACTCTCACCATATCTACCACTCTCTTCCTCACTCTCATTACTACAATCATACTGGATTCCTTGCTATTCCAAAAAATAATCCAAAAAACCATTAAGAATGTTTCCACTTTGGGGCCTTTGCACTTGCTGTTCCATCTTACAGATACTATATAAATCATTCTCTCATTTCCTTCAGGTCTCTGCCTACATGACTTCTTTTCAGATAGGCCTTCTCAGAACACTTTTATAAAAATGCATTCTCCTCAACCTTTTATCACTCTGCTTTACTTTTCTCAAAGTATTTACTACCACCTCATATATTTGCTTTTTCACTGTGTCTGGCTAAAATAAAAGCTTTCTGAGGTTATAACTTTATCTATTTTGTTCGTCACTTGTTTTGCAGTGCCAAGCCAGACTGCTTAAGGCAGCATACAGCAGACACTCTGTAAACTTCTACTGAGTGATTGAGCTAATGAATACAGTGCTATGGTTTGTATGTTTGTACCCTCCAAACCTCATGCTGAAGTTGGAGGTGGGGCTTGACAGGAGGTATTTGGGTCATGGGGGACTTGGTGCCACCCTCCCATTAATGAATGAGTTCTTTCGCTATTAGTTCCCGTGATTTAAGAGAATCCGGCACTTCCTCCTCTCGCTCGCCATGTGATTGCTACACATGCTGGCTTCCCGTAACTTCCACTGTGAGTGGAAGCAGCTTGAGGCCCTCACCAGAAGCAGATGCTAGTGCCATGCTTCTTGTACTACCTGCAGAATGGTGACCCAAATAAAACTCTTTTCTTTAAAAATCACCTAGTCTCAGGTATTCCTTTAGAGCAACCCAAATGGCCAAAGACAGCAAGGCTGCCCAAAGCTGTTATTTTCAATATCACTAATGAATATTTTAAAAATGTTAAAAACAAGACAAACTTCAAATTCTCCAACTCAACTGCAACCCAAAGTACATTAAATTTGAAGAAAAAATTCCCACTTAGAAGGGTTCAGAAAAGGAAATTAAAAGTATAGAGTAGCTGGAATATGTTATTTATTTTACCTCTATTTCCGTAATATTGAAATCTATAATTAATTAGGCTCAAGTCACAAATCTCTTTAAAGTTTATAGCTATACTAATGTCCCCTGATACTTCCTCTACAACATTCTTGAATTCATAAAGAGTTCAGAAAGACACTTTCTTCCCTAATAACAGCAAGCTATGCAACTAAAATGAGATTCTATACTCATTTGGGGAATCAACATGAAAGAATCTCAGCAGTTCTTCCCTATACTAGGGTCTAAGTTAAACAAACAATAAGATAGCCTCACTGCTACCTCCATTGCATGGCTGTTGTTTGTTTGTTTAATTAGTAAACAGGGACAGTATACTTCTTGGCATCATGCACATAAACAATTTCAGCTCATCTTTCTGAAACTCTCAATCACTGTCAGCTATGCCTAGCAATGCTGAAACCAAGTGAACCATGATGAAGCTATTAGAAAAGCTAAAAACAAGTTGTGTTTTTTGTTGTTGTTGCTTGTTTGTTTCAATTTGTTACTTTAAGTAATATAAGTCTGGTACACAGAAAGAAAAGTAATACTTTCACTCCTCCCTGTTCAGAATGCATCTGGAGAATAATATTCAACTTGAACACTGCAGGTATTAATGGTGACACTGACAAACTGGAGAGCAAAGCAGAGAACAGAAATCAGGATAGTGAGACTCTACCAATCTGTGGCATGATGACTGCTGAAAGAGCTGGAAATAGATTGCCTAGAGAGTCCAGTGTGAACGCCCACCGCAAATATTTGTTCAGCTGATATGTGAAACTTGGAAGGTATTTATACCATGAGATTCCAGAGGGAGGAAAGCAAGCACTATTAAGCATTTCAAAGGAACGGTTTTCAGCTCCATATATGAAACATTTTATCAACAAATAAAGCATTGTAAAGCTACAATTGGCTGTCTCCTGAGAAAGCAAGTTCCCTATCTAAATTGTTTAAGAAGAGGCTCAACAACTATTATTTAATATTGATGTTTACAAAAAGGGTTCTTACTCAAACAGAAGATTCTGGCTTTGGTAACATCAGAGTCTTTTCCATCTGAAATATCTATGAAAAGTCTTTTAAGAGTACATGTCAGAGTAAACAAAAAGAGCCTACAGAAGGAAGCCCCATCAGGCCGAGAAAATAGGCTCTCTTGATTTTGTTCCCCACACACCCCTGAATGGTCCCTTATATAATAGCTCTTCCATTCTCAACCCATTTCCATTACCTTGGAGTGGCCTTAAAAACCTCAAATTCATCAACAACCTCTTATCTCTGAGAACTGAGACCATCTGTGTCAACATGACTTACTAGTTTGTTAAAGGAAATCTTTGCCTGGCAAAGATAAGACTATAAACCAAAAAAAAACCTACTGTTTGCTTCAAGAAATTCTCACAGATCAATTTATCAAAGACAATAGTCCATACACCTGGATAAACAGCTTACTTTAAGACTCTTGCCTTAGTGTCCAACAAATCTAAACTGTTCCATCACAGAATTTGCCTAATCCACATAAGCTGCCTGTCTTAAAAAGCCCACCTTAAACCATTTAAACGCAGATCCCAAAGCCCTATAAATATCCTTCTTCTACTTCTTCCTTCTGAAACACTACAAAGTTTTTCTTACTGCAGTTACATTCTAATACATATGACTTTGCTTTATTAACAGATTGATGACAACTGTGGGGAATTCAGCATCTCCATTCATCTACTTCTGTACTGAACCATCAAACAACCACCAACCCAAAACGGCTACTATATCGACTACAAAATTAACTTCCTTCCTACAGCACTACTCTTATATTATTCTATGGCAAAATTTTAAAAATAAAAAATACACACACCCAGTATTTTACAAATCATCTTCAATTTCAAAAATACGTTAAGTGGAACTATCCAGACACATACTATGTGATTCACTTTATGGTAACTTCAAGCAAAGGCAAGGCAATCTATGGTGATAAAAATCCTAACAGTGGCTTCCTATGAGAAATGGCAGGTGTACATGCAAGAGGCCCTGAGGAAATTATGTGGGAGAATAAAAAAGCTTTACATTGATTATTACAGAGAAATATACACTTATTAAAATAGGCATTTAAGATCTATGTATTACACTAGTTGTACATTTTACTTCTATAGCATTTTTTAAAGTCCATTTAAGATTTCTAATTCCAGACAAGATGAATGGAGGTACTTGTGTCTGTCTCTCTGGTTAAATACTGCCAAACACCCTGGATATCACATACAAAACAAACATAAGATTCTGAAAGGTAGAGAGAAGAAAGCATACAGAATAGGGCTCTCCGGACTAACACTATGATTCTTACTTAATATATCCCGGACTGGATGTTACTGGAGAAGCGGGCAACCCACAAACACCAACAGGCAAAGTCAAAAAAAAAAAAAAAAAAAAAGCTCCAGCCATTCTCTCTAGCCAAAGGACCAGAAAACGGACAACAAACATTCTCTTTCAGACAAACAATGAAAGAGACATCTGTCTCTGTTAGACAAAGTTTCTTAGGTAACTACCCAACACCACTCTTTCTTCACATCATTCCATCATTTCCTACTGCTCAGATGATTAGGAACAAATTACCACAAAGCTTTCAAGGTCCTTCATAATCTAGTAACAAATTATCTTTCTAGTCTCATTTCTCAACACTCACAGGCACTAACCACATCAAATTACTCTCTGTTCCCTCAACAAGGCATATGGCCTTTGTTCATTCTGTCCTCTCTATCTTTCCACTTGTCCATTAACTGAAGAAATTTAATTTTTTCCTACAATATCCAGCCTAAGGAAAAAGCTCTTTCACTCCTACTTACTCTGTTCACACAGCACTTTGCTTATATTATGATTATAGCTAGTCTCATATTCTATCAGAAATTATCTGTAGAATCACCTACAGCCCTGAATAAATAGTGAACTTCACAAATACAGGAATTGAACCCAAAGTATTGTTACATCCCCAGAGCTACAAAGAGGGAAAAGCACACAGCAGTTATTCATTGAATTGAATTAAATAAATGACTCAAAGTGTGAGTATGTCTGGTGGAAAAGCATGATAAACTTTTTTCTGAGTCAGTGCAACTGGCTTTCTGGACCCAGAGATTACTTGGAGTTGAAATGTATTTGGATTCAGAATTTCATACCTTAAGCTGCTGCTTTCACTATAATGTTGTCCTGTTTTCAATCTAAGGAACACGCAAAGGACAGGGTATTTAATCTCTACAACTAATAATAGATTCTATTCAAAAGTAGATAATAAAAAGATTCTCATATTGCAGTATTGGAATGCCCTTTCTGCTGACTCAAGTCCTGTTTATTAAAAAATGGGCTAGCAAGACATTATATAGAGGCTTTTGCAGATGCTTGTATAATTCTTGCTTCTATAGCACTTGTTGAAAGGCTAATCACTTGGTCAAAAAAATCTATTTCAAAAGTTCTATTTAAGCTCTAAGTGCTTTATAAAACATTGAATTAGACTTTTCCTGTACACTGTCTAAACAAAGTCCATACTCTTTGTAAACTGCACTAAATCTAACAAGCAACAAAGAATTCCAATGGCTTTTCGCTCTTGTCAACCTCCTCATCTTTCAAACTCATATTGGAGGGAAAATGTCATGTGCTATCAGGATCTAAAGGTGATTTGAAAATGCAACTATTAATTAATAAGGAAATTACTTTCTGCATATAATCTTATTACTGGAGCAAAAAGCATTTTTTAGAAGTCACATCAATGATATCAGATCATATGACCATTGTTAATGCTAGGTTTTATGGTAAAGTCTGAATACTGACATATGGACACTAAAATCCAAGTAGTCTGTTTTACTACCATCGATATAGTAGAGAGAGAGCAAGAAGGAGTTGTGAGAGAGTGAAGTCTAAAAGTTTCGAGAACTACAGTGAATGAAAGTGCTAGGAGAAAATGAAAAACAATGAGAATGCCTTCAGTAATGACTTAATAACCAGTAATGAAATATACATTACAATTCACTGAATAGTTGTTACAGTTAAATGATTGCTAGTTATATTTACAATGCATTTTAATAAAATTATTAACTTAAAATAGGCTGAAGATGGCTGCTCATAGTGGGCTCACCCCTGTAATCCGGGCACTTTGGCAGGCCAGTGTTGGAGTGTCACTTGAGGCTAGTAGTTCAAGACCAGCCTAGACACACAGCAAGACCCTGTCTCTACAAAAAAAACAATTTTTTTAAATGAGTTGGGTGCAGTGGCATGCACCTGTAGTCTCAGCTACTAAGGAGGCTGAGGTGGGGGGATGGCTTGAGCCTAGGATTTTGAAGTTATAGTGAGCTGTGATCACGCCACTGACCTTCAGCCTGGGCCACAGAAGGAGACCCTGTCTCAAAAAAAAAAAAAGAAAAGAAAGAAACAAAAGAGAATGGTCCATGCTTTCACAACTTCATATGCTAACTGATCAGCAAACTGGAGAACAATCAAGGTTTCTATTTGTAAGCAACAGAAGAGCATAATGAAGATGTATCACAGTCAAACGTATAAAAAAATTTCATTTTCACCTAGTAATGAGAGAATGGCATAGAAAAAATATCTTAAATATCTAATATTGTCAGATACTCTAATTAACTAATAGCAAATACTCTGAGATGTAATAGTATAAACAATTTAGGTGCCATAGAGATTACCTTGATAACATAATAAAGACATTTCTAAACCATAAATGAGGTTTGAGGCAGTCTCATATAATGGGAAAAGCATTTCTGAAGTTGAAGTTGAGTTTATATTTTGAACCTAAAACTACAGCTTAAGGATTTAGTAAGTATATAAACAGAAAATCGAGTCTCAGACACAATATATAGTTACTACTTATCTCATAATTGATTGTTTTCATACATTTAGTGAAAGAAATTGTAAAGTCACCTAACTTACAGAGTTTTTAACAGATTCTTGCAGAGTTTGACGTAGAACACAATAATTTTATTTCTTGGCAGAAATAAAATGTTGCTTTTCACAGTAATTGCTAATTTGGGAGAAAATTACAGCATTTTTGCATTATTAACATAGCAGCTTTGCTAGACATCTATTATAAAATTCATTTTAGGAACAAGGCTCACTTTGAATATTATAATCTTCAATAGTATTTTTTAAGTTTCATTTTAAGGGATAAAAGAGTATAAGTCATAGTAAAGAAATATTTTAAATTGTTTTAAATTTGTATGGTATATATTAACTTTGTATTTCACATACAGTTTGGGATAAACCAAATTAAATATATTTTGGATAAGTTCAAAACTTTTCAAAGATATTAAGCTCTGGTATACCCTGTATAAGGTAATTTATTAACTAGACTAAATATTGATATTATTAGATAGCTAGAAATAATTTCACAAATAATAATCTTTGCATTGTATATAGTAAAGTCTCCTAGTTACTGCATAAATCAAAATAAATGTAAAACAATTTCTCAAGTTACTCCAAAACAGGCAAACAAAACAAAGTCCTTTATGTTTTATAAATACATAGGAAAACACAGGCAGCATTATGACCTAAACAGATAATAAACATAACCCACTAGGTCTGGTCGTTTTACATGCACTTTCTTTGGCTCATTCATTCATTCAACAGATATGTGCAGCCTTACAGAGAGAATTATAAAGATGAGTAAAATTCTGATTCTGTGGTCAAGATATCTGCATTTGAGAAAGTTGTAGCAAGACAGCCAACTAGACCCCCGGCACTTGGCTCCCTCACAAAGACAGCCAAAACCTATGAAAACCTCTGGTATATAGCAAAGGCTGTGCAAGGAGGAAAGTTCACAGACCTAAATGCCTACATCAAAGAGTCTGAACGAGCACAAACAGACCATCTAAGGTCACAGCTCAAGGAACTAGAGAAACAAGCATAAACCAAACACAAACTCAGCAGAAGAAAGGAAATAACCAAGATCAGAGCAGAACTAAATGAAATTGAAACAAAAAAATACAAAAGATACATAAAACAAAAAGCTGGTTCTTTGAAAATATAAATAAAACTGATAGACCATTAGCAAGATTAACCAAGAAAAATAGAGACAAAATCCAAACAAGCTCAATAATAAATAAAACAGGAGATATTACAGCTGACAGAATTGAAATACAAAAGATCATTCAAGGTTACTATGAACACCTTTACATGCCTAAACTAGAAAATCTACAGAGATGTGTTTCCATACATCCTCTGAAATCTATGCAGAGGTTCCAAAACCTCCATTCTTGACTGCTGAGTACTCACATGCTCAACACCACATGGAAGCTGCTAAGGCTTGGAGCTTGTGCCCTCAGAATCCACATCCTGAGCTGTACCTTGGCCCCTTTTAGTCACAGCTAGAGCGACACGGACACAAGGCACCAAGTCCCTAGGCTGCACACGACACAAGAACACTGAGCCCAGCCCACGAAACCATTTTTGCCTCCTAGGCCTCTGGGCCTGTGATGGGAGGGGCTGCCATGAAGACCTTTAACATGCCCTGGACAAATTGTCCCCATTGTCTGGGGGATTAACATTCAGCTCCTCATTATTTATGCAGATTTCTACAGCTGGCTTGCATGTCTCCTCAGAAAATGGGTTTTTCTTTTCTATCTCATTGTGAGGCTGCAAATTTTCTGAACTTTTATGCTCTGCCTCCCTTATAAAACTGAATGTGTTTAACAGCACCCACCTCACTTCTTGAATGCTTTGCTGTTTAGAAATTTCTTCCACCAGATACCCTAAATCATCTCTCTTGAGTTCAAAGTTGTGCAAATCTCTAGGGCCGGGGCAACATGCCACCAGTCTCTTTGCTAAAACAACAAGTCACCTTTGCTCCAGTTCCCAACATGTTCCTCATCTCCATCTGGACCACCTTAGTCTGGATTTCATTGTTCATATCATTATCAGCATTTTGGTCAAAGCCATTCAACAAGTCTCTAGGGAGTTCCAACCTTTCCCACATTTTCCTGTCTTCTTCTAAAGCCCCCAAACTTTTCCAACCTCTCCCTCTTACCAAGTTCCAAAGTCACTTCCACATTTTTGGGTAGCTTTTCAGCAACGCCCCAATCTACTGGTACCAATTTACTGTATTTGTCCATTTTCACACTGCTGATAAAGACACAAGAAGAAGAGGTTTAATGAACTTAAGTCCCAGTTGGCTTGGGAGGCCTCACAATCATGGCAGAAGACAAGGAGGAACAAGTCACATTTTAATGGATGGTGGCAAGAGAGAGTTAATGCAGGGGAACTCCTCTTTATAAAACCATCAGATCTCATAAGACTTATTCTACCATGAGAACAGCATGATAAAGACCTGCCCCCATGATTCAATTATGTCTCACTGGGTCCCCCCCATGACATGTGGGAACCGTGGGAGTTAAAATTCAAGATGAGATTTAGGTGGGGACACAACCAAACCACATCAGAGGGTGCTAACTGCATGCCCTCCTGTGCCCGATCTTTCTTTCCACTGACACCACTGCTGCACTGACACTAGTGGCCTTGCCCCCAATGCTGCACTGCCACTACTGCCCGTGTGAATGGAGGGCACCAGTCCCATGCCCAAAAGATCTCTGCCCCTGCTCTGATACTGGCAATGGTGCAAACACATGCTTGGATGCCAGCACACCAGCACACCCAATACCTCAGCTTGGCCAACGAGCATGCACCCCGCCAAGCCGCTGCTGCTGCTGCCATGAGTAAACTAGCACAAATCTCACTGCCATCTTCCCATCAAGCACTTTGGCTGACACCACTCATGGGAGTGTTGTGACCAGCTATCTGGGAACAACTCACCCCCTCTAGTAATCAGGAGGAACCAGAGAACAAAGCTAGAGCCTGAAACCAGCGCCCCAGAGTTAGGGCATGCAGCTTGGGAGTCTTCAGCTAAGCCATGGCCCCCCAAAATCTTCCAGAAACAAAGCCAGTCAACCAAACCCACCTTACACCATAATCAAGGCCCCAAGGATATCATAAAGGATAAAAGAACAAAAAACTCATACAAAGGATGGCGACTTCAAAGACTGAAGGGACATCAGCCGTGAAGACGAAAAGAAACCAGCGCAAGAACTCTGGCAATTCAAAAAGCCAAAGTGTCTTCTTACCTCCGAATGACCACACTAGTTCCCCGATAATCACTTTTTTATTTTTGGATGGAGCTTCCCTCTTGTTGCCCATGCTGGAGAGAAATGGCATGATCTTGGCTTACTGCAGCCTCCCAGGTTCAAGAGATCTTCCTGCCTCAGCCTCCTGAGTGGCTGTGATTACAGGCGCACGCCACCATGCTTGGCTAATTTTCTATTTTCAGTAGAGACAAGATTTCACCATGTTGGCCAGTGTGGTCTCAAACTCCTGACCTCAGGTGATCCGCCCGCCTCGTCCTCCCAAAGTGCTACAATTACAGGCATGAGCCACTGCGCCTGGCCAACATGGTTCTTAACCAGACTAAAATAACAGAAATACAATTCAGAATATGGATAGAAACGAAGATCACCAAGATTCAAGAGAAAGTTGAAACCCAGTCCAAGGATTCTAAGGAATACAATAAAATTATACAAGAGATGAAAGACAAAATGGCTATTTCAACAAAGAACTAAACTGAGGTAATAGAGCTAAAAAACTCAAAGAATTTCAGAATACAATCACAAGTATCAACAGCAGAGTTGAGCAAGCTGAGGAAGGAATCTCAGAGGTCAAAGACTGGCTCTTTGAAACTCATTCAGAAACAAAGAACAAACAATAAAGAAGAATGAACAGAACCTATGTAAAAAATGGGATTATGTAAAGCGACCCAAATCTACAACTCATTTGTGTCCCTGAAAGGGAGAGAAAGCAAGCAACTTGGAAAGTGTATTTCAGTATATCTATCATCCATGAAAATTTCCCCAAGCCTGCTAGAGAGGCCAACAGCCAACATTTAGAGTCAGGAAATGAAGAGAACCCCTGTGAAATGCTATACACGATGACCATCCCAAGACACACAATCATGAGATTCTCTAAGGTCAAAATGAAAGGAAAAAAGTTAAGGCAGCTAGAGAGAAGGGCCAGATCACCTATAAAGGGAACCCCCAATAAGGCTTAAAATAGCAGAAACCCTACAAGCCAGGAGAGACTGGGGACCTATATTCAGCATTCTTAAAAAACAAAACAAAACAAAACGAACGAACGAACTTCCAACCAAGAGTTTTATATCCAGCCAAATTCAGCTTCATAAGCAAAGAAGTAAAATCCTTTTTGGAAAGAAAATGCTAAGGGAATTCGTGACCCCCAGCACCACCTTAAAAGAGGTTCTGAAAGGAGTACTAAATGTGGAAAGAAAATATTACTACTGGCCACTACAAAAATATACTTAAATACATACACCACTGACACTGTAAAGCAACCACACAAACAAGTTTACATAATAACCAGGTAACAGTAGGATGACAGGACCATATCCACACATATCAATATCAACCTTGAATGTAAACAGGCTAAATGCCCCAATTAAAAGGCACAAAGTGGCAAGTTGAATAAAGAATCAAGAGCCAATGGTAAGTTGTCTTCAACAGATCCATCTCACACGCAATCACATCTGCAGGCTCAATGTGAAGAGATGGAGGAAAATCTACCAAGCAAATGGAGAACAGAAGAAAGCAGAGGTTGGTATTCTAATTTCAGACACAACAGTCTTTAAAGCAACAAAGACCAAGAAAGACAAGCCCTTTACATAGTGGTAAACGGCTCAATTCAACGAGAGGACCTAAGTATCTTAAACATATATGGACCCAACAGAGGAACACACAGATTCATAAAACATGTTCTTAGAGACCTATGAAGAGACTGACATAACCACACAGTGCAATAGTGGAAAACTAATAAGTTAAACTGACCACTAGCTAGAGTACTAAAGTAAGAGACAATATCCAAATAAACTCAATCAGAAATGACAAAGGGGGTGCTACCACTGACTCCACGGAAATATTAAAAAACATAGTCCCTCAGAAACTACTACAAACACCTCTATGCACACAAGCTAGAAAACCTAGAAGAAACAGATAAATTTCCTGGAAACATACAACCTCCCATGATTGAACCAGGAAGAAGCTGAATCCCTGAACTGACCAACAGTAAGTTCTGAAATTGAGTAAGTAATAAAAAGCCTAACAACAAGAAAAAGCCCAGGACCAGATGGATTCAAAGTGAAATTCTGCCAGATGTATAAAGAAGAGCTGCTACCATTCCCACTGAAACTACAGCAAATAAATAAATAAATAAATAAATAAATAAATAAATAAATAAATAAAAAAGAGGGGTCTCTTCCTGAACCCATTCTATGAGGCTAGCATCATCCTGATACCAAAAACTGACAGAGTTACAACTAAACCAGAAAACATTAGGCCAACATTTTTTATGAACATGGACCAAAAAATCCTCAACAAAATACTAGCAAACTAAATCCAGCAGTATATCAAAAAGTTAATCCACCATGATCAAGAAGTCTTTATCTCTGGGATGCAATGTTGGTTCAACATACACAAATCAATAAATGTGATGCATAACATAACAGAACTAATAAAACAAACCACATATGCCAGGTGTGGTGGCTCACGCCTGTAATCCCAGCACTTTGGGAAGCCACGGCGGATGGATCACTTCAGGCCAAGAGTTCTAGACCAGCCTGGCCAACATGGTGAAACCCTGTCTCTACTAAAAATACAAAAATTAGCCAGGCATAGTGGCAAGCACCTGTAATCCCAGTTACTTGGGAGGCTGAGGCATGAGAATCCTTTGAACCCAAGAGGCAGAGGTTGCAGTGAATTAAGATCATACCACTGCACTCCAGCCTAGGCAAGAGAGCAGACTTTGTCTCAAAACAAAAACCAAAACCACCTGATCATCTTCATACATGAAAGGCTTTCAAAAAAATTCAATATTCCTTCATGTTAAAAACCCTCAACAAACTAGACATTGAAGGAACATATTTCAAAAAAAATAAGAGCCCCTATGAAAACCCACTGCCAACATCATAGTGAATGGGTAAAGCTGGAAACATTCCCCTTGAAAGGTGGAACAAGATGAAGATGCCTTCTCTTACCACTCCAACACAACATGGTACTGTTAAGTCCTAGCAAGAGAAATCCAGCAAGAAAATGAAATAAAAGGCATCAAAATAAAAAGAAAGGAAGTCAAATTATCTATGTTTGCTGACAATATAACTCTATACCTAGAAAACCCCATAGTCTCTGTCCAAAAGCTCCTGGATCTGCTAAACAACTTCAGCAAAGTTTCAGAACAGTAAATCATGTAGAAAAATCAATTGCATTCCTATACACCAACAACATCCACGGTGAAAGCCAAATTAAGAATGCAATCCCATTCATAATTGCCACAAAAAGAATAAAATACTTAAGAATACAGATAACCAAGGAGGTAAAAGCTCTCTGAAATATTTCATAATTGTAAACCACTGTTCAAAGAAATGAGAGATGATACAAATGGAAAAACATCCCATGTTCATGATTATGAAGAATCACTATCGTTAAAATGACCACATTGCTCAAAGCAATCCACAAATTCATTGATATTCCTATTAAACTACCAAGGACATTCTTCACAGAATTAGGAAAAAAACTATTTTAAAATTCATATGGAACCAAAAATGGGCAAAGCTGGAAGCATTTGGCATTACCAGACTTCAAACTATACTGCAATGCTACAGTAACCATAACACCACTGTACTGGTACAAATATAGACACACAGACCAATGGAACAGAATAAGGAGCCCAGAAGTAATGCTGCAAACCTACAACTATCTGATCTTTGACAAACCTGACAAAAACAAACAATGGGGAAAGGATTCCCTATTCAGTAAATGGTGCTGGGATAACTCGCTAGCCATATGCAGAGGATTGAAACTGGATCCCTTCCTTACACCCTACACAAAAATCAACTCAAGATGGATGAAACACTTAAACGTAAAACCAAAACTATAAAACCCCAGAAGATAACCCAGGAAATACCGTTCTGGAGATAGGATCTGGCAAAGATTTCATGATGAAGACGCTCAAAGCAACTGCAAGAAAGAGAAAAATTGACGAATGGGACATAATTAAACTAAAGAGTTTCTGCACACCAGAAGAAGTTATCAACAGCATAAACAGACAACCTACAGGATAGGAGAAAGTGGTGGCAAATTACGCATCTGACAAAGGTCTAATATCCAGAATTCGTAAGAAAAATAAGCAAAAAAAAAAAAAAAAAACTCCCTTTAAAAGTGGGCAAAAGACATGAACTGACACTTTTCAAAAGCAGACAAACACCTGGCCCACAAGCATAAGAAGAAATGCTCAGCATCGTTAATCATTACAGAAATGCAAATCAAAACCACAATGAGATGCTACCTCACACCAATCAGAATGGCTACTAAAAAGACAGACAATAGATTTTGGCGAGATTGTGGAAAAGAAGAAAGCTTATACACTGCTGGTGGGAGTGTAAATTAGTTCTGCCAATGTGGAAGGCAGTCTGGCGATTTCTCAAAGAACTAAAAACAGAATTAATCACCATTTGACCCGGCAATCCCATTATTGTGTATATACCCCCCAAAAATGTAAGTTGTTCTACCATAAAGACACATAGACGTGTATGTGCATCATAGCACTATTCATAGGAGCAAAGAAATGGAATTAACCTAAATGTTCATCAATGGCAGAACAGATAAAGACAATGTGGTGCATATATACATATATATATATATATATGACTATTAAGCAGCCATAAAAAAGAATGAGATCATGTGCTTTGCAGAACATGAATGGAGTTGGATGCCATTATCCTAAACGAACTAACACAGGAACAGAAAACCAAATAGAGCATGTTCTCACTTATAAGTGGGTGGTAAACACTGAGTACATATAGACACAAAGAAAGGAACAACATCTCCCAGTTGGTACCACAACCACGATTGCCAGGCATGGTGTCGGTGGATTGGTTAGTTTGTCTCTTACCATTGGTGTCTGTGCCATTAAATTGCAAGACATGGCTGAGCAAGATCCATTTGGTGTCCCTGGTGGCACCCCTGGGGATCCTGTCCTGGGGAATGGAGTGGCCGGCGCCAGTGAAGAAGACCCGGCAGCGGCCTTCTTGGCACAGCAAGAGAGCAAGACTATGGGTATCAAGAACAACAAGGTCACCTTCGACATCCTGGATGGTGTCGCCCCCGGGCCCCAGCCACAAGGCGAACAGCTAGGGGTCCAGATGCTGTTGACGGAGTGATGATGGTGACTACCACCAGGAAATTAATGGTCCAAGAGACAATTATGCAGCTATTTCACAAGTGGATCGATTCTAATCACAGCCTGAAAATATTTGCAAATGGAAAGAAGAGAAAATGGAACACTTAGAAGCACTTGCTGCCTATTCTCAGAAGCAAGAAGCAGAGTGGAAAGAAAACATAATAAAGGAGCTGGAAGAGTGGTGTGCAAGACAAGATGAGCAGCTACAGAAAACAAAGGCAAACAACCAAGGGCAAACAAAGGCCAGAAGATTTTGTTAATGACGTTAATGAGTCATCCCCCAGCACTGAGTGGCATCAAGTGTCCTGGCTCTGTGACTGTAACCCCAGGTCCAGCAAGCAGGCCAAAGAGGTCCCCTGCATGCGCTCAGTCCTCAGCTCCCTCGAGCAGGCACCCCTGGTGCACTGATGAACCGCCCTTGGAAACATTACATCTGCAGTATCTTAATCCAACCCAGTGAAGTTCTACAAAATAACTAGATTAATTATACTGAGTTCTTCTGGACCAAACTTTTTTGTGTTTAGAGCTGATTGTTGTTTGTGATTGCATGTTTCCTTCAACTGTGTCCTCCCTGGCATACAGAGGAGGGGGAAGGAGGAAATGGGAGGGAGGGAAGCCTCCTAACAGTAGCTTCAACCTGTGCTTTTGTGCATTATTCTGAGAATAAATTTCTATCTCAAACAAAAACAAAAAACAAAAGACAGAAACAACAGACACTAAGGCCTACTTGAGGGTGAGGATCATAAAACTACCCATCGGGTACTATACTGATTACCTGGGCAGTGAAATAATCTGTACATCAAACCTTTGTGACATACAGTTTAGCTATATAACAGATCTGCACGTGTACCCTTGAACCTAAAAGTTAAAAACAAAGAATACTGAAGTGTTAGTTTTAGAATGTTCATCTCATGTAAGGCTACGAAAAACTTACTAAAATCATAGACTAGCATGATATGGAATCAAAACCTAATGACGCCTAATAAACATGCATTGAAAAGAATTTTCTGAGTTATTGAAATGTGCATCTTGTTTTGAAATTGTAGAGTTATAAATGAAAAATGCTTTTTTCAATCCTGAATGTACATAATTATGAATTATCTTTAATATAATTATACTTCACTGATATGAAAATAATTTCTTTGTTTTTTTTTTTAAGACCATAGGACTCTTTCCAGTGTACTACACAATTTACCTAATAGGAAAAAATGTAAAGAATATGAAAAAGTTAACAAGTAGTTTATCCCTTTCTCTGTGGGAAGACTGATTGATTCTCTCTTTTTGTTGTTATACTTTCTCCTCTGATGTAGTATTTCTTCTCGATACTCAGAGAATAATTAACTGTATTAGATGAAGTTTGACATATTAAGACACATTCGCATTATGTAGTTCTATAATCCCTCTGTGCATGTGGTTTTAATTACAAACAAATGTTAGCAGCGAAAACAACTTTTTTCCGATCCACTTAACATTTAGAAAGGCTAAAGATATAATTTGAGTTCCTATTTGCAAAGAAAGATTTATTTATCTATGCAATATCATTTATTTAGTATCTACCATGTGTGAAGTGCTTTGTCATGAAGTAAGGGTACAATTCACATGGTTCTTCATTGTAGTTAATTGCCAGGATCATAGGTAGGTAGCAACAATTGAAGGGAAGTATAAGAGCAGTCTGCGCTGGCAATCAAGATTCAGTCAGATGTTAGGATAAAGAATGCATATAGTTTAGATGATGACACTCAAAATTAAAACCAGGTAGAAAGAAGGAATGAAGAGGCAGACACAAATATTAAAAAATAAAAAGGAATATAAAGATAAGGCAGAGTTTGTAAGAGATCAGATGCAGTGTCACGGCCATAAAATGACCATGGTGCTGAGGCAAAATTCTAAAACAATTCCAGTCTCAAATATCATGCAACTCAGTAAGAAGCGAGGCTCTCAAGACTGAGACTTTAGGCTAACCGATATCATATTATGTATCCCCACTGGACAATGAGCTGCATGATATATCCGTACTACTAGTGCAAACAAAGTACATAACAGATACGTTAAGTGGATAGAAAAATAAAGGCATAAATAAATAAAAGGGAAGAATCTCAATTCCAAATACTA
This sequence comes from Rhinopithecus bieti, assembly GCF_001698545.2. NCBI lineage: Eukaryota > Metazoa > Chordata > Mammalia > Primates > Cercopithecidae > Rhinopithecus > Rhinopithecus bieti. The sequence continues at coordinate 225,306 of NW_016804209.1, read as the reverse complement.
CCACCAAGATTTCCGTATATCCTAATGTGTGTCAAATTACCTTGTCTTTGGCTGGGTTTTTTGTTTTAGCGATAATGTAGATTTCCATATATCCTAATGTGTGTCAATACTCTTTGTCCTGCTGGGTTTTTGTTAAGGAATGAGCATTTCCGTATATCCTAATGTGTGTCAATTACTTTGTCTGCTAGGTTTTTTTTGTTTAGATAATGTAGATTTCCATATATCCTATGGTGTGTCAATTAACTCGTCTTGCTGGGTTTTTTGTTTAGGATAATGTAAGATTTCCGTATATCCTAATGTGTTGTCAAATTACTCTTGTCTTGCTGGGTTTTTTTTTGTTTAGGATAATGTAGAGTTGGTCCATATATCCTTATGTGTGTCAATGACTCTTGTCTTGCTGGTTTTTTGTTTAGGATAATGTAGATTTACATTATCCTAATTGTGTGTCAATGACTCTGTCCCTTGCTGGGTTTTTTTGTGTAGGATAGATGTAGATTTCATATATTCTCCTAGATGTGGTGTCAAGTTACTCTTGTCTTGCTGGGTTTTTTTTGTTTAGGATAATGTTAACATTCTCTTTGCTGGTGATATGACGATTGTAATAAAGCCACTGAATGCCCTTTATAAATATTTCTGTTGAAAGCATTGCATTTAATCTAAATCAGTCTATATGATTTTTAACTTTTTTAAAAAATGGGATAATAGCATCCTTAATGGCTCTCAAAGACCTAGCATGTACAAAATCCCTGAGGCATGAAGGTGAAGGAAGTTGGATAAAGTATAATATGGTTGCCTAAGAAATAGGAAAAAAATGCCTCAGTGATAAATTTGAGACTACATCCGCAGGTCATTTTGCAATAAAATGTTCTGCATGTGCATGTAGAATATAACACTCAGTTTTACTCACAACTGACTTACAATGCAGTGAAAATTTCTGGACTATATCTGGCAAACCCATAGAAATCCTTGTCAAGCAGAAGCTAAAATCCAAATCTTGAAAATAACGCATTTGTTCATGGTGGGAGTTACAGCCTACGCATAAGCTTTATTTCGTCAAGCGCATACTGTTAAAAGATTATTGCTTTTTTAACAACAAAAATTGTTTTTGTGTCCTATGTAACCATACGTTCGTATAGTTTCCCTTTATTACACAATAATGACTGCTTTTGTGGTGACTTTCATGCTGTTCAGCGGACCATTAGTACTTGACTTGTGCCATTACATAGTATCTTAATAGTGACAAACAAACAAACTTGCAAATCAGCACAGCACCACACTGCCTGCACTATTAATTTTCTTTATATTCTCTGTGTTCATTTACATTTAAGTTCAATGAAGAAACACTTTGTCAATATCTTCAGGTTTTCCAAGACATGTTTGATTTCACAATTAATATATGAAAATATGAGCAGAGTCACTAGCCTTACAAATACCACTAATTTTTCAAAAACAAACTAAGAACTAAATGAACACCCAACAAAATACTCCTGTATTTTATTAAGCTTGTCAGGCCCGATTTGCTCACTGCAGTTGGAAAATTCACCTATTAAAGATAGAATCAGAATATTAGAGCTGATACAGGTCTGTTATACACTGATTCTGTTGGCTGCCACAAACTATGTGCCATTCTAAACAGTGTTTTCCCCAAGTGTACACTGTTGATGTTGAGGTCAATGTGCAGTAGAAATAAATGGCTCAGAGGACTGCAGTGAACACTACTTCTGAAAAATAGAATTCAAAACAAAGGCCCTGTTGACAGCATCAATAATAAACTTTCTGAGAAGGGAACAAATTATCTATCCATCTGTTTAAGAATTTTTAAAATCTTCAAGATGTCTAACTAGAAACAGCCGGGAACTGTCTATTCCACCAAAAGGAACCAAAATATCAAATAAACCATCACACTCTGAATAAAGATTTTGTGAGAAAGCATCAGGTCAACAGAGAGGAGATGGACATTGTGATTACAGAGGGAGGAAGCTAGGAGGCCACTGAGTCGTGGGGCACTAGGACCGGCCCCCTGTACTGAACCAGACCTGAGGAAGCAGTGAGTGAAGGAACTTCGGCACCACACTCCCACCACATACCTCTGGGATCCTAGCTACAGGTTTCCCAAGACCCCCAAATACCTCTGAACTGGCAGGGAAGCCACCCAGAGAATAGGCAGAAGCACAGCTCAAACTTGCATACATCCCCAAATGTTTCACTGTGCAGTGCAGCTGCAGCAAAATGTGGGACCATAGGTGTCCATGCCCCAAGGCTTGCCATGCTGTACTGAGTGGCTGCAGCTCCTGCTGTCTGCTAGGCTGGAAGAGAGCAGGGCCACCATTGCCACAGGGCTGGGGTGCATCTGATCCATGTAACCCCATGGCCCCTCCTAAGCCTGCCTGCCTGAGTGATCTTGCAGAAGTGTGCCCACAGCACAGCCTCCATTGCCCCTTCTGAGTGTTTTGCTGGAGGCCTAGGAGCAGTCTGCTCTCCTGCAGCACAGCTGGTCCTGACATCCAGGGGCTAGAGAACAAACCCCTGGATCTGGTCCCAACTCCCCAGGACTTGACAACACCACCCAGGGATACCAAGCTGAGATCTGTGGCCTTAGCTTGAGTGGGCAAGCAGCCCTCAGTCTCAGAACACAGAGAAGACTGTGGCATGGGCTCATGTGCTGACATCAGAGCTGGGCATCCCCTCTTCCGTAAGACTAGTCCGGGACGAATGCAGCCTGACAGCCAGCTGCAGCTTCTTCCCCAAGGAGTCCCAAGGCATCAAATGTCTAGAACAGTTATCTGGGTGCAGAAGGCTTAGGACAAGCTTAGCCGGTTGGGCCTGTTCCTGGTGCAGACACTGGAGGGAGACCCACCAGGTCAGGACAACTCAACCTTGTTGGGCTGCCAGGTTGAAAATATACCAGTTGTACATATGGTTCCATGCCCTGGTCAGGATCCTCTGCCCTTCATCTGCTGCATCACCAGACCACCAGTGAACACACTCCACAACTCGTTCTGACTCACGCAAATACAGAGAACAGTGGGTTTCCAACGAGTTATGACTCTCCTGGACTGCTCTACAGGAGGCAGAAGCATAGCCCATTAGAGCCCACCCCCCACCCACCCCCAAGGCAAGGAAAACATTGGAAAGGCACCAGTAGTTGGATGGGTTACCACCAAAGCTCAGAAACCAGAGAGGCAGTCATATCTCACCCCCGCCTTCCCTCCCCACAGCACTACTGTGGATGCAGTGAAATACAAAAGTCTCCCATCCAAGTACTAACCAGGCCTGACCCTGCTTAGCTTCCGAGATCAGATGAGACCGGGCGTGTTCAGGGTGATTAAGAAAATGTGGCAAATATACACCTTGGAATACTATGCAGCCATAAAAAAGGAGGAGTTTGTGTCCTTTGTAGGGACATGGATGCAGCTGGAAACCATCATTCTTAGCAAACTATCTCAAGAACAGAAAACCAAACACCGCATGTTCTCACTCATAGGTGGGAACTGAACAATGAGATCACTTGGACTCGGGAAAGGGAACATCACACACCGGGGCCTACCATGGGGAGGGGACGGGGAGGGATTGCATTGGGAGTTATACCTAATGTAAATGACGAGTTGATGGGTGCTGACGAGTTGATGGGTGCAGTCCACCAACATGGCACAAGTATACATATGTAACAAACCTGCACGTCATGCACATGTACCCTAGAACTTAAAGTATAATAAGAATAAAAATAAATAAATAAACAAATAAATAAATAAATAAAAGAAATACAAAAGTGGAGAGCACAACCAAGATCCTATTTGCAGGCCCTTATCTCTTAAGTGTCATCCAGTGGACTGCAATCTGAATTACACCACCAAACGAAACCACATTGCTTCAACACTCAGAGCCTGTGAAACCCACCACAGGAACCTATTTGCAACCAAGGAAATCGTACAAAGTCTTGGCCCTACGAAAGCACTCAGAGACGAAGCCAACTGACTATACACAGCATACGTCATAGTCAAACCTTCAAGGAAAAGAGAATATAAAATAAAAGCCCCAACCAAACAAAAGCAAATTCAAAAGAAAAAGCAGCACCACTTCCTTCTGAGAAGGAATCAGTACAAGAAGTACAAGAATTGAAAAAGTTAGTCTTTTGTAATGTCCAAAGGATTGCACTAGCTCCCTAAAAATCGATCCTAACCAGGATGAAATGTGTGAAATTAAAGATATAAATTCAGAAGCTGGATGGCAAAGAAGCTCAACGAGATCCAAGAGGAAGTTGAAATCCAATCCAAGCAAGTCAGAAAAGCAATTCAAAATTTGAAAGACAACAAAGATATAGTAAGAAAGAAACAAACTAAACCTCTGGAATTGAGAAATCCACTACAGGAATTTCAAATTACAGTTGGAAGTCTTAACAATAGACTAGATCAAGCAGAAGAAACAATTTCAGAGCCTGAAGATCACTCCTTCAAATCAACCCAGTCAGATAAAGAAAAAATAATTTTAAAAAATGAACAAAGCCTCTGAGAAATAAGAGATTATGTAAAACAACCAAATCTGTGACTCATTTTGCATTCTTAAGAGAAAGCAGAAAACTTGGAAAACATATTTGAGGACATAACCCACAAATATTTCCCCAATCTCATTAGAGAAATGAATGTGCAAATACAAGAACTGCAGAGATTCCCTGCAAGAAACTACACAAGATGACTGTCCCCAAGGCAAATAGTCATCAGCCTTTCCAAGGACAATGCAAAAGAAAAATCTTAAAGGCAGCTAGAGAAAAGGGTCCTATCACCCATGAAGGGAACCCCATCAGGGTAACATAGGACTCCCTGTCAGAAAACATACAAGCCAGAAGAGAGTGGGGCCAACTTTTAGAATTCTTAAAGAAACAAAATTCCAACCAGCAATTTCATCTCATGCCAAACTAAGCTGATAAGTGAAAAAATAAAATCTTTCCCAGAGAATCAATCACTAAGAGAATTTATTACTACAAGACTGGCCTTACAAGACCTACTTAAGAAAGTTCTAAACATGGAAACAAAAGAGTAATAGCTGCCACCACAGAAACACACATAAGCACATGGCCCAGAGACCCTATAAAGCGACTACACAATCAAGACTAAAGGTTAACCAGCTAACAACAGCACAATAGGAAGAAAACTTCGCTTATCAGTATTAACGTTGAATGTAAACAGTCTAAACGCTCCACTTAATAGACAGTGGAAAACTGCATTAAAATATGTTCTGTCTCCAATAGATTCATTTCACAAGTAACAATACTCATAGGCTCAAAGTAATGGATAAAGATCTAACACTCAAATGAAAAACAAAACAGAGCAGAGACTGTACTTATATGAGATAAAACTGACTTCAAATCAACAACAGTTAAAAAAGGACAAAGAAGGTAATTACATAATGATAAAGAGTTCATTCAGAAGACTTAAGTATCTTAAATATACATGCATCCAAAATTGGAGCACCCAGATTCATAAAACATTCATAAAATTTTCTAGACTTACAAAAGACTTGGATAGGCACAGAACAATAGTGGGGAAATGTCGAGATCCCAATCACAGCATTAGACAGATAACTGAGGCAGAAAATTAACAAAGAAATTCTGAACTTAAATTAAATGCAATGGACTTAACTGACATCTACAGAATACTCTGCAAAACAACCACAGAATAAACATTCTTCTTATCTGAACATGAAACATCTTTGGTGTACTCAAAAGAATCAAAATCATACCAAGCATATTCTCAGATCACAGTGGAATAAAAATAGAAATTAATTTCAAGAGGAAATCTCAAAAACACAAAATTACACAGTAACTAAATAATTTGCTCCTGAATGATTTTTGGGTAAATAACAAATTAAGGAAGAAAACAAAAAATTGTTTGAGTCAAATGATAGCAAAGATACAACATACCAAAATCTTTAGGATACAGTAAAACCAATGTTAAGAGAAATGTTCATAGTGTTAAATACCTATATCAAGAAGACAGAAAAATCTCAACTGTCTAACATCACATCTAGGGAAATTAGAAAAACAAGAAAAAACTAGCCCAAAAGGTGGCAGACAAAAATAAATAACTAAAATCAGAGCGTAACTCAATGAAATTGAAGACAGAAATCTATATAAAGAATCAATGAAACCAAAAGTTGGTTCTTTGAAAGGATAAACAAGATCAAAAGACTACTGGCTAGATTAACAAAGAAGAAAAAGAAAAGATGCAAATAAGCACAATCAGAAATGACAAAGGTGACATTACAACTGATGCCACAGAAATAAAAAAGATACTCAGGCACTATATTAATACCTCATTGTACAAAAACTAGAAAATCTAGAGTAAATGGATAAATTCCTGGAAACATACGCTCTTCCAAGACTGAATCAGGAAGAAACCGAAACCCTGAACAGACAAATACTGACTTCCAAAATTGAATCAGTAACAAAAAACCTACTAACCAAAAAAAGCCCTGGACCAGATGTATTCAGATGAATTCTGTAAAATATATAAAGAAGAAATGGTACCAACCCTACCGAAACGGCTCAAAAAAAAAAAAAAAAAAAAAAAAGGAGGACAGAATCCTCAGATGAATTCAAGATGGATAATAAAGAAGAGTTGACATCAACTTTACTGAAACTATTCCAAAAAAAAACACACACACAAAGGAGGAATCCTCCCATCCTCCCTAACACATTCTATGTAGCTAGCAGCACCGATACCAAAACCTGGCAAAGACACAACAACAAAAAATTATACACCAATATCACTAATGAACATAGATGTAAAAATCCTCAACAAAATACTATTATAGCAAACTGAATCCAACAGCACATTCAAAAGTTAACTCACTATAATCAAGGAGGTTTCATTTCTGGGATGCCAAGTTGGTTCAACATATACAAATCAATAAATGTAATACGCCACATAAACATATTTAAAAACAAAACCATACCATAATCACAATAGGCACAGAAAAAGCTTTCAATAATGTCCAGCATCTATTCGTGATAAAAATCCTCAAAGCATCAAAGGAATATACTTCAAAATCATAAGAGCCATCTATGACAAACCCACAGGCAACATCATACTGAACAGGAGACAAAAGCTGGAACCATTCTCCCTGAGAACTGGTACAAGACAAGGATGTCTACTCTCTGCTCCTATTCAGCATAGTACTGGAAGTCTTCATGAGAGCAATAAGGAAAGAAAAAGAAACAGAAGACATCCAAATAGGAAAAGAATAAGTCAAAGTGTCTCTTTTTGCAGATCATATGATTCTATATCTAGAAAACCCTAAAGACTCTACCAAAAGGCCTGATAAACGATTTCAGTAAAGTTTCGGGATACAAAATCAATCTACAAAAATTAGTAGCATTTCTAAATAATGCTTGAATTATTGAAATAACGTTCAAGCTGAGAATCAAATCAAGAACACATTCTTATTCACAACTGCCCGTCCCCCCACAGACACACACACATTACTTAGGCATACATGTAACCGAAGAGGTGAAAGATCTCTATAAGGAGAGCTACAAAACATTGCTGAAAGAAATCACGGATGACACAAATAAAGGGAAAAACATCCCATGCTCATGGATTGGAAGGAGGCTCACTATCATTAAAATGGCCATTCTGCCCAAAGCAATGTACAGGTTCAGTACCATTTCTCTCCATTTACCATGATTTTTCACAGAATTAAAAAAAAAAAAAAGCTATTCTTTTTTTTTTTTTCTGTTTTGATTTGGTTTACTTTATTTATTTATTTTTTTATTATACTTTAAGTTCTAGGGTACATGTGCATAACGTGCAGGTTTGTTACATATGTATATTTGTGCCATGTTGGTGTGCTGCACCCATCAACTCGTCAGCACCCATCAATTCATCATTTATATCATGTATAACTCCCCAATGCAATCCCTCCCTCCTCCCCCCTCCCCATGATAGGCCCCAGTGTGTGATGTTCCCCTTCCCGAGTCCAAGTGATCTCATTGTTCAGTTCCCACCTATGAGTGAGAACATGCGGTGTTTGGTTTTCTCTTCTTGTGATAGTTTGCTAAGAATGATGGTTTCCAGCTGCATCCATGTCCCTACAAAGGATGCAAACTCATCCTTTTTTATGGCTGCATAGTATTCCATGGTGTATATGTGCCACATTTTCCAAAAGCTATTCTAAAATTCATATGGAACCCAAACATAGCATAAACAGTCAAGGTAATCCTAAGCAAAAATGACAAAGCTGGAGGGATATTACCTAACATCAAACTATACTACAAAGCAACAGTAACCACAACAGCATAGTATTGGTACAAAAATAGACATGCAGACCAATGGAAGAAAACAGACAACCCAGAAGTAAAGTTACACATCTACAACCACCTGATCTTTGACAAAGTCTACACAAACAATGGGGAATAAACACCTATTCAATAAATGGTGCTGGGGTAAGTGGCTAGCCATATGCAAAAGAATGAAAGTTGACTCCTAGCTTTCCACATACACAAAATTAACTCAAAATGGATTAAAGACTTAAAAATACCTAAAACTATAAAAATCCCAGATGAAAACCTAAGAAATATCCTTTTGGACACTGGCCTAGTCAAACATTTTATGACTAAGTCTTCAAAAGCAATCGCAAACAAAACAAAAATTGACAAGTGGAACCTAATTATACTGAAGAGCTTCTACACAGCAAAAGAAACTATCAACAGAGTAAACTGACAACCTGCACAGGAGAAAAGACAAACTATGCATCTGATGAAGGACTAATATCCAGAATCTATAAGGAACTTAAAAAACTTAAGCAAAAAATAAAGAACCCCATTAAAAAGTGGGCAAAGGATATGAACCGATACTTCTCAAAAGAAAACACACAAGTGGCCAATAAACATGAAAAAATGCTCATCAACACTAATCATCAGAGAAATGCAAATCAAAACTACAATGAGACACCACTTCACACAAGTCAGAATGGCTATTATAGAAAAGTCAAAAAAACACAGATGTTTACAAGGCTGTGGAGAAAAGGGAATGCTTATACACCACTGCTGGGAATGCAAATTAGTTCAGCCACTGTGGAAAGCAGTTTGGAGAACTTTCAAGGAACTAAATGAGAACTGCCATTCTACCTAGCAATCTCATTACTGGGTATATACATAAAAGAAAATAAACAGTTCTACCAAAAAGACACAAGTACTTGTATGTTCACTGTAGAATTATTCACAATAGCAAAGACATTAAATCAACCTAGGTGCTCATCCACAGTGAATTAAATAAAGAAAATATGGTACATATACACCAGGGAATACTATGCAGCCATTACAAATAACAAAATCACGTCCTCTGAATCAACATAAATGCAGCTGGAGTTGCAAATTCATGCAGAAACAGGAAAACAAATATTGTATGTTCTCACAAGTGGGAGCTAAACCTTGGATGCATACGGACATATACATTAGAACAACAGATGCTAGGGACTCCAAAAAGAGGGAGTGAGGGAAGGAGGCCAAAATCTGAAAAACTTCCTATCTGTGTGATGGCTTCAGCAATGCCCAATCCTCAGCATCACACAATATACTCTTGTAACAACCTGCGCATGTACTCCATCAATCTAAAATTTTTAAAAAGACCTGTTAAAATGTGAAACAAAGATAAAATTTCTTATAGAGATAGATGTTCTTAAATACGCATATATTTTTATACTTTTTTCTGAAGGAATGTTTACAAGACTTATGGTACTGGCTTAAAAATAAAACTATATTTAATTGATGAGACTTTTATTTGTTGCTTTGTTTTCCAGAGCATAGCTTGAAATAAAACCAATACCAAATGTGTTTTTTTCATGATTTTTGTCCTCTCTGTTGGAATCTACTAAAACAGAACAAACTAACCTAAGTTGTAGTAAATATAGTCTATGAGTAGTACACTGCCCATGTTTCTTTGCCCTTAATGCCTTAGTGTGTTCCAGCCTGACTTCCACCACCAGCACCTGCATTTCTTTGACTGGCTGGCTTTCTTTGACAGATGAAGTCCACCAGTGCTGGAGAAGTAATAACTTTGCCAAGAGAATAGCACTCAGCAAATGACTGATGAGATCTGGTGTATAAATACCTCAGCTCCCTCACCACTGCAGTAGGAAAGTTGATATATGTGTTCTACACAGGCTCCCCCAGATCCCATAGCAGAATTAAGCTTCAGTCGCTCACAACACTGACTGGATAAACACATCTTTGTTGGCTGCTTTCCTTCCTAGACTTAGTTTCCCACTCTTCTCCCATGTTTCCTTAACCTCCAATATGAACTTCTTTCACTTAAATCACTGTCTTTGGATCTGTTCTGAAAGGACTTCAAAATAAGACAAGTGTGTTTTCGACTTTTAAAAGTGCTTATGCAGACGAGGCCTCTCCAACCAGTGGGTGTTTCTGTCTCTGTCTCTCTGTTCCTCCCACCCATGGCACCCTTCTTGGTGCTTCCAGCTTCTGCCTATCTTACTACTCCCCCACCTTTTCTGCCCCTGGACTAAGCCTACTGCTGGCTTGCCCCTGGTAGCTGCGTGTCATAGGACCTGGCTCTGTCTGACACCGCCTTCCCTCTTTGCCTTATGGCACTGCCGTCTACCAGGTTTGTGTTGATATGGGCATGGACACAGCCATTCGCAGCCCTGTATTTATTATCAGATTTTATCTACCAAAAATTCCACACTAAGAAAAGCAGAATTCAACTAATTTTACAGAAGAACGAGAGAATAAGTAACTTCCCCAAAAAAGACAGACCCAGTAAGAGGCAGAGTTTGGAAAAGAATTCTGGTCTGTTTTCTTTCTGTTTCTCTTTGCCTGCACACTTCAAGACAAAGGCATAAAAATGCCTCTGTGAACCAGAGTCTTTACTTTCTCTTATTAAAATCTCTTTTTAAGCATATAAAATGTCACAGATTAAATCACATTTACTAATGCATAGTAAAAGAAAACCCATTTACAGATGGACACAGTGGCTCAGGCCTATAATCCAAGAACTTTGGGAGGCCAAGGTAGGAGAACTGCTTGAGTCCAGGAGTTGAAGACCACCCTGGGCAACACAGTGAGATCCTATTTCTTGGGGGAAAAAAAAAGGCCAGGCACAGTGGTATGGGCCTGTAGCGTGAGGTACTTAGGACACTGAGGTAGGAGAATCACTTGAGCCAGGAGTTGAAGGCTGCGGTGAGCTATGATCGCACCACTGCACCAAGGTGACAGAGTCAGACTCTAACTCTATAAAATTAAAATTCTTAAAAATTAAAAAAAATCATTTACAAACCAATCATATTTACTAATGACTTTCAATATATACAACCATCCGAAACATTAAATGTAGGTCAGCATGATCCTAATCTCTAGATATTTCAGTTTTTCAAATTATCTCTTTTTTGAAGAAAAAAGAAAATCATTCTTTGGGATTATATGCTAGATGGGTTATTTTTCTTGGCTGCAAATTACGTAGGAAGACCAAATTGTATCTAAGGTTCTCTAGGCTTCTCACTTTCAACACTGTGACATCTGGAGTTGGATGATTTTTTTAATTGGGTATAGGAGGCTGTCCTTTGTATTTTAGGTGTTCAGCAGCATTCCTGGCCTCTACCACTAACGCCAGGAGTGGGTAGATGCCCTGAAAGTTGAGCAACCTGAAATGTATCCAGACACTACCAAATGTCCCCTGGAAAATGGCCCCTGAAACAACCCAGGAAATACCATTCTGGACACTGGCCTTGGCAAAGCATTTATGGATAAGACCTCAAAAGCAATTTAACAAAATAAAAAATTGACAAGTGGGACCTAATTAAACTAAAAAAGCTTTGGCACAGCAAAAGAAACTATCAACAGAGTAAACAGATACCCTACAGAATGGCAGAAAACATTTACAAACTATGTACTTGACAAAGGTCTAATATCCAGAATCTATAAGCAACTTAAATCAACAATCAGAAAATTAATAACCCCATTAAAAAGCAGACAAAGACATGAAGACACTTCTGAAAAGAAGACAGATAAGTGGGCAAGCAATATATGGAAAGATGCTCCACCCATCGTACATTTAATTTCTAATCATTTAATTTCATACATTTAATTTCTAATCATCAGAAAAATGCAAATTAAAACCACAATGGAATACCATTTCACACCAGTCAGAATGGCTGTTTTTTAAAAGTCAAAACATAATAGATGCTAGCAAGCTGTGCAGAAAAGGGAACACAGACACTGCTGGTGGGAATGTAAATTAGTACAACTATAACGGAAAACAATATGAAGATGTCTGAAAGAACTTAAGATATACCTACGGTTCCACCCAGCAATTCCTTTGCTGGGTGTATACCCAAAGGAAAATAAATTGTTCTACAAAAAAGACACATGCACTCGTATGTTCACTGCAGCATTATTCTCAACACCAAAGACATCGAATCAACTGACGTGTCCATCCACAGTGTGGATAAAGAAAATGTGGTACATATGCAACATGGAATACTACATAGCCATAAAAAACAATGAACTCATGTCCTTTGTAGCAATATGGATGCAGCTGGAGGCCATTATCCTAAGCAAATTAACAGAAACAGAAAATCAAGTACTGCATGTTCTTACAAGTAGGAGCTAAACATTGGATACACATGGACACAGAGAGAGGAAAAACAGACACTGCGGGCTACTAGAGGGTAGAGGAGGAAAGGGCTGAAAAACTACCTATTTGGTACTATACTCAGTACTTGGGTGACAAGATCATTCATACCCCAATACTTAGTATCATGCAATATACCAATGTAAATAACCCGCACAGGTACCCCCTAACCCAAAAGTTTTACCAAACAAACAAAAAAAAGTCTGATACCCTCCCAAAAAAAGGATACAATGATATGTTAAAATATTCCATAAGAATGTTGAACAATTTTTCGTATACTATAACAAACCACAAACAGTAATGAATTGTTTTGAATTCATTATTATATATAATGAATTACTGGGGTCATGGCAAAAGGCAAATGGACAAAATAACACATTAAGTAAATTATGTAACATACTGTAAGGTGACAAGTACTGTGGAGAAAAAATAAAACAGGAGAGGGAGACAGACTGTAGGGACTGGGGAAGAGGAAGAAAGGAAAAGTCCAGCTTTAAATAGTGTGGTCAGGAAGGGTCTTGTTGGGAAGCCAGCATTTGCGAGAAAAATTAACGGTAAGGGAATAAGTTATTGCTCTAAAATTACTTCCAATTATTTTTCTTTGTGTAACTGAATTTTGAATATTGAAGGCTTTCTGAAGTTACTGTTCTTTCTAAATAATGCCAGATTTCAAAAGCATATAAATATAGCAAAAACTATGTCTAATTTATTATGGCAACCAATTATTCAGACAGGCTAGCTTTGACTCCGTATCTCTGTCTGTACTACAGAAATCTGAAAACGTTCCCCAAAATATGGGACCAAATGATTATTATATAGTAATAATAGTAATTATTTTATTATTAGCAGGTGAAAATGAAGAGAGAATAGATGAAACAAAATAGTTACGAGACGAGAACTGAAAAGTCTAGTGATGGCTACAAGAAGCCATGCCATTATATTATTCTCAAAATATGTACCTTTTCCAAAAGAAAAGTAGAAAAGTCAGAGAGAAAATGAAAAACTGTTCATCTTCACCACCCTAATACTGTCTCAAAGACAGTATGTTTCTATGTTGATTTATCACAGTATTTCCTACTCACCGAAGGTAAGGAGAAGGCAACAAACTCAGTTATGTGAATTCAGTAGCAGTCACTAATGTGAACTCTCCTACTAATGTGCACATCAATTTCACTTTTACTTCTGTGGCAAAGAGCTTCTAACATTCTAATACAATGACCAATAGGGTTTTTAACAATGTCATAATTAATCCCTTCTGAAGAAAGTTAAATTTACCATGGATGGGAGGGACACTGACTACAAACTGTTCCAATTTCCTCTAGTGGGGTTATATATTATTGCCATAGCAGTAGATAAACTTGAAAAAATAGTGTATACATGTATATTTGATATGGTAGATACTAATTTTTAAAATCAACACTAAAGCGGCCTTCATCCTAAAAAAAAGTAATACTGTGTGTGTGTATGCATATGTGTATATATGTGACACAGGTAGTAAATTAGAAAGAATATGTATTTTGAATTACAAACAGACTCTTTTCCTACTAAACACTAAACATAATTTCTTATTCCTAAATTAAGCTGGATTAAACTTCAGAATATTCATGCTTACGAATTATACTTACCACTTGCCCATTGTGTGGGTTCTTATGAGCATATGGAGGTCCACGGATATGGTTCCACATCTGGCCAGAAGTCATAGCAAAGACTATACACTGAAAAACAGGGTATAATATATCAATATGTAAACCAAAGAATACCAGAATAATGCATTTCTAAAAGATAATGGTCATCAAGAAACTACCTTTTAAAAATCATACATCAGTTCACCCATTTAAAAAATTTTCACTTATTAACTATGTGACTTTGAGTAAGTTACTTATTCTCCCTACATGTCAGATTCCGTATCTATAAAATTGGGATGCCAGCTCTGTTAAAGAAATATGTTAATGATTGCATCGGATAACATATGTAAAGCATCTGGCCTGGTGACAGGCAATCTGATATGTGCTCACCTGAGCCAGTCAAAAGCACAGAAGACACGCTTGATGTTTTAGTGATATTTTAAAGGACATGATAATCATCTTCTATATCCTCTAAACATCATTCTTCTATTAGTTTGGATAACCAAAAGCCTACATTCTTGGATTATGGTTCTTAAATCTCCGTAAGTACCTAAATACTTTCAGCAAAGTGTACGACATAGTAAATTCAGAAGACGTTAAGAGATGGAAGAAATCACAAAAAGACACAGCCAGGAAAAACTCGCAGAGATTATATACCTGCTGTATGTATCAGAAAAAAACTGTATTTGCAAAACTAATATTGAAGATCCAAGGCATTGCAGGAGGGTGGGCAGAGAATGTACAAACCAGAAGTCACAGTTCAAAATCAGTGTAACTGAGGTGTCAGCGTGTTTTGTTTAAATCACAAAACATTTTTAAGTTAATGAAATGGGACTCCTTTAGACCAAATGTGTTCTCTAGGTCAAAACAGTACCTGGACTTCCTGCTGTCCTGTATCTTGCCCAATCACTCCTTACTTCAGCTTCCTGGCTCTGATAGGCATTTACCAAAAAGAGTACCACCACCACCACCAAAAACACCTAAGACAAGAATGAGCAACACACGACTGGGAGTCTAAATGTTCTAGGTTAGCACAATTGCTACAGAAGAAAAGGAAACAAAAGGGAAGAAGTAAAGTGGGGCAAATAAGAAACAATATCTAAACCCAGAAAATACAATTGGATTGTGTTTTCTGCTTGGCAGCCAAAGTGTTTCAGCAGATAATGACACAGCTTTAGAGGGGTTAATGTGAAGCCCTTTCTGACTTTCTTGAGAATAACTCTGAAATTAACTCAGACTTGTTAAAAGCCAGATTTGTCTTACAGACTAAGCCTAGGTTGGAATATTTTCTGAGTCAGGATTTATAAAATATTTTCACTTAAACTTGGTAAACACACTAGATAGATTATTAAGCCCAGGGTGAGCACAGAGTGTGATTCCCCATCTAAAAACATCGATTACAAATTTGAAATTATTATATGAGAGAAATAAATTCTATATTTAATGTACAGGAGTATCATATCAGTGAATCTGGAGTATACATTAAAGTTGATTATTTATGCTATAAATATAACATAGTGTTTTAGGCAGACTATATTTTAAAATCCAGAAAAAGGAGCCAGACATGGTGGCATGTGCTTATAGTCTCAACTACTCAGAAGACTGAGATGGGAGGATCCCTTGAGCTCAGGATTTCAAACCCAGCCTGGGCAACAGAATGAGCCCTTATGCTTTTATGTGCATGTTCACTCCTTCTCTCCCTCCATTTACTGATTCCATAATATTCCAATACTGAATTACAAAAGCACATGGTGAAGTATGTATTTTAGAAAGGTGGCACTAATCACAGTATGGAGAACATACTGGAAACATCAGTTTGGAGGCTGATGCATAAATACGAGAGACTACTGTGGTCTATTTCATGATACAGGTAACAATTGAGAGAAGCAGACATACAGGGCAAATATTTAATAGGTGGAGTCAGTAAGTTTAGGTGATTGAGTGATGTGACAGAAAATAAGAGAATCAAAACTAACCCCACGGTTTCTGATATGACTGGAGCAGCACAGTAAGTATGGCCCAGTGAGATACAGAGTGACGGAAGCATGTCAGTGAAAGGGAAGCAGGTACCAAAGATCTGGAGTTCAGTTTTAAAATGACTGATTCTAATGTGCTTTCAAAACATTCACTTCAAAAAACCGCTGAGACGTCCACGAGACACTTGCATATACTGTTTAATAACAGACATCTAGGAAAAAGCTATAGATTTGGGGATTGTGAGCACACAGTTGGTTACTATAGTCACAGGAATGGATGAAGTTGTTCTAGGACAGTAGGTAGGGTGAGAGAAGAAAAGCAGGCATAGAAAATAATCCCATAAGCTGGTTCATGAACAGCTGCCCAGGAAACTGGGACACACAAGTCAGAGAGTTAGAAAGAAAATGAAGAAAGCAGGTATACTGGCTGAGCGTGGTGGCTCATACCTGTAATTCCAGCACTTTGGGAAGGTGAGGCAAGAGGACTGCTTGAGCCCAGCGTGAGACCAGCTGGGCTAACATGGCAAAACCCTATCTCTATAAAAAAACACAAATATTAGTTGGGCATGGTGGCAAGCACCTGTAGTCCCAGCTACTCAGGAGGCTGAGGTAGGAGAATGACTTGAGCCCAGGAAGTGAAGGTTGCAGTGAGCCAAGATCATGTCACTGCACTCCAGCCTGGATATCTCCTAAGGGCAGGGGGAGGGGAAGGAAGTGGGGAGAGGCAGAGGCAGAGACAGAGAAAGAGAGAGAAAAAGGGGGGAGAAAGAGGAGGGACAGAAAGAGGAGGGAGATGGAGGAAAGACAGAGAGAGAGGTGGGGGGAGGGGGGAGAGGGAAGAGAATGAGAATATAAAGTCTCACTTTCTTTGGCTATAAAAATATTTAACCAACTAAGATATTCACAAACAGTAGCATCTACCCAAGAACCTTCCAAGCTCTTAATACCTACCACTGGTATGTTTAAAGTACCTTGCCTAGAACTTTATCATAATAGTTGGGAATGGAGGCTTGTAAATTATAATACTCGAGTTGCAGATGTATCTTCAGCACCTGTGCAACCTTGAGCGAGTCCGTTGCTTTGGGCCTCAGTTTCCTATCCATAACATTAGGATAATACTGGTATCGATCTTCCTAAACTGCAGGGGTTTTAAGTAGGTTAATCTATGTAGAGCCCTTAAAAATTACACACAATACACAACACATGCTCAATAAATATCATTATTATTCCCAAGCCCTCCACAATTTGCTCCCATACTCCTAAATGGCTCCATGTACTAGCACTCTTTAACTGGCACTGCACACTCCATTCAGGCCACTCTTCCTGCTTCCCCCTGCATCCATGATGGTAATGCCTGCATCCACATCTTGTTAATGCTATGTCAACCCAGTCAATCTTCTACTAAAACAGGGTTAACTCATGGCCCATAGATGGTTCTCCACAGAACCCTTCCAGTTTGCTTTATTCATTTAACAATTACTTACTGAAGTACTAGTGCACACCAGACACTAGAGATGTAAGAATTAAGTAAAATAAAGAGGCTTCCCATCCTCAGCTAGAAATCCTGAATAAGTGGCATGTGCCCTGGCATTTAACAAAGACTCATTTATTCACTCAAGATACTATATATTTAAGAACTGATTTAGAAGCAGAGAACAAAGCGATGAACAAAAATATAAGACAGAAAACTGTCATCAAGAAGCTTACATTCTACATGGAGGAAAAGAGACAATAGCAGTAGCAATACTATTTATGGTATGTCACAAGTTTAAAAAATCATCTTAATATAAGATTTATTCAACACGCCAGGAAATGTTTTAATAAAACAAAACCAGGTTCAAACCTGGAATAACATGCAGAATCATTTGAAGTAGTGACAAATGTATTTATTCATACAGCTCTGGCACTTTTCATAAGAAACAACAAAACACTAAGTAACACGCACTTCTAAAATGCAAAATAGCCTAGGTTTCAGTTTATCAAAATTCTCATAAGTGATGCATCCTTTTTTCGTTGTAACAACTGAAATGTCACCATTTCACTACTTTCAGCAATCTGGAAGTTTTAGTTTTGCAATTAATTTGACTAAAATATTTTTATTTAACTACATTCATACAAAAAAGGCACAATTCATAGTTATAGCTAGATTAATTTTCACAAAACAAACACATCCTTGCAACTAGCTTTGAAATCAAGCAAAGGAACACTATCAGAAAGACAGGAGCTCTCCTGTGTCTCTTCCTAATCATAATCTACATAACATGCCCAAGGTAAGGAACATTTTCTTGAAAATTCTGTATCACAGAATATGTAAGTACTCAGCTTTAAGAGATATAACCAAACACATTTCTCAGGAGGTTGAAAGAAATTTATATTCCACATAGCGGTACATGAGAGACCCAGTTGATATCCATCTTCACCAATTATTGGTATTAGCTGTGTGCCTCTGTGTGTTCATTCTAGTTTTTCTGGTGGAGGTATGATAGTGTCACACTGTCATTTTATTTGCATTTCCCTGATTAATAAGGTTGAATACCTTTTCATATGTTCATTGAAATTTGGACATTTTTGTAAAGTACCCAGCACGCCATTTACCTCTTTTAAAACTTGGTTGTCTTTTTCTTCTTGTTTTGTCAAGCTTTTTATATTTCTGGACACAAGTTCGTTGTTCAACTTATACACGGCAAATAGTCCTCACCAAAACATGAGGCTTGTCTTTCTTTTCATCTTATTAATCGTGTTTTTGACAAACAGAAGTTCTTAATTTTAATGTAGTTCAGTTTATCAATTATCGCTTCTATTATGGTTACCACTTATGTTCTAAGAAATCCTTGCCCTCCCACCAATTATGGAGATACATATCCATACTTTCTTCTAAAACCAGTAAATGTTCACATTTTACTTTTAGATTCATGATTCCTCTTCTGTATGGTGGGAAGTAAAAGTTGAAACTCATCTTTTTCCCATATGGATATCCAGTTGGCCCAGCAATATTTATCAAAAGTGCTATACTTACTCATTGCACTGCAAGGCCACTTTTGTTACAAATCAAGTGATTTTATAGTGTGAGTATGTTTCTGGACTATAGATTCTGTTTCAGATGGCTTTTTGTGAAATGAATACCATGAAGGCTTAAATATTAAAGATCTATAATAATTGTTGATATCCGTAAGTGTAAGTTCTCCAGCATTATTTTTCTTTAATATTGTCTAAACTACTCTATTCATTACCTGCTGCTAAAATCTCATTGTCAATTTCCACACAAAAAAAATCTACAGAAATTCTGCTCAAGATCAAGATGGGTATCTTTACAATGTTTAGTCTACCAATCCATTAACAGATTAACCTGCCATTTAAGTTTTAAAAAATTTATTTGAATAAATTTTCAGTTTTCAGTGTGCATATCTTTTATTAGATTGATTCAATATTTTTTTTGATGCTATGACAATAGATTTTTTAAAAACTTCTTTTATGATTCATTACATGAATTATGATTTACTATGTATTCATTAACCTTACTGAATTTACGAATTAGATCTAATTTTTTTTCTATGTACTAAATCAAACCATTTGCAAATGAGGGCAATTTTATTTTTACCGGGATGTGTGTAGGTTTTTTGTTTTGGTCTCAATGCACTTGCTCAGGGTCCCAGTAAAATACTCAAGAACAAGCATCTTGTATTATTCCTTATCTCAGGAATTTCAATAAGTTGCCAAATATGACGTTTACTGTATTTTTTTAAGTCAAATTAAGGATATTCTCTTCTATTTTGCTTTCTTTTTCTCTTATACCCACATAAGCACTGAACCTATTAAATGCTGATATGCATATATCAAAGATGATTATATTTTTTTCTGTTTAACTATTAGCATAGAGAACTACACTGATAATTTCCACATAGTAAATCATCCTTGCATTAGTGAAACAACTTGGCAACGTACTACCATTTTTATTTATTACTGTCTGTAATTTCTTTGTTTAGAATAAACGCATCTATATCCATGAGAAAGACTTGCCTATCAGTTTTCTATTTGTATATGTCCCTGTCAGAGTTTAGAATCAAAGTTAGTCTTGTTTCAGAGAATAGAGGCATTTCCTCTTTATTTTATTCACAGAAAAGTTTACCTAAGATTAGTATTATTTCTTCTCAATTGTTTAGAAGAGTCATCAAGGAATGAAAGTTTTTGCAATGGATTCAACTGCTTTAGCAATGGATTCAATTGTTTCAGCAATGGATTCCATCCATACTGGAGTATGCAGACTTTCTCCTTCTTCTCGTGTTGGTTTTGTTTGCTGGTTTAAAGTTGTTCAACTTCCTTGATATTGTCAACCTTAATAGTGATGTGTAATCACCCTAATCTAATTGGGGAATGTACTGAGCCATTGCTGGATTATGGCCCCAACAAAGTTCTATCTACATTTGATCTCAGCCACTGAAGGTTTTCCAGCAAGAGTCCAGTGGGTCCCAAATTGTAATTTCTAATTCACAAGACTGCAAAACACTCTAAGCTTTCCACTTGGGCATTGTATCCATTTACCAGCAGCATACATCCCGAGACTTGAGACTTGTGAAGTTTCTACTAAAAACTCTGCTTATTTTTTTTGCTTCTCCACAGAATCAGACACTTGGGTATCTAGTTTCATACAGCCTCAGAAATGGTTCTTTTTGAACTCTGGCTTTAGGACAAATGTGACACTAGACAATAATCCTGAAAAGAGCAAGAATAAAACAGCTACTCAGATATTTGTTGCAGTTAATTCAAAAAACACCTTCAAAGGTAGTCCTTTTGGAAGTATTTTGTTTTGTACATTTGGTTCGAGAGTCACAAATAATACCACCTTGGGACACCAAGATTTTGGACATATGTTCACCAAAGCATTTGTATGTTACTGACATACATATCTGATTCACCTTCCCCACTACATATGTAAGGTCCCTGTGGGCAGGGCTCATGTGCTAGTCTTTTTAACTTGTCTTATCTTTGTATCTCCATATGGTTCTTCACAGATATTGATACATCGTAGCTTTCAAACTCTTGAATGGTCAATAAATGAATAAACATGAAAAACATAGAAAAGGTAAATGTACTGAAACAAAGAATCACTATTCTAAGACTGATCAATATGTGAATATATAAGATTTCTAGAAAAAAAATGTACTAATCCCAGCCATGACCTACAATGCCCTAAGTAACAGTGAAAAAAACAACCATGTTTTACAATGTCCTTACACCTTTTTATTCATGTAACTTTCACTCACTCAACAAATATTTATTTAAGACTTTCTACATGCCAGGTACAATTCTAAATGCTGTGGCTCCATGTGTAAAACAGATACCAATCCTTACACCTCACTGTAGTCGGAGAACACTTACTTTCATATAAGTTGGAGAACACTACATTTATATAACAGGCAAGCATTCAATAAACACAACTGAACACAACCATGTGTTATCTTTCTCACATCTAGAGGTTTCCATAGCCCTGTGGTGAGCTGAGAACACCACTGGCTCAAGGCACCCACCTTTAAGCCTCTATTGTCCTTGTTTTTCAAAACAAACTGCTCAGATCCCATAGTTCTCCAAAGGCTCAAGATGTTCACACCCACTTCAACTAGAGCAACTTTGCTTTTAACTATTCTATACAGTGAACTTTCATAAGCGATTTGGTTTGGAGAAAACATTTCACATTGTATTTTAAAAAGAAAAATAATCATTATATGCTTTCAACATGTTGGGTTCATAATTATTTCAAAGATTTCCATTATGCAGTTGATATAGCTTTGCAAATCAAAAGTTTTCATTTTCTTCTGCAAAATACAAAATTTAAATAAGACCCTGAGTTAATTTGAAGGTATCTTCATCAGCTGAATATTAAAATAAGCTGCTAAAGTGAAATTTTTAATGCTAACTATGCAGAAAATATGTAATATCCTATATGCATTTTATATAATCCTTTGTGTATTCCATGTTTTAAAATATAAAAGTTTTAAGTAATTTAATGACATTACTTAATAAACAGGTGGTATGAATCAGCAGAGTAACAGCAGACATGCATATCAGTGAATTTATACACTATGCATTTCTACTGTTCACAAGTGAATTATTTACTGTTGATTTTTTAAAACTTGGTTTCAGTGTTACACAGAAATACTATCATTATTTCTTTCATTTAAACTTAATCAATACACTGCATTCGTTACAAAAAAAAAGAAAGGAAAGGTGGGAAGTATCTTTACGGTCATTTCAGCAACAGCAACAAAAAAAAAAAGCTTAAGTCTTTAATTCCATGGAAAGGAAATTATGCATTGAGGACAACAATTTCAACAAGTATTTATAACCCCTATGGAGTTGGATTAAGGAGATGAGCCGTGCATGAAGTGTAGTAGATCCATGCATGACACTTTGCAGTGAGGCTTATTCTACTCTGACTTTACAGTAAGATAAGCAAAGACTCAGCCAACAACATTCAAATGCTAAAATCGATCCATATATGAGTAATTTTAAAATGTACTTTGAGTTACTGAGGCCACTGCTTCCTCTTACTACAGAAAATTAAGAATTAGATATATTAAGTATATCCTAAAAATATACAAATTCATTTTATTTTCTGTTTTCCTAACTCTACACAAATGGCTACACAT
The DNA here is from genome assembly GCF_001698545.2 of Rhinopithecus bieti. Classification (NCBI taxonomy): domain Eukaryota; kingdom Metazoa; phylum Chordata; class Mammalia; order Primates; family Cercopithecidae; genus Rhinopithecus; species Rhinopithecus bieti. Next base: position 202,420 of record NW_016804209.1, on the reverse strand, counting down.
AGACATACCTGTTTGCAAAAACCGTAACCAACTCCAAATGGCCAAATGACATAGTCACCTGATGAGCAAAACTGTCTGGGGCCATCCAAAAACAACATTACTTTATTGAAAAAAATATTATCAGCAATTATTTGCTTCTCGTTTTTAAACAGAACAAAATAAAGATCATATGTATATAATAAAAGTTATGTAATTTTATTCAAATAAATTTGGATGAAAAAAGACCCTTTTCTAACCCCATCTGAACTCAAAGTCATCTGTAGCTTTGAATGGTCACAAGAAATAAATTTCTACTGATAAATCACAATGTGTACATGCCAAAGTACCTTTCATGAATGTAAATATTATATAATGCTGTACAGTAATCTCCAATGCTGAAGATTTCAAAAAATTTAATTGAAATGACATAATTTATTTGGGGCAACAGAAACATGAGGGTATATGAATCATCCTACAATACACAGTATTAAAAGGCAGAAAAGAGCTTCTATCCTACGGTGATTTACTGTGATAATAAAGTTGTGTTATTAGATTATTTTAATGATGCTTAATCTTTCATGCTTTTACGAGCACATCCTTAGGATATTTTCCTGCGTTCAAAATGAGTGTTACTACTTATCCTACTAATATTTTCTGGCTTGAAATGACAGTAACCTATGAAGACCTTTAGGATGCCATAAAGATCTTCATTATGGGCTACAAAACATACTATTTTAACTCATTTTGGTTCCAAGTCAATATTGCTTTCCCAAGACCATAAACTACGTATCTATGCTACAATCTTTGAAAGTATGTACTACTATATTTCAATATTTTACTCATTCTACTTTAAATTCATCATAAAGCCAGTAATGTATATGCTTATTGTCCATCATCCTCCATGTTTAGGGGGTGAGGGAAGGCAGAAGGGACTGAAAGCAGAACCAATCAATGATACATATTCTGTTCCATGAACAATCATCAGGATCTATAAATATTAGTTAATAAAACTTTTTCCCCCTTAGAAAGCATGAGACCAGGAAGATTTAGTTATGAATACCTATAGCTCTTTTTTAAAACTCAGAACCAGGAAATTCTAACATATATGTATGTTTTAATATTTGCAATATATTGCTTTGCAATATGTTGCAATATACTGCAAATTTAATCTCATTGTTTAAATATATTGCAAAGTCATATATTTGTACATATTACTTCCATATATTAATATTTACATACATTAATTTCCTATTTCACAAAATTGCAACCTTTCCTTCTCCATCCTACACCCTAAAGCGTATGATAACTTCCTCTCCCTCAGCATACACTTCATTCTTATCCTACCTTTAAGTCACATACAATAAAATACCACAGTAAAAAAAGAAAAAAAAAATACCAGCTTTAGAATACAGTCTACCCAGGACTAAGTGTTCGTAACAGTAAATAATTTTCCTTGGAAGTACTTTTGTATAGGTTAAATGATTAAAAAACACCACTGCTAACTGTACCTAGACTTCCTCTTTACTAACAAGTTAGCATGGGGCTAGAGATTCTGTAGCAGACATTTCTCTCATTCATTTCCCTTCCTTTGTACACATTTTTTTTGTTGTTCTATGGAAGTTATCTACTCTTATATGGTTCATTACTATTTTATTTTAAGAGCTGTCCTTTTACTGTCCAGTCAAAGGCTTTCATCAGAGTTTGTATAAGTCAGATGACAATATTTTGGCAAATTTAAAACATATATACTTTTCCTTACTTTCAAGGAAAATGAGATATTAGTTATTTTAAACAGGCAAATGTTTGAGAATCTGAATGAATAGGGCAGCATTTTGGACAGTCTCTTAACTTTCTAAGGAAATCTCAAAAGTGGGATAAGAAAAATTACATATGAACAAATTCAATTTTTCAATTTATAAGCAACAATCAAGTTTAGTGGTGATGGTAATGGTGGTGGTATCAGGCAGAAATGGTAAAGAAGACTCAAATTACATATTTATATACACATATAAGTAATATAAATTATATAGTATAAATTATATGCATAAAATATATAATGTAATTTATATATTATATATTTAATCTCATTGTTTAAATGATTTAAAGAGTTTCCAAAGACTAGCAAACAGAAGTATTTCTGTATTAATGAGAAAAACTGGAAGAGATGCAGAAAAGTATTACAAAAGTTGTTTAACATTATCAGGGTAGTGTTTTAAAACACATTGTTTGAAAACACGTCTGTTCTCTGCAGCCTGTTATTGACTTCTAAAAGGCTGTGACTGGGGAGCAGGCATACCTGCCAAGATATCTTGGAATTTATCTTCTTCCATGCCAAGTTAATTCACTTTCCAAAATTTGCAGTAAAACAGCAAAACAATAATAATAATAAATCTGTATAACATAGCAGAGGTTTTCAAGAAAATTGATCAACTGAAGTATTTAACATCTATATATCGTATAAATGTTCCTCTATGAATTTATTTGCAGTCATAATGGCTATTTGTATCTACTGAGTAGAATGACCAACATATAAGATACACATCCAGATTTAAAGAAGCCCAGCTTCGTGTAAACAATATAGAACTTGCAATCAGATGAATAAGATCAAATCCTAGTTCAATCACTTTCTAGCTATGTAAGCTTTTGCAAGTTGAGATTACTGAATCTTTGTTTCCTTTCTTATAAATGAGGCCAACATAAATTCCTCTGCACAGTTATGAAGCATACCCCAAAGAAGAAAGAGATCAGTAAAGAGTAATGTCAATTATTACTAGCTTACAATGCAATAGCTCTGGGCCTCTTCTTGAGAAATAAGAATAATATAAGTACGTTAATGTTATTTGAATGTAATTCACAGACGAGACTATATCAATTTTTGGTAGACTAAAACAGTGACAAGATTTGATATGACATTAACTCTTAAATATCAAAGAAGTTTTAATTTTCCTGTGACACAGTGAAAGTACTGCATTTTTACCAAGAAACCTGGGAAGCTTTACTGAGTGAAGCAACTTGAAAACTAGCATGGAAAAAAGCCAAAACATTTTTTAATTTAATGACTAAGGTAATTAAGATCACCCGTAGTGTCCAATAACTTTAAATACAGTACAATTAATTAATCCATTTTAACTCATTCATCAAAAGTGAGAAAACAATATTAAGAAACTTTCCTTTAAAAAAATCTTATCTTCCTTGCTCTTAAAAGGCCAAACATCTAATTTGTATTTTGACTATCTACTAGAAAGCCACAGAGAGGTTCTGTCTGAATTTCTAAGCTCTAGGTATTACTGCAGAAAATGAAATTGCTTCAAGGTGACTCTTGCCTGGGCTGCTTCTCAGTCTGTCCTATCACTTCCAACTTAGTCATCAAGACCCCTAATTTTTTGGTAAAAATAAAATGGGAACGATGAAGGGCTACTGCCAGAAAGCAAAAGAAACAAAGTGACAATTAGCTGTAAACAATCTATTATGTTATTATAGATATAATACATTGCATATAGGTATAATACATTATATCCTTAATATAACATTTTTATTATATTACAGACAATACTTATCTATAATAGATATACATTGACACAATATATAACGTATTTATCTACACATATGTATCTAGTCTCTATTTCAACATTCTATTTATAAATATTTCATACATTTTCTGTTAGATTTATTTTTAAGTACCTTACATTTTTCCTTCTTATTGTGAAAGAGATTTTATTTTCAATTATACCTGAATTGTTTTGTGTATAAAATCCTAATGATTTTTGTCTAGTGGCTGTGAGCTGGGAACTGCTGAACTGTAATGTCATCTCTTCCCCCTCCTACCTTGCCATCACTGCTGTAGCCCCACAGAACTGTAGTTCTCCGAATATCCCAGGCTTCACTTATGTTGAACACTTGGCCTTAATGACTTTAGAATTTCATTTTGTTCTACAGAATTCAGCTCTTGTCACAGTCTGGGAAGCCTGTCATGATTCCCTTTACTCTAGGTTAGGTTTCTTTCCTGTGTATTCCTATAATACTTTGTTACTTACTGTCATCACAGCACACATAACCTTATCCTCCATTTGCTGATTACTCTGTATCCCCGCAATGCATTTCTCTTAGGCAGAGTGTATTTCTCAACTTTATATCCCCAGTATCTAACAAATATTAGTCACATAAAAGATACACAAGAAACAGTTGTCAGAAAAGAAACAGCTGAATAAGAAATTCAGAAATAGCTGAATTTCCAAACCACTTGCAAACTACTCTGAGCTATTAATTCTGATCAAGTCTTACCATATCTCTAGATGTATTCAACACGTATTTATTTAGCATTTGTGCAAAGCAAAGAGGGACAGTACATTTTAGCAGTGAAAAGTTGAAGGAAGATAGCATAGTTTTGGCTGACAGAAAACTCAAACTACATTATCCAAGTTCTAAAAAGTTACTTCTCTTTCAAACTTGAGTTCTATTATAGTTATAATCTGGCTCATTTTGTTAATATTATACAACTTATACTATTATACAAAGAATAGGAAACAACAACAAAAAAAAGCACAATGTATTAACATACCAGAGACACCATGGCCCAACCAGTCTTGTTATAGATGAACTCCAAGTTGTTCCTTCTCAAATAAAGCAAACCTCCAACAAGTGACACTAACAGGGCCAAAGCAATGGTACCAGAGTAGTTGGGTGGTCTGAAAACCCGAATCTGCAAAAATGCAATGGAAATTTTAAAAGTGAAAGAAAAATAAAATTTTTCTCTTGATCATATTCCAGTCCTCGTAATTTTCAACACAGAGAACTCAGAAACATGCCACCCAAATTTTCACATGTGGCACTAGCACTACTTACACTCTGTGTCGAAGATACATGCCTTAAAACATAATGGCTATGTAAAATGACTTTGCACTTCCCTGATGACTAACAATGCTGAGCACCTTTTCATGTACTTGTTGGCTATTTGTATCTTTTCCATGAAGAAATGCCCATTCAGATCCTTTGCCCATTTTTAATTGGGTTTTCTCTTTTTAAGCTGTAAGAGTCATACATACACACACACACACACACACACACACACACACATGCATACAGATAGACACACCAGCTGTAAGTATTTTATAGAAAAATTATTTGCAAATATTTCCCCCATTCTGTGGGCTACTTTTTTGATGGTATCCTTTAAAACATGAAGACTATTTTTAGAAATAGATCTAATTGGTCTGAACTCATGACTTCTTATGTGTATACCCATCTTGGTTCCAATAACATTCCCTACTAAAAAAAAGCAGGACTCCTAGAATAGATGACTAATTGAGTGCTGGGCAGAATAGATGACTAATTGAGTGCTGGGCAAAATAGATAGGTAGATACAAAATGAGCCTGGAATAAATTGTTATGTCACAAAATAAGAAAATACTTAAAAGAAAAATGATGGAAAGATGTCACAAGAGCATAGGGGCCAGCATAAAGAGGCTCTCACTAGTCAAATCTACAACAATTTTAGTACCAAAATAGTTCAGAATAGCAGTAAATTACAAACCACCAGAGGAAAAACACGTCTTGTATTCTTTTACAAGACATCAGTTAGGTGCAGCCAGGACAGAAGACACAGGAGATCAGATGAAAACAAGGTTGATAATACTCACAGGTCTCCTAGAAACAAGAAGCATGCTACGCCATGCAGGGCCATATGGGAGAGACACCAGAGTGGTCAGGTGGCAGAAGATACAAGTGAAGGGAAGTTAAGCCACTCTTGTTTTTGGAGTTTGCGTAGGAAAGGCAAGGCAGGGCAGAGTAAACACTTTAGGACTGACTAGTTTAAATAATTTTGGTGGGCTGTGGGCTATAGGAGTGGTCTCTAGTTGTCTGGTACCTGGCCCCGAGATGATTAAGGCAGAGGAATATTGTTTCCTAGGGTGTACGGAAGACTTATTCCTGGCTGGGCTTGTTATCTTTAGGAACTGGCTAGCCCCAAGAGAGCTACACTCTCCCCAGCTGGAAAGATTTTTTAGAATGTCAAATCCAAAATACTCAGAAAACACAATTTATAAGTTCATACCAATGACGGATAATTAGATGATGGATGGATGGATGGATGGATGGATGGATGGATGGATGCAGTAGGACTCTTGCTTACAGTAGAATGCTGAGGGCCAAATACAAATATGAAGAAAGAGCTAGAACTGGAATCATCATTTTGTAACCATAATGGTAAAAACTGTGTCAGGCAAGAATCATCAATGTATGCTATATCTAAAAGAAAAGTGTGAAGGAAGAGGATATCTGCATGATCTTAAGGTATCTCCACATAGATACCTTATTATTACCAAAAAAAACCAGTAATTATACCATGAAAAAATGGGAAACATCTTGATATTTGAAATTCGTATCACCAGTAAAGGACAGATGGACATTACGTGCCTACTGAGGTGATTAAAACAAAACAGGACCTATATAGTATTGTACTCAAGGATGCATGAGCAGAAGTCAATCATGAACAAATATGAGGCAGAACAAATGAAGATCACTCTATTTAAAAAGTAGCAAAGGACTATATTCCTCAAAGTGTCAATGTTTTTAAAGAGAAAAGATAGGCTATAGAAATATTCCAGATTAAAAAAAACTTAAAAGACATGACAATTAAACGAAATATCTAACTCTAGATCAAATCTTGTACTGAAGAGGGAAAATGTAAAGGATATTATTAGGTCACTTGACAAAATTGTAATATGGGTAGTGGCAGCTCAAATAAAAGTAATACGTAAATGTAAACCTATGAAGCTGATAACTGCTTTGCTTATTTCTTTCGAAATCCAATTCACCCTAATATTTTTCAGAAAGAAAAAACTGTGCATATGTGTCTGCGTGTGTGGAGAGGTAAAGAGACAATGGGGGTAGCAGGGATAATGACAATCACAAAGCAGATGGAATAAAATGTTAACAATCACTGAACCTAAATAAAGGATATACATTGGCATTATTTGTACTGTTTTCATTTCTAAAACATTTTAGAAATTGTTTCCACATATACGTTTTGGGTTTTTTTTTTTTTTTTTTCAAAAGTTTATCGACTAAATGTGTAAGTCTGCTAGTGAGACAGGTTTGAATAATTTCTGATTAAAATTTAGTATTTATTATAAGGAAACAATAGTACCCTTTCAATATTACTCTTAATGTCTTGCACCAACTAAATGATACATTGTATAACAAAAAATTTGCCAAATCATTAAAAAAATGACAAGAATTAGGAACTAAGTTTAGTCACCAAAATGTCATTAAAACCAATGATATCATTTTACAATGACTGTGGTACCATATGGGCAATTATCACCTTGACTCAGAATAAATGTGTTTATATCTTATAGTAAAAATTAATGCTTCTGTGTTACTGCCTGCATGAACATACTTTTAAAATAACTGGCTCCAATTGTTTACTGTCAAAAACAGTTGTGAGAATAGGGAAAACATGGTCATAAAACCTCCAAGTAAGTATCAACTACCATCAACATTTAGGTTCATTTCCTTCCAATAATAAATTGTCTATGTCTATCTATACTCATATTTACACTTTACAACAAACTAATAGATCATACTATTAACTAATACTACTTTTCTAACCTACTTGGAAACTTTTTACACCTTGAGCTTCATTCTAGGTAAAATATTCTTGTAAATCATTTTTTGGCTATACCATAGTATATTTACTTATTCTTATTTTAGACATTTGATTCATATCCAATTTTCCCAATAAAATGAATATTATTTTCAAAATTTCTATGGATAAAAATTTAAATCATCCTTGATAGCATCCTTAGGTTAAATTCCTAGAGGTGGAATTATTAAGCTATATTATATGAAGACTTGACACATGCTATTAGTACGGTTACACCAATTTATAGTCTCAAAAGCAGTAAATCTGAGTAGATATTTTTCCACATAGCTTTAAGGTGGGTATTAACCTTTTCTGTTTGCCCAAAAGATAGATAAAAATTATATATCTTGCTTTTTTTTATTATTATTATTATCATACTTTAAGTTCTAGGGTACATGTGCATAACGTGCAGGTTTGTTACATATGTATACTTGTGCCATGTTGGTGTGCTGCACCCGTCAACTCGTCAGCACCCATCAACTCGTCATTAACATCAGGTATAACTCCCAATGCAATCCCTCCCCCCTCCCCCCTCCCCATGATAGGCCCCGGTGGAAGGGGAATATCACATCATGTATCTTGCTTTTTAATTAGAATTTCCTTGATTACTACCACTGAAACGTTTCAAATATGTTTTTTAGCCTCTGAAATTACCTTGTGCTTAACTTCTGTACTTTTTAATGGCTTTTAAAATATCAATGGACCATTATTTTAAAAACCACCTGAATTCACCTAACAGTCCAAGTTCAACTTATCATTTGCAGTGACGGAACAGAGTTTTCTCTATGCAAGGAGAAAAAACGACAGAGAAATTTAAAAATATTAGTGTGGCCATATTAAAATGTTCCAAACAAACAAACCAACCAGCCTATTATTAAAACTGCGGGGAATAAAAACATACATGAACATCTGTTCTGTCAGCAATCCACTTTGCTAGTTGTTCAGCTGCAAATCCAATTCTTTGGAGGTCAAAAGTATCAGCTCTCTTAGGTCTGCCTTTTGGAGGAAAATGCATGAATGTAGGAGCAGAGTTCATGTTGAGCTGTAAAACATGAGGAAAAAAATACTAAATATAGTATCATCCCCACATTACAGATCATTAATCCAACATTTTACACTTTTTCTGTAGAAATTTGGGGAAAACAGCATTTATTATGAAAATCCAAGTGGTTTTCCAGAGGTAAATTTCTGTTTCTATTTATCTTAATTCATTAGTGGATGAAAAAGAACTTGTAAATTTGACTAAGTTATCTGAATCCTCACATTTAACATACATTATTCACACCATGCATTATATTCTCTGTATTTTATAAGTCATTTCATTCTTTTCCTTTCTTGAATTCTATAATTAGGGTAAAAAAAGTGACTGAAAGTGCAGAGTAGAAATATAGCAATTTGGTAGTATGTGAATTATTTCACTTCTTAAGCAGTTATTTTTAAAAAGTACTGGAATTTGTTTTTTTAAAAAAAGCATATTATGGAATTAATTTCCAACAAACTACAAGTAGACTGAATTCCCTATTACAAATGTAAAAGACTTTATTTTTTGTGTAATGATGATGACTGTGAAAGAGAAACCAACATTTCTGCTCTAAACAAGTTAAATTTACCAGAGAAGGAAGAAGAAATCCTCAATAACACCCTTCTTCTGCTCAACTTGTCTATTAACTCAACTGTCTTAAATTGGTTATATTTCAGAAATATTTTCTACAAGTAATTTCCATTTGAAAAGTATACTAAAAGAACACTACCCTAGTATACATGGTGCTTATTTAACAATATAATATCTAAAAACATATATCAGGTTAATCTGCAGTAAGGAATAAACTACAAATATATATATATATATATATATATATGAATAAAATTTCTGTTGCCCAGGAATTACCAAAAAAAGGTTTTAAAATGAAAGGCCAAAAGATTTTTCAGCCCTTGACTTGCAACATAGTTCAGTATTTTCTAATAATGAAAACAAAAATCAGTATATATATATTAGATCACAGTTGACATCAAGCAAACAATACAACAGTAAAAGCTTAGCTCCCCATAACAACGAAGTTTAATAACCAAGGATACACTCAAGACCAAAACAGGTCTTGCCCTATAAATGAACTCTGGCTACAGCAGTCGTATGTACAAGACAGCTCCAAATCATTTTATAGAGCTTCACACATCTTAGCACAAACAAGCTGAATACCCAAAATCAATGCGTCTACATTAAAAATTTCTCATTTTTAGTACTGCAAATGCAATCAAATTTCCATTATTTACCTCCATGTTATCTACATTGGTACTCTTCAAACACTACTGCTAAAGATTAACAGCTGGTCCATGTTTGCTATGGTTTGAGTGTTTGTCCCCGCCAAAACTCATGTTGAAATCTAATTGCCATTGTAGCAATACTAAGATGTGGGAACTTTAAGAGGTGATTAGGCTATGAGGGGTCCACTCTCATGGGCGGGATTAGTGCTACTATAAAAGTGCAAGTTGAGCGTCCTCTTGACTCTCTCTCACACTTTCGCCTCCTGCCATGTGATGATGCAGCAAGAAGTGCCTTGCAAGATGCTGGTAGTTAAATATTGGACTTTCAGCCTCTAGCACTATGGGAAATAAATTTCTGTTCATTATAATTGTCCAGTCTCAGGCATTCCATTATAGCAGCCCAAAATGGACTAGGACAAACATGGTCTCAGAGGCACTGGATGCTGCTACAGCAAATACCTGAATAGGTGAAAATGGTTTTTGGAACCGAATAATGGGTAGAGACAGAAAGAATTTGGAGAAGCATACTAGAAAAAGCCTAGGTTGCCATAAATGGAGCACTAAGGGTGATTCTGGAGAGGGCTCAGAAGAAGAGGGGAGCTGCAGAGAAAGTCTACAACATCTCAGAGATTATTTAAGTGGTTACGATCAGAATGCTGGTAAGAAATATGGACAGTAAAAGACATTCTGATGAGGTCTCAGATGGAAATGAGAAACAGGTATTGAAATCTGGAAAAAAAGACCACACTTGTTACAAACTGTGACGAACTGAGCTGAAGTGTGTCTGTGTCCTAGGACTTTATGGAATGCAGAACTTAAAACAATGAAGGAGGATATTTGGCAGAAGAGATATCTAAGCAGCAAAACATTCTGGATGCAGTATGGCTTATTTCAAATGCATATAAAATACAAGAAGACAAAACGATTTAAAGACAAACTTTATAATTAAAAGGGAAGCAAAACATAAAGATTTGGAAAACTCCGAGTCTGGGTATGTAAACAATAAAAAACATGTTCAGGAGAGAATATCAAGTATGTGGCCTAGGGACTATTTATAAGGAGATTAGCAGAGATGGAAAGGAAGCCAGGTATTACTCATCAAGACAATGGGACAAAGACCCTGAAGGCATTTCAGAGCTCTTCAGGGGAAGACCTGGGGTATCTATGGGGCCTCAAAGCTCACTGTTCAGAGCCACTTGGGGTGTCCACTCCCTGCATTCTAGTGTAGTGCTCCTCAGCTGCCCTCACCACGGATCAAGTAGGCCCGAGTGCTGCTCAACCCACTACTCTGGAGGGTGCAAGCCACGAACCTTGGCAGCATCCATAAAGGGCTAGCTCTGCAGGTGCCCAGAATGTAAGAGCTGAGCAGGTATGTCTTCCTTCACCTAGATTTCAAAGGACTTTGCGGAGAGCCCAAGAGCCCTGGCAGAGACCTGTTGCAGAGGCAGAGCCATTGTAAAAAAATCCCTCTTAGTGGATCTACGGCAGCAGGGCCTCTGCTGAAACCGCAAACTACAGAGCCAAGAGCGTGCAACACCAGCCTGGGAGAACTGCTGTGTGGGCTTGGGCCTGGCAAAGCTATAGGGGTGGGGCTTCCCAAGGCCTTGAGGGCTCAACCTTTGCCCCAGTGTGCCCAGATGATGGCACGTGGAATGAAAAAAAATTAATCTCCAGCTTTAAGATTTAGTAGTGTTTTCCTAATCAGGTTTTGGACTTATTTGAAGCCAGTTACCCTCTTTTTTTTTTCTTGCCTATTTCTCCCTTTAGGATGCCTGCTCTACCATTTTATTTTAGAAGTAGATGATTTGTTTGATTTCAGATACACAGCTGGAGGGGAATTTGCCTCAGGATGAATCATGTCCTGAGTCTCATCTATATCCCATTTTGTTAAGATTTGGGAGTTTGGAATTTTGAGTTGGTGCTAGAATGAGTTCAGACTTTTGACAGTATTGGGACAAAATCAACGTATTTTGAGTGTGAGAAAGACATGAGTTTGGTGGGGTTAGGGGCAGAATATGATGGTTTGAATGTTGTTTACTCATTGTTTGAATGCAAAACATTCAAACCATCATATTCTGCCTGTACCCTCCCCACAAACTCCTGTTGAATAAATTAGCCAGTCTCAGGTATTCTGCTGTAGCAGAACAAAATGAACAAAGACAATGCTTAAGCAGTTAGCCCTTCCAAAGGGATTCCGAGGTAATCTTTTCATCGTTTCTTTCGTTTCTCTTCATTCCTTTACCACAACCTTTAATCATTTCTATAGAATTTAGATTTAACCAACTTATGCAAAACTAAGGTGGTTTTAGGAAGGGGCAACGCTACACATCAGTATTATTGCTAATGTTATGTAACAGTAATAAGAACTATTTAGCATATATTTATGCATCAGGCACAGAGCTAAACAGCCACATATATTAGTGTTAGCAGTGGTGAATCCGTAGGGGTCTGGAGCAACTTAATTCTTGCCTCCTCAAAGGAATCTGAGGGTTATAAAGCAGAGTGAGAGGCTAAGGCAAGTTTTAGTGCAGGAGTGAATGTTTATTTAAAAGTTTTGGTACGGGAATAGAAGAGAGCGCACTTGAAAGAAGGTCAGGTGGGCAACTTGGAGACATCAAAGTGCACTGTTTGGCCTTTGACTTGGGGTTTCATACACTGGCATAACCCCAGGGTTTGTCTCTTCTCCCTTGACTTTTCCTTTTGGGTGGGCTATGTGCCTGCACAGTGGCTTGCCAGCACTTGGGAGGGGCCGTATGCAGTGTGTTTACTGAAGTTGTGCGCATGCTCATTTGAGGCATTTTCCCTTACTAGTCGAGTGCTCCCAGAGACGGGTCATATAACAGTTAAACTCCACCATTTTGTCTCTTAGTGCGCATGCTTGAGTCTGCTTAAGTCCTAAGATCTCATCAGGAAGCTGCTTATCACCATCTTCAGGTGTTTTCTATCTACTGGGAGCGTGCCGTTCCTAGCAGCCAGCTGCAACCAATTATTATTTTAGCAAGACTGTTTAACAATCACCTGATCATCAAATGATGGTCACCTGACATCCTGGGGTGAGGGACCCTCTCCTGTCCTGCTCATGTCTGCATAGCTACCTACTCTAATGCTAACATCTTATTTTAATCTTCCCAATAGTCTTATGAGAAAGGTAATATTATTTTCCCTCTCTTACAGATGAGTAGAGGCATATAAAATAAAGTGATTTACCAAAGGTCATACAGCAATGAAGAAGTAAAGCTGGAAGATGAACTCAGGTTTTCTGACTCTAGACACTTCATTACCAGGATATCATAATACCTTCTGAACTCTATCTCCATTTAATGAACACTTTTTTTTTTTTTGTGAGATGAAGTCTTGCTGTGTCACCCAGCCTGGAGTGCAATGGCACGATCTCGGCTCACTGCAACCTCCACCTCCTGGGTTCAAGCCACTCTCCTGCCTCAACCTCCCCAGTAGCTGGGATTACAGACATGCACCACCACGCCTGGCTAATTTTATATTTTAGTAAAGACGGGGCTTTCACCATGTTTGCCAGGCTTTAAGAATATTTTTTTCATAAACCTTTTTTAATAAGTTCATTAGAAGACTGATTTGTAAACAGAAGCTCCTGCAATACAGTATAAACATCATACACATTATAACACATAACATGCATATATAACATATATAAAATATGTCTCTAATGTATATAGGGGCCAGGTGCGGTGGATCACACCTGTAATCCCAGCACTTTGGGAGGCCGAGGAGGGGTAGAGACAGAAAGAATTTGGAGAAGCATACTAGAAAAAGCCTAGGTTGCCATAAATGGAGCACTAAGGGTGATTCTGGAGAGGGCTCAGAAGAAGAGGGGAGCTGCAGAGAAAGTCTACAACATCTCAGAGATTATTTAAGTGGTTACGATCAGAATGCTGGTAAGAAATATGGACAGTAAAAGACATTCTGATGAGGTCTCAGATGGAAATGAGAAACAGGTATTGAAATCTGGAAAAAAAGACCACACTTGTTACAAACTGTGACGAACTGAGCTGAAGTGTGTCTGTGTCCTAGGACTTTATGGAATGCAGAACTTAAAAACAATGAAGGAGGATATTTGGCAGAAGAGATATCTAAGCAGCAAAACATTCTGGATGCAGTATGGCTTATTTCAAATGCATATAAAATACAAGAAGACAAAAACGATTTAAAGACAAACTTTATAATTAAAAGGGAAGCAAAACATAAAGATTTGGAAAACTCCGAGTCTGGGTATGTAAACAATAAAAAACATGTTCAGGAGAGAATATCAAGTATGTGGCCTAGGGACTATTTATAAGGAGATTAGCAGAGATGGAAAGGAAGCCAGGTATTACTCATCAAGACAATGGGACAAAGACCCTGAAGGCATTTCAGAGCTCTTCAGGGGAAGACCTGGGGTATCTATGGGGCCTCAAAGCTCACTGTTCAGAGCCACTTGGGGTGTCCACTCCCTGCATTCTAGTGTAGTGCTCCTCAGCTGCCCTCACCACGGATCAAGTAGGCCCGAGTGCTGCTCAACCCACTACTCTGGAGGGTGCAAGCCACGAACCTTGGCAGCATCCATAAAGGGCTAGCTCTGCAGGTGCCCAGAATGTAAGAGCTGAGCAGGTATGTCTTCCTTCACCTAGATTTCAAAGGACTTTGCGGAGAGCCCAAGAGCCCTGGCAGAGACCTGTTGCAGAGGCAGAGCCATTGTAAAAAAATCCCTCTTAGTGGATCTACGGCAGCAGGGCCTCTGCTGAAACCGCAAACTACAGAGCCAAGAGCGTGCAACACCAGCCTGGGAGAACTGCTGTGTGGGCTTGGGCCTGGCAAAGCTATAGGGGTGGGGCTTCCCAAGGCCTTGAGGGCTCAACCTTTGCCCCAGTGTGCCCAGATGATGGCACGTGGAATGAAAAAAAATTAATCTCCAGCTTTAAGATTTAGTAGTGTTTTCCTAATCAGGTTTTGGACTTATTTGAAGCCAGTTACCCTCTTTTTTTTTTCTTGCCTATTTCTCCCTTTAGGATGCCTGCTCTACCATTTTATTTTAGAAGTAGATGATTTGTTTGATTTCAGATACACAGCTGGAGGGGAATTTGCCTCAGGATGAATCATGTCCTGAGTCTCATCTATATCCCATTTTGTTAAGATTTGGGAGTTTGGAATTTTGAGTTGGTGCTAGAATGAGTTCAGACTTTTGACAGTATTGGGACAAAATCAACGTATTTTGAGTGTGAGAAAGACATGAGTTTGGTGGGGTTAGGGGCAGAATATGATGGTTTGAATGTTGTTTACTCATTGTTTGAATGCAAAACATTCAAACCATCATATTCTGCCTGTACCCTCCCCACAAACTCCTGTTGAATAAATTAGCCAGTCTCAGGTATTCTGCTGTAGCAGAACAAAATGAACAAAGACAATGCTTAAGCAGTTAGCCCTTCCAAAGGGATTCCGAGGTAATCTTTTCATCGTTTCTTTCGTTTCTCTTCATTCCTTTACCACAACCTTTAATCATTTCTATAGAATTTAGATTTAACCAACTTATGCAAAACTAAGGTGGTTTTAGGAAGGGGCAACGCTACACATCAGTATTATTGCTAATGTTATGTAACAGTAATAAGAACTATTTAGCATATATTTATGCATCAGGCACAGAGCTAAACAGCCACATATATTAGTGTTAGCAGTGGTGAATCCGTAGGGGTCTGGAGCAACTTAATTCTTGCCTCCTCAAAGGAATCTGAGGGTTATAAAGCAGAGTGAGAGGCTAAGGCAAGTTTTAGTGCAGGAGTGAATGTTTATTTAAAAGTTTTGGTACGGGAATAGAAGAGAGCGCACTTGAAAGAAGGTCAGGTGGGCAACTTGGAGACATCAAAGTGCACTGTTTGGCCTTTGACTTGGGGTTTCATACACTGGCATAACCCCAGGGTTTGTCTCTTCTCCCTTGACTTTTCCTTTTGGGTGGGCTATGTGCCTGCACAGTGGCTTGCCAGCACTTGGGAGGGGCCGTATGCAGTGTGTTTACTGAAGTTGTGCGCATGCTCATTTGAGGCATTTTTCCCTTACTAGTCGAGTGCTCCCAGAGACGGGTCATATAACAGTTAAACTCCACCATTTTGTCTCTTAGTGCGCATGCTTGAGTCTGCTTAAGTCCTAAGATCTCATCAGGAAGCTGCTTATCACCATCTTCAGGTGTTTTCTATCTACTGGGAGCGTGCCGTTCCTAGCAGCCAGCTGCAACCAATTATTATTTTAGCAAGACTGTTTAACAATCACCTGATCATCAAATGATGGTCACCTGACATCCTGGGGTGAGGGACCCTCTCCTGTCCTGCTCATGTCTGCATAGCTACCTACTCTAATGCTAACATCTTATTTTAATCTTCCCAATAGTCTTATGAGAAAGGTAATATTATTTTCCCTCTCTTACAGATGAGTAGAGGCATATAAAAATAAAGTGATTTACCAAAGGTCATACAGCAATGAAGAAGTAAAGCTGGAAGATGAACTCAGGTTTTCTGACTCTAGACACTTCATTACCAGGATATCATAATACCTTCTGAACTCTATCTCCATTTAATGAACACTTTTTTTTTTTTTGTGAGATGAAGTCTTGCTGTGTCACCCAGCCTGGAGTGCAATGGCACGATCTCGGCTCACTGCAACCTCCACCTCCTGGGTTCAAGCCACTCTCCTGCCTCAACCTCCCCAGTAGCTGGGATTACAGACATGCACCACCACGCCTGGCTAATTTTTATATTTTTAGTAAAGACGGGGCTTTCACCATGTTTGCCAGGCTTTAAGAATATTTTTTTCATAAACCTTTTTTAATAAGTTCATTAGAAGACTGATTTGTAAACAGAAGCTCCTGCAATACAGTATAAACATCATACACATTATAACACATAACATGCATATATAACATATATAAAAATATGTCTCTAATGTATATAGGGGCCAGGTGCGGTGGATCACACCTGTAATCCCAGCACTTTGGGAGGCCGAGGAGCCTATTATATATAAATTATATATATAAATTATATCATATATAAATTATATCATATAAAAATATGATTTAATAGTCAGTTGGAAAAAAATAAGGTCAGGAGATCGAGACTATCCTGGCTAACACAGTGAAACCCTGTCTCTATTAAACATACAAAAAATTAGCTGGGCACGGTGGCGGGCACCTGTAGTCCCAGCTACTCAAGAGGCTGAGGCAGCAGAAGGGCGTGAACCCGGGAGGCAGAGCTTGTAGTGAGCCGAGATCGCGCCACTGCACTCCAGCCTGGGTGACAGAGCGAGACTCCATCTCAAAAATAAATAAATAAATAAATAAATAAATAAATATGTCTCTAATGTATATAATAAGTGTTACATGGCCCTGTACATCAGGAGTCTATCTTATTCCATTCTCCCAACAGTGGACTTCCACGTAATGGACATTTAGTAACGTTCATTAAACTGAACAAAGCACACAGTTACCAGTTCCTTCTTCCTTCCCTGTGCTTCTCCCATTCCATACTTTGTTCATGTTTGTTTCTCTCATGGATACACAAGAGACATATACAGAAACCATGTAAATACAAAATCATAAAGCTGAAAGTCCCCATCTTCCTCACTCCCCACATGAAAACTATCAGAAAATCCATACTAAGGCCTAATGTGCTAAAACTTCAGAGGTTCTTAAAAATTCATACAATACAGTCCTTTTTCTTAATTAAAATACCCAATTCCCCAAGGCTACCCACAGGAGAGTACAACATAGACCTATTTCCTAGCTGAGCTCTCCTTCCAACACACCATGTTCATTAACCCACTGGCCTGTCATCAGACACCTAGCCTCGGCCATTCCTATGGGAATCACATATAATTGAAGTTACTTTCCCAGTAAGTCCCCAAAGAGCTAGAAATTACCAAGTTTCTGCACTTGTTATTAATATTATCTTCAGACACCACATTACTGCTGACAGTGCTTTAAAACATCAATTCAGAGACGGTACTTCAGCAAAATATGATTTAATAGTCAGTTGAAAAAAATAAGCATTAAAAATATTTTAGTGTTTCTCAAGTGAAGCAAAACATATACTTTTCCATTTTTGTAGATTGAAATTCCTCATAAAACTCATTAACTGCTATAACTTTTATGCATTTCTGCATTTTAAAATGAGAACTCTTGTTGCTAAGCCAAGGGCTAGATTTTGGGAAAGACAAGGCAGTTCTACAGCAGGATTCCTGCTGAATCAAAATTAACCTGAGGAAATGTTTCAATTAAAAACAACTGACTTCAACTCTTACAGGCCAAACTTTAGAATAATTATGTCTAAAGCAAACAAAAGAATTTAATGATTATATATAACCATTTATTTATATTATTATATACCAGCAGCCTACATTCAGTACTCAACACAAAGATAACAACATCCCATAAATTTTTTTTTTTAATATAAATTAACTGCCAACATTTTAAAGAGAGAAATTTCATATAAAAATTATTATTTAGGTCTTTTCTTGAAAGAGATCTAGCTACATGTGGCCTACATACATGTGGCCTACGTTTCTTCTACAAAGCTGATGCTGAGCTGCGCCTCTCCCACTGAGGTCAAGCACATCCCCTTTGCAATCTGCTGTAGTCCCCACCCACACCATACTGCTTCCTCAATGACACCAAGGATCAGATACATGGTGTTTTGGTAGTGTGGTTTCTTACAGTAGTTAAGAAATAAAAGTACTTTTAAAAAGTGAAAAATGAGTGTTTCTGTTAAGGATTTTTAAAAAGACATACCAATAAAGGCATTGTTTTAATAAAAGTAGGAGAAAGCATATTTGTAACAGTAAATAACATGTTTAATATGCTAATATACTTAGTATATTAGGTATCACAACAAAACAAAGATAACATATTATCAACAAAAATAGCATAACAAAGATACAATGAAACTAAACTAACCCAACTCACTGTCTTCATTTAGTCCACAGGTCTAGTCATGGGCTTCAAGATAGTGCTCTAGCAGTCTTGTTGGACCTAGAAGACTGTCTGCCAATGTGACAGAGAGGATTCGAGTATATACTGAATAGCACTTCTATCTGATGAGCTGTAAGGCCAATTATCCTGAGATTCTATAGAAATCTATCATTTACATGAAATAATATTTGGTTCTTATAGTATTGTAATTATTCTTTATAAGGTTATTTGAAATTACATATTTATATGTTTTATTATGATACTATTATTATTAGCTTCCTAATCTGTAAGCTGCTTATAGAGGAGAACTATGTATGTTTTTCTTGCCAAATTTATTGCTCCTATAGAATAGGCACTACAGGAGCAAAACTATTTGCTGAAGGGATGAATATAAAGAAACAACCTAAAAAGGCAAAATAAATTTGGAGGAAATAAGTGAAGAACACTAACAGAAAAGTGTTGAAGGCAAAACAGAGAATTTATTTTATTTAACTAGAAACTGGCAAGAACAAATGATCTGGATGCAAATAAGTAAAAATGTTCACTAACGGTGATATACAATTAGTAGGCTAGATTCTTCACAGAACTGCATGCTTTTCCAGGACGTGGTAAGCATTACGCCAAAGAGTATCACATGTGAGAAAAATTAAATAGGCCAAGATACCCGAAAAGATTAACCCCGGGACGGCAGTAAGTTTTGCATTTTAAATGGATTGATCGCACAGTAAAAACACGTTAAAAAATAAATAATAAACTGCAGAGCAATAGCATGATTAAGGGCTAGGGCTCTGGAAGCCAGACAGTTGAGTTCAAATTCTAGTTACACATTACACTAACTTGGTGACCTTGGACAAGCAACAATCTCTTCACTTCTTATTTCCTCACCTATGAAATGGAGCCAGTAACAACATTTCTCTCACTGTGAAGCTAGATGAAATAATACGTAAGAGGCCCTGAGAACAGTTCCTAGACATAAGCTCTCCATGTCAATAGTGATGATGATACAAGCATGACAACATCGATGATAATGAGAATTCTGGTCTCAAGTCCAACACCTTGCTTTAGCGAGAAGACTGGGTCAATACGCTTATTAGTTTGCTTGGGCTGCTATAACAGAAAATTCCAGAATAGGTAACTTAACAGAAATTTATTTTTCACAGTTCTGAAGACTCAAAGTCCAAGAGGAAGGTGCCAGCAGAGTTGGTTTTGGGTGAGGCTCCTCCTCCTGGCCTGCGGCCATCTTCTCACTGTGTTCTAACATGACCCTTTTCTCTGTGCACACGCACTCCTGCTCCCGATTCCTCGTCTCATATGGACACCAGTCCCTTTGGACTAGGGTTCCACCTTTATGACCTCATTTAACCTTAATTACTTCCTTCAAGGCCCTATCTTCAAATACAGTCACACCAGAAGCTATGGCTTCAACTTATGAATTTGGGGGTATACAGTTCAATCCATAACAGAGAGAAAATACTTGTAAATAAATATTTAATCCTCTATATGTAAAATTCTGCCCCACTGGAAAAAATAACAGTTAAGTAAAATTTGCAATGAATTTTATATAAAATGTCACAAATCTGTGCAAAATACTATCTATAATATACTACCACCTATAACTAAATACCAAAATAAGGCTAATGCATGTAAACTGCCACTGCACGCTGAAAAAAACACATTTCCTGTATGATGCAAAAGTTAAAATGAATTTATCATAATGGCAAAGATCTGTACAACTATAAAAATCAGTTTAGCCATAATTATGTTAATCACATCACAAAATTTATTATAAATACTTACTGTATTTATTTACATATTGAATGAACTGTATTTGTGTGTGTGTGTGTGTGTCTCTGTGTGTGTGAGAAAAAGTCTTGCTCTATCCCCCACTGGAATGCAGTGGCACAATCTCAGCTCACTGCAACCTCCGCCTCCTGGGTTCAGGCGATGAATGAATTTTATTTTATGTGCCAAACAAAATGTATCGACCATAAACAACTATGTTAAATATATGAATAAGATATAACTCTTTTACCTGCTGAAAAACGTCTGTCCCCTCATCATAGTCCACCATACTGAAGAAGAGCTTGTTACAAAAAGCAGATGAATAGCGCCAGGAGTTTGCCAGTATTTGATATTCTTCATTAGCTTGCCTGAGAAGAACAATGGGTCAGAGTAGAAACACATCAGTACTGAAGCATCTACAAAGCAGTTATTAAAACAGACAACCCGAGGACAAGCACTGGCCACTTTTTGTATAGACTGCAATCAAAGCATCGTTTTAAAAAGCATTTTTTTTAAAAAAGTATTCTGACGTGAAAATTACGTAAAATTCAAATTCTGATGTTCACAAATACAGTTTTATTGCAACACAGCCACATTTATTCATTTACATATTGCTTATGTGCTAAAAGGGCAAAGTTGTAACAACACCACAGCAACTACATGTACCACAAAGCCTAGCCCTTGAACTAAAAATTTTGCCAACTCTTAATCAAGGGAATAAAAACATTTTGCAGCATTCCCTATACACATAAATTAAATCTACCAATAATGTTTAGTAAAATGCAAAGACCAATTTTTAAGAATATTTGCAACTTAGTTTAACAGAAAAGCAAAATTCATAAGTAGTTTTAAAATTGAAAATAGTTATACTCCACCTTATTCATTCCATTTATCTAAAAATGCATTTACATTCAAACCAACAGTAAGCAAAGATTTCCCTTTGTAGCTAAACCAGCTGCCACAAACATTCCTTCTCTAAGATGATATTTGCTTCTATTTTGAACACATTTTTATTAGATATTCTGCTAATTTTCCAGATGATAAAACTTTGTATTTAGACGTAGGAAGAGAATAGAAACAGAAAAGTGGCATTTATAGGAGGATGTAAATATGGTAACAGAAATAAGAAGCAACAAGTTAGCGCTGAAATATTTTTAAAATATAAAATTGCTTCTTCGGTATTGTTGACTATTCTCTGGAGTTTATCTCCTTCCCCTCCCCAAAATGAAAGTAAATTAAAAGGTACAATCTAACAATAACAAAAGGACTTGGAGCAGAGACAGCAGCACAAAGATTTCCACAAACATCTGAAAAACAGAAAGCTGGTGAAAAGTTTTGAGAGGAAGTTAGACTCTCAAAGGAGATTACAGTGCAATAAGAAGCTAGAAAAACATTCGATTCAGAAGCAGCACAGTCTGGAGATTTAAAAAAAACAAGCAGCTAAAAATAGATGTCTTAATTAAACTTCTTAATACTCAGTAGTAGACCAAACTTCTGCACCCTCCTCAACCAGTCCCAGTGTTAGTCTTCACCCACTGCCCCCCCACCCAAAAACCATGTATTTGAGGAAAACCTTATGTGATTTATTAAAAACTTCCCAAAACAAACAGACTCTACAAGAACAATCAGAAAATACTATAAAGAAAGTGGAACTGTAACTAACATACTTAGAAAAATTCTGTCAAAAAAGATACTGTATTTGTCAAGAACTGAGCATGGTCTGAGATTTTACCACATATATAATGCAAGCTAACAAGCTAGCCTGTTACTATTCCATGGATGCTTGCAGAAGACATGAGACTCCTGAGTAAGAGACAAGGGACTTTACTAGTTCATTTTCATTTGCATCAGGTGCCTATCCCCCAAGTCTCAAAGGGTAACACAAAGAGTTCTTCATGGAATCCTGTATATACAGGTGACTGTTACAGGAGAGAAATACTAGGTTTAAGGAAATTACTGCTTTTACGGTAAGTGATAACAAGATGATGCTTTGTTCAGTGGGAGTCATCTTATTCTTTAAGGCTTGTCACCGCACACACAACCCCTAGAATCTGCCCAGGTCTAGTCAGGCCTTTGTATTGTCGACATACTCAGTGAAAACATGCAGGCTGCTTTATTCAGAGGTATTCACAGAAGAAA
>NW_016804209.1:155930-179540 GCF_001698545.2 Rhinopithecus bieti | reverse complement strand
AAAAAAAAAAAAAAAAAAAAAAAAATATATATATATATCATATAAAAAAGGAACAAAGATAGTAAAAGAGCACTTATACAGATTTCAAATATGACTGCTCAAATAAAACACCAATATTAGACGACAGAGTCGAATAAAATTCACAGAACAAAAACAACATATGAGGGAAGGAGAAAGACCTAGAGATATAATCCAATAAGTCCTTTTTCAAACAGGCGTCACAGAAATAGAAGAGAGATGAAACAGAGAAAATGGTGTTTCTGTAAACAATACAATTAAAGGAGATTAAATCTTCAAATTACAATCATTTCCCAGTTCGGAACAAGAGAAATGAGAAAAGAAAAACCTGGAGAGATACCGAGATATACCAAAACTCATGGATAAAAAGAAGATCCTAAAAGTTTTCAGAGAAAAAAATTTCCTCAATAAGGGCAAGCAATGAGATTGGGAACGGATTGATCATTAGCAACACTAGATACTGGCAAATAGAAGAATTTCTTCAGAATATTATTTTCTATTTAGAATTGCACGTTGAGACAAATAAGTAAGTTTGAAATAAACATGCTCACGGAAATGTAAGCAATCTGAAATTTACCCCCACATTCTTAGAAAATTAACTTAAAATATAATTGATAGAAAAGGTAGTATGAATGAAAAACTAAGAAAATACTATGATAGAGCACTATAAGAGAGGAAAAAAGGCAACTAGAAATGCAGTGAGGGAGCACGGGGAGAAGATATAAAGCTGTAGTCTGTGAAGCTAAATGATGCAACCAATACAAACTAGAACAGGAATTTTAGACTTCAAGATGAAAAGAATAGATTCTAAGGATAATCATTAGAATCAGAAAGAGCTAGAACATATTAAATCTATAGTAAGAAAACCATATTTATTCCCACAACAGGAAAAATAAAAACAAAAAAATAAACATGAGACAAGGTCCAAATATGCAGCTTATTAAAATGTATCATAATTTTGATCAACGGATTAGAAAGATTATTTAAATATATTATTTTGTGCAGGTCAGGGGTTATAAACAATGGCGCTATAGAAAAGGAATCATAATAACCTACTACTTTGCCATTGATGCTGTTTATGCAGAAATAATAATGTAAGTGCTGTTTATTCCCTTTTAACTTTCTAAATCAACCTATACACAGAACACAGATGTAATAATTATGGTTACAGTATGGAATGTACATAGTATAAACTATGACAGTATAGAAGGATAGCCAACAGAATTTGGTAGGTGAAAGAGAAGAAGAAGAGGTGATGGGGAAGAATATGCGTGCTAATATTCATATCACAAATGAGGGAATCAAAAAACATCATCTATAGACAATGAACAAAAAACACAAAGATGTTATTTAGTGTTACAATGATAAACAAAAGAAGAAATAAAAAGCAATGAAAGGTGAGATTAGTTAAATCTTCATCTATCATAACAAGAATGTAAAGATAAGTTTACTGCATAAAATATTGTTATAAGAATAACATTTAGAGCTATTTTTTAAAAACAACAGAAGAAAAAAATCACAAAGCAGTAACAGTGACCATCTCTGGCCTAGCCTACCTGTGTGCAAATCAGATGAGTGCAAGGTCCTCTTTTGCAGTTCTTTTTTATAAACGAGAAGCACATAACATTGTTTTGATTAAAATATTATGTTTTAAGAGGGTTAAATATGAACAGTACTACAATCTGAAAACTTTTAACATAATACAAGTATTGAATATTAAAATGCAATTAAGAAAAAATTAAAAAATAAAATGTGATAAAGTAATGGGGAGTCAAAGGGCATGAATTCAATTTGCCTTCGAACTCTGTACTCTATATTACTCTACTTTTTCAGATTTCATTTCCCAATAACTAATTTGTAGATTCCAGCCTCTGCTCTAAAATCCAAAAATGTTCCCCACTACCTACATAATGAAGACAACAGGAAGCATAAAAGTCAAAATTCTCCATACCTTAGCCACAACTTACATAATCTATGTCTTTATAAAAAATATCACAAAGAGTCTGTTTCATGAACATACTACGTCCATTCTTAACCACGTGCATGAAATACTTCACTGAGAATGTCCTACCTTCTTTCTGAAGTTTGCTCAAAAACTGGCTCTCCTTTGGAAGTCACTTCAAATCTCTACACCTACAATACTTGTTGATGCAACTATCTGAAACAGAAATTCTCAGCGACTGTGTACCACTATTGATTTTACGCATAGCTGTTCTTATTACATATTGTCCATTGGCTAGGATCTAGTACAGAAGCTGCATTTAAAAAAGGTATAATGATATTGATGATGAATAATACAGTTTCATAACCAGTCACTATATCATAAATATGCTAAAGCTAAGTTTACCACATTAGAATTTCTGAATTCTAGACAGTCTACTACAACTCATTTAGTCAGATTTATGTCACTGGATAATGTCTCTTTTAAGGCAGATTTCTTTTACTCTAGTTATGGTGTTGAGGGGAAGAAAAAATGAAATTTTAAATCTGTACTATCACAAACATATGCTGTTTGTCAAAGGAATAGTGTTCATGATTCAAAGGTTACAATGATTACATCATCATGTGATATCTTGTTAGTAATGACAATTTCATAACAAATGTAGAATCCAGATCTTAGTCATCAGTGAAATTTATACTCAACATTTTCATATGTGCTGCAATAATAAAGAAGTATACCTCACAGTCTCCACCTTTAAGAGGTTAAAGAATAGATATGCACTCTAGTACATAAATAAGGTATATGTATTTCAAAGAGGAATGCAGATTGTAGGTGCTATATAGCATACAGAGGAGGATGAGATCACAGTGAGCTGGAACAGTTCAACAAAGTATGAATGTAAAAAAAAAAAAACTGGAAAATAATAGTGGTATGTCTGGAAGGACTACACTTAGAATAAGCAAGAAAGGCAGGGAGAGAAAATTAAGGTAACAGACACAGTATAAACAAAGACTACCCTGTCTGGAATGCGTATTCTGTGTTCAAGTAATAGAATGTAAGTTTCAGGTTAGACAATAAAGACTGGAAGTGGTAGAAAGATAAATAGGATGCTGCTTTTATTCTGTAAATAGTAAACAACTGTTTCTGAAAGAAGACTATGCAAAATACTATTTCAGAATGCTGTATCTCACAACATTACGTATGATACATTGCAGGAGAAGAAAATGAAGGTTTGGAAACCACTTTCAATGTTACTATAATGGCCTGGCTAGGAAAACATATGAGGCTATTAAAATATTATGTAAATGAAGATGTAAACTATTTCACATAAATTCTCCATTGCAACCTAGCAGGCCATAGCATCCAGCAACATTTTCTAGACAGTATACTTAGAAATAGCTCTGGCTAGAATAAAGAATTCCACAGGAGCCAAAACAAATTACATTTTCTTGACTCAAATACAATGCTTAGAGAAAATTTAACACTGACAAGGCAAATGGGGGCTCTTTTCTGCTGTGTGTAATTCAGTAGAAATAGGATCACTACACGGATCTGTATGTCATTAAAAATAAATAAATGAGCCCAAGGAACATGTATTTTAATATTAATGATATCTCTTCAGAGTACAAAAGATTTATTAGAAAAAAAAATGTGCCCCAATAACAAAGACCCTGTGCTTACCCCATCATCCCTTATGCACTCGCCATATCCCAACTTCTTAACGTTTAATAGGGGACAGAGAAAACCTAACTAATGACAGATAAAGAAATTCAGAGGATCCGTGCATATGTTTCTGTCAGCCTGGACTGATGAGCAAAATGAGACATTACATGTGCTAACAATAAGCACACTTCTGACCTCACTACCATCTGAAATTGGAAGTTAAAAACCACAAATGCTCCAAGCACTTAACTAAAATAACTACATTTCCAACACTATTAACTAAAAAATATTTTGTTGTCGTAGTTCATAGTAATAGTAAAGGCCTAACTTCACCAATGTAGGGAATGCCGTAAATTCTAATATATACTCATGCAGCCTGAAGAGGGCAGTCACGCTGCGTCAAAGGATACAGGAAGGCTTAAGCAATAACTGCAGCGTACTGTTCTGTTAAAAGTGTTATATTAAATCTTCTCCGTATTTTATTATGGGGAAAAAAATCACTTAATCTAAATGCTACAATTTTTTATGTTATAATGCTTTTAAAAGGTTATGTAAAACTAAAAGAATTATCTCATCTACAGTTCTACATATTCAATATATTTCCCATGATGAATATCATTTTAAAGAGATGTTTTAAGAAGTATAGCTTCTCTTTTTAATGTTAATCAAACTTCTTATAGCAGATTCATATGAAAATACCATTGTATGTCTTTATAGTTATATATGTAAAATGAATTGCACTTATGCCATAATAAAACCCCAAATAAAAAAAATTCTAGACAGTGATATACACAGATCTGGAGTGAGCGAACTCACCTATTACTTAAGATTCTGGTACCCTGAGAAGAAAAATAAACTGATAACACCCTGCACAAAGATTTCTAACACAGCTGCTCCTCTGGTTGTGCTATACGTATCAGGGCCCAGCTGAATATACTGAAATATATTAAATAGACCCAAGGCCTCGGAAGAGCTGAGAAATCAACAGTTCACTACCATGTTGTAATTGACTGAATAATTCACTAGATATAAGATAAAGAGGTTGTGTTTCTTAAAGCTGTTTCCTGTGCATCCATTTTCTTCATTAGACCTAAGTAGATCTTTCCGTAGAAAATAGTAACCTATGTGATCCAAATACATATTTTAAAGCAAAAGTGTATATGAACATAAAATATGTTGAAGTGTATACAATATGCATAGTTAGCACTCGGCTTTTGAAAGTCAAGGGAATTTTAGTTCTCCTTAAAACAAAACAAAACTAACAGTAACATATAAATGCTTAAATGTGGTATGCCAAGAAGAATGTCATACAATAGTAAGGAAATCAATTAACACATTGTTCCTTTAACAAGTTTTCTTACTTTATTAGTCTGTTCTCATGCTGCTACTAAGGACATACCCAAGACAGGGTAATTTATAAAGAAACAGGTTTAACTGACTCACAGTTCAGCATGGCTGGAGAGGCCTCAGTAAACATGATCATGGCAGAAGGCAAAGGAAAAGCAAGGCACCTTCTTCACATGGTGGCAGAAGGAGTGCCAAAGAAAGGGGGAAAAGCCCCTTATAAAACCATCAGGTCATGTGAGAACTCACTCACTATCACGAGAACAACATGGGGTAACAGCCCCAGGATTCAATTACCTTCCACTGTGTCCCTCCCACAACACATGAGGATTATGGGAACAATTTAAGGTGACATTTGTGTATGGACACAGCCAAACCATATCATTTATCTAGTACATATGATCATAACATGTATTTAATATTTGCACAACTAATGATAGAGAATTAAGAAATGAATGAATAAATGGGTGAATTAATTCAATGTTCGGAAGAGGTTAAGACATACAGGCCACTGCCTCAAGATACTTCAATCCATTCTGGTAACACTTATAATCTTAAATAATAAATACAAAATAACAAAGTTATGTAAACCTTTTTTATGATAAGATGCCCAGGAACCATCATGATACACAAAAAATATCTGTTAAATAAATTCATATATATATTGTAAAACCTGAGAAGTCAAAATGAGGAAAGCATTAACCCACACCTTAAATCCTGCAGGATTTCCCAGTAACTCTATTCTTTAGCTTCATGTGGTAAAGAACAGAATATATGCCGACTTTAAAGACTTTTATTGTAATCAATCAAAAAGGCAGACATAAGATGACAGAAACTGTGTTCCAAGAGATGGAGATTATGTCTTTTCTGGTCAACTGAAAGTATTG
The DNA here is from genome assembly GCF_001698545.2 of Rhinopithecus bieti. Lineage (NCBI taxonomy): Eukaryota > Metazoa > Chordata > Mammalia > Primates > Cercopithecidae > Rhinopithecus > Rhinopithecus bieti. The sequence continues at coordinate 173,687 of NW_016804209.1, read as the reverse complement.
CCATCACAAGAAACATTCATGGAGGTTTAGTGTGTGCCAGGAATCCTTTTGTGTATTTATACATACTTATCTTCATTTTTTAACTTTTCTCATCAAACTTATTTTAATAGATTATTTTAGAGGAGTTTTAGATTCTCAGCAAAGCTGAATAAAAGGCATAGAGATTCACAAAGTTTTTTTTAAATAATTGGACTACTGATTAACCAATTAACTATCTGAGTATATGAATTATATATTATATAGAGAGAGATCTATCTTCTGATACTACAAAATTCCATTACAAGCAACTTTTCTACCCAGTGATACTGTTCCAGACATCTCTAATTTTATTAATGAACTGCCAGACCACCAGGAATGTCTTATGCTAAACACTGAAGGAATGCTCTTTGACTATTCTTTTCCCCTAGCTTCACTAAGGTATAACTGGTATATGAAAAAACCCACACGATTAATGTATACAATGGGTACAATTTGGTGAGAGTAGACAAAAGTATACACTCATGTTACCACCACCACAGTCAAGTTCATACACACTTCCATTACTTCAAAAAATTTCCTTGTGTCTCTTTTTGTCTGGGTTTGATTTTTGTTAAGGCCTTCAGATACACATAAAATAACATAACACTTTTCACATGACTTCCAAACAATGTAATACTACACCTATTATTATGATGTGGCCAAGCAGAAAGAACACAGATAACACATGAATTCTGAAAACTGGGACTTGTGGACTGGCTTTCCACTTTATAATGTATACACTTGAGAAAGTCACAAATACTTTGTTTATTTTCCCCTTTTTAGCATGACAATACTAGTAATCTCTCTTAAGAGTTCTCATGAGGTTAAAAACATGAGGCATAACAAAGACTCTAGTAAATGGCAAATGGGTATGCAAACCTTGGGGTGGCCTGCATCTAGCTTAAAATTCACTTGACTATTTGCATTTGCAGACCTTACTTCTAGTTTCTTCCCCTCTCACTCTCTGCACTAGACCCAAATTTTGTTTAATTTCCTTTCATAAACTAGACTTACTCTTGATACAGGATTTCTGTGAAATTCCTTCCTTCTTCTCAATGCAGCTTTTCTTTTGTTTCCTTTCCTTCATTTTTTTTTTTTTTTTTTTTTTTTTTTTTTTTTTTTTTTTTTTTTTTTGAGAAAGAGTCTCGCTCTGTCACCAGGCTGGAGTGCAGTGTTGCGATCTCAGCTCACTGCTACCTCCGCCTCCTGCATTCAACCGATTCTCGTGCCTCAGCCTCCCGAGTAGCTGGGACTACAGGTGCGTGCCACCACACCCGGCTAATTTTCTGTATTTTTAGTAGAGACAGGGGTTTCACCATGTTGGCCAGGATGGTCTCAATCTCTTGACCTTATGATCCACCCACCCCAGCCTCCCAAAGTGCTGGGATTACAGGTGTGAGCCACTGTGCCCAGCCTCAACCCAACTTTTTTATAGCTACAGAGCACACATGGCACACAATACATGTAACACACTCTGTATACATAGCAAAGAGTTAGGTCTAGTAAATGGGAGCAGATAAACACGCCTTACGAATTCCTCGTCTTTCTGTATAACTTAACACTTCAATTAACACTCCCTTAAATAAATCTTTTTGAACACACAAATTAACAGGAAAAACCAGGATCCTCTCATAAATCTCTGTGGTTTCCCTTCATGACATTTACGAACTAGACTCTGAGATAATGAGAGCAGCAGCTAGGTCAGTTTGTTTGCCATCATCTCCCCTAGGATCCAGGAGAGTATTTATACATAGTGATCATTCAATAAAATGGTTCAAAATATATGCCAGTATCGATATAATGTCACCATACTAGTATCCAGTTCCACAGTAAAAGCCACAAGTTTACAAAATAAGGTTTCTTTTGTTCCTAGTCCTACTTAAGATTCTTAAGGGATGGGGAGGCTTATTCTACAGATCTGAAAATTAAAAAACTAAAATGAATATTAAATATATAACTTCTTGCCAAGACCAGGAGAAAACATTTCAGAATTATTAAATGGTTCTGCGTTGGGGGTCCCCAATACCATCACCAGGTTTGGTGATTCACTAAGGGGACTCAGAGGCATCAGAACATGGTCACATTCATGGTTGAGATTTGTTACAGTGAAAGGACACAAAGCCAAATCAGCAGAGGGAAAAGGCACATGGTACAGTCTGAAGTGAACTAGGTAAATTTCCAACAGTGACTCCCTGTCAGGTCACACAGGATCAATTCTGTTGTGGCACGTGTAAAGTGTTGTCTACCAGGGAGGTTCATTACACATTCAGTGCCCAAGAAGGTTGGTCATGTAGATGCCCTCTGTATAGCAGGTGGCAAAATTCCAGACCCACACAAAAAAAGCAGGTGTTCAGCATGAACCACATTGTTTGTAAACAGTTCAGGGACAGTGAACCACCCTTCTCAGCTCAGGAGTGGTGGAGAATTTCCCAAAATCCATGTTCCCATATGGCAGGCAAGGGCCAAATTTGGGAGCTCCCCTTTCTAAGGATAACAATCTCAGGCCTGCTATGTTAACTCTCTTCTGCATGGGCTCATGATAATCACTATCTTCTGATAAATAAAAAGAATAGTATTTTGTTCATTGTATTACGGTGACAAAGACAACAACCTATCACAAGAAAGGGGCATATCTGAAGTGGTTTTACTCGTATTGACTGGATTGTACTAAGTCATCCTCATGGGTCCAAAAAAAACCCAAAATGGTTCTTATGCATCTAAGAGAAATTATTTGAGGACTAAAGCCTGAGACCATGAAAACAAGTAAATCTCATTTAATATGTTAATGACTAAGATAAACTGAAATCACGGAAACCAAGGACAAATGCTTAAAAACAATACAAAGATTAATTGTAACGTATGACTTTATTATATATAATTGTTGCAGCTTTAGATATAAAAATGCAGAAAGTTTTATCTTTAATTTAAATGGTTAAGTGCAGCTATCAAGATTATACTTTTAAAAGTCATTTTTTCATTTATTTCAGTTATAACCTATATAAATAAAACATTTTTAGATAAAGCACTGTTTTATGATATTTACTCCTGTATCTGTATATTAAGAAACTTTTCAACGAGTTTTTCATATCAAAAAATTCTCATTCATTTCATTCAATAAAATCCTACTAAGCACATAGAAAGTCCAAAGCCCTGAACATCACGTGATCTAGCATCAACACATGATCATCACTGAAACCCTGAACATTACGTAATCTAGCATCAACACATGATCATCATCATCACTGTAATGCTAGTATTTGTCCTCGGCCGGGCACCGTGGCTCGTAATCCCAGCACTTTGGGAGGCAGAGATGGGTGGATCACTTAAGGTCGAGACCAGCCTGGCCAACATGGTGAAACCCTGTCTCTACTAAAAATACAAAAATTAGCCAGGTGTGGCAGCACATGTCTGTAATCCCAGCTACTCAGGAGGTTGAGGCAGCGGAATCACTTGAAACCAGGAGGCAGAGAGGTTGCAGTGAGCTGAGATCACGCCACTGTACTCCAGCATGGGCAACAGAGTGAGATTCCTGTCTCCAAAAAAAAAAAGAAAAAAAAAAAAAAGAAAACAAATAGTTTGTCCTCAAAGAACTTTCTTATTTATGGTCAGATTCCAATTTCTCCTACTAAGATTAAAACTGTATGTGAAAATTACTGAGTTCCTGTAGGATAATGAACAAAGAACTCCAAAAACCATGTAGTTCTCCAAAAAGCATAATCAAAACTACTAATGCCAACACAGTAACTGGGATAAAAAGAATCCTACAGAATATAAATGTAAATGGAAGCAAGGAAATGAACACCTGTAACTTCAGTAATCCATGTAAGAATAGGAAGGTGGAGACCATATGGGGAAAAACGGGTACGAGGGATCCTAGCAGAGGCGAAATACGGGCGGTTGGGTGGGGTGGGAATCACCCCAAGAAAGAGAGAATCTCAGTTGAATTGGAAAACACTGAGAACAGGTCTATATGGTGGGGAAGAACAGTGGCTACTGTGGAACATAAAGAAAGGGGCTTGGAAGTATACAGGAACAAATGTGGCAGTCTTAAGAATGCACCACTTTGTGGGGAGTGGGGGACAACTTAGAAGAAGCCGACATGCATTAGTGGCTTGGCGATACAGTGAAACAGAGAAGTCATGGAAATTAAGGGACCGATGGAAACACATATTATCTCAGAATCAGAATATGCCACTGCAAGGAGGAGGAGAGAGGAAGAAAAAGAGAAGGGAGGAAGAAGTGAGCAGGGGAGAAAAATAAGCCTGCTGAACTCAACCTATTTCACGTTATGAGGAGAAAGCATATTTGAATTAAGAAATCAGTAGGCCACCCAAAGTCTAGCCATCACCACTCACATGTAAACTATGGTTTCAGGTCTGGTATAGGAAAGAAAAAAAAATTTTTAAGAAGCAGCAAATGATCAATAGCATCTACACAAGGCTACTACAAAAAGAAATCAGAAAGAATCAAAATTCTTCAACTCATAAAAAATTTCCCTGGAAACAAAATCATGAGGAGAAAACTGAAACAAAATACTCCAAACTAAAGGAAATATCATTAAATAAGCAGTTGAAGACAGAAAATCTCAAATCAGAAATTAAACAACTAGAAATAGAAGGAAATAAAAAGCAGAAAGATGTTACATCACAGTTAGTAAGACTCAGGAAACCAGTATGTTTCAGAAAAGCAAAACAGAATCCATGCAGAAATGATGTCTGCATTACAAAGTCTTCAAAGAAAAATAGAGTTGACTGAAAATAAATAAAGGACATTAAGAATAGGATTAAAAGCAGGTAAAAGAACAAAAACAAAATAAAAGTTTAAGAGGGAATGGGGTAGATTTTAAAAGATTAAACATGGAGAATTAAGAGTCCCTGAGGTAGAAAAAACAATGAAATAGAACTGGTATTTTAAACCACGATACAGTAACATTTCTAAAAATAAAGTCCCTATATACATACTGAAGAGTTCTTTGCGTTCCTGAAAAAGGCAACCCAGAATAGTCAAATCTAAGACATAGCATAGCAAAATGATCAGCCTTCAGTGAAAAAATTTAAAACATACTTTGGCCCGCAAGGCAAAAAAACAAATCACATTCAAAGTAAGAAAACTGGATTGGCAACAATATCTCAATAGCACCAAATAAAATTTCTTGGGACTATCTGAACAGACTACAAACACTCAATTTCTCAAGCAGTGAAAGAAAAACTGTTATCTCTTCAGACTTGACCCCAAAAAGAAGGCCCAGCACCTTACTGAACTCTTTAGGTACTGAAATAAGTTAATCTCCCACTGGGGCATTCTTCTTCATCATTTATATAGACCAGCCCACAAATCAGTGTTCTCTGAAAACGGAATAATCCAACAGGCTACACTGCAAATGTCCAATAAACCACATCCTATATCTTTGGGGACAGACAAACCTAATGACTGCTTCAAACTACAGTCTCCATGAGTGATAATTGTGCTGACTAATGCCTATGGCAATATGAGCTGACTTCCACGTACCGACCCCAATTTGATTTCTGGACAGCACCAGCCTGACATGACCACCAAGTACAAATAAATGCCTAATATCTCTATTTTGGGGTTGGTCTACTGGGATCTGATGACTAAAGTATGAAGCGTCCACCAGTCTTTGCTTGTAGAAATGGTATATGTCAGAGTGCAGCTGACCTGACCATCCTTTTTTTTTTTTTTTTTTTTTTTTTTTTGAGAAAGAGTTTCACTCTGTCACCCAGGCTGGAGTGCAGTGGCACGATCTCGGCTCACTGCAAGCTCCGCCTCCCGGGTTCACGCTATTCTCCCACCTCAGTCTCCAGAGTTGCTGGGACTACAGGTGCCCGCCACCACACCCGGCTAATTTTTTGTATTTTTAGTACAGACGGGGTTTCACCGTGTTAGCCAGATGGTCTTGATCTCCTGACCTCGTGATCCTCCCGCCTCCTTCTCCCAAAGTGCACCATCAGTTTTACATTAAAAAACAGCAGCCATCTCTTGTGGGAAACTTTATCCCTAACTCTGCCACCCAACTCAAAGTCAATGGCCCAGTGGAGCCCTCAGTTCACAGAGGTTCCCTAAATGCCTGGGCCTGGGTTACTGATGATTCTGCTAAGTTGAAATGTGATGCTGTTTGATGGGCTGCTGTGACTGTTTCCCCTCAGCAACAGCTGTGTAACACCAACAGCAGGTGTGGTTGTTCTGCTCAGTGGCAGAACTCAAGGCAGTCAAGTCCTCACAGTCCCGACCAAGACCCACTTTGACAAATCTTCCTACATTTGTACTGAATATTGCCACTGGCCTAACCATATGATCTGCCGCTTGGAAGACTACAGACTAAGAGATAAAGACACCTCTCTCTTTGAAACATCAATCTTCTGGACAACAAATCACACAGGCCGAGTTGTCACCAAGAGGTCACTTAACGAAGATGCCCACAGTGAGGATCCGTAATCTGATAAACCATAGGGAATCAAGCGGCTGATTGAACTTACACTTACCAGATCACCACCAGTGCTACCTGGCTCCATTAGTGGAACTTTATGCAGAAGCTGCAATGAATACTAGACTTGAGACTCTTACCAAACAATGGCCTGTTTACTTTGCAGGGCAGGAGCCATGCTAGTGAAAACATCATACCCAACTGCTCTTAACAAACTGACTTTAATGAGCCTTTGTCCTTTTCTTGGGGCTACCACTGGCACCTTACTACTGTTAAGGTACTCTCACCGTGAGAGTACAGTGTGTTGGAGTACATTGTGCTAGTGAACTCTAGCCATTCCATTATGAATTTTAAAATTAAAATATGTCATATTTCTGGCTTTCTGGACTATTTTACAGTCTAATACCGTGCCTTTTGCCACAAAAGCCACCAAAACATAAGCCACAGGTAAAGTATTCAGCAGTCATTCCACATGCCCTAACATCTGCTAGCATCCAGCATTGCGAAATGCATTTGAGCCACCTCAAAAATTACCATGAAAATATGTGTGACTCGACTTCCTCTCCTCTTTTTGTCCACACACCTTAACCAGGCAGTTTGGTGACTCAACGCATCTATCCCAAGAAAGAGTTCATCTCTTCTTGGCTGCTTCCTAAGAAAAAATCAGTACAAGAGACGTGGGCATTATTCAGATCTATTTTGGAAATTCAAGATTCTGTCCTGACCATTCCCGGGATAATGCTTCCTTTCCCCACTTGACAGCTACCTTGAGGAAACTCGATCAATATATCCCCTGGGTGGCAGCCTAGCTTTGGAAACAAAAAGGCTTAGGAAATTCAAATTTAATCTGGGTTCAGTCACTGGGTTCTCTTCTTTCACTGACATGGTCTTAGTTAATAAGGATAACGACCACTTGGCTGAGTGTATTACACACTAAGCCCTCCTGCAGTGGCCTACGGAGGCCACAGTGAAGGATGTAATCAGTCTCTATAAATTTCACTGAAAGGCCCTTGTATCTTTCACACTAAAACTCTCCAGATGAACATCTAATAATCTGGGTGTGCATAGGGGATAACTGGAGAAAAGATGAAGTTACAGATACTCAGATGGAGACATTGATTTTATGAGGGCAAGCAAAAATTCTAGTATGTGAAGATGAAAATTCAGATCCTAGAAGGTAAAGAAGAGAGAGAGATAGTAAAATCTTCTCTCTTTGAGAACCACCTTTGAAAACTTCCTCACATGAAAAAACATACTGGTACAGCTCTCTGAAATCATCAACTACTGTATCTGCCATCTTCCACCAGTGGGGTCTGAACTAATTTTGTCATTCTTCTTAATCTTTAGAAGGAATTTATGGAAGTGTTAATGGAAGACCCCGGCTTCCATGCAAAATATCAATTACCCTTTCTCTCATGTTCCTCTCAGACCCACTTCCACGGCGATAGCTCAGTCTTTCTTAGGAGGGAACAAGGGATGGCCTGTTAGGGCCATAGACAATAAGACAGGTTGGACTAACTACTCCCTGCCAGTCTGTCTAGGATTGTGGACACAATGTACTCATCAAACTGAGTTGGAGGAACCAAAGTCTACCAGCCAGCCAAGAGGCTACACTGAAGGTACTGCCAACCTCGGTTTCTTATGATGAAGCTCCCATTTGTGAGACCTCAATGATTGTAAGCAAAACTTCACAAGGGCACTACATACACTCCCCAGGGCTGGACTCCTCATGCAAAAGTTTAATACCATCTTGTCTTTGCTCCAATACCACACTAGATATGATGAACTATACCTAGGAATGGGTTATAAGAGACCTTCAAGTGTTTATGGAAGCGTATAACCCTCAGATCACTGTAGAGATCTCTCTAAAATGAGGCTGGCCTTCAGATACCTGGGGGAGCTGTCCCAGAGTGATAACTGACTTGTGTTTATGCATCCCCTGTGGGATGTTTTGTCTATGGTGAGAATCATCCAATAGGTAAAAGGTGATGTATTAGTTTCTCACGGTGGCCATAACAAAGTGTCACAAACTGAATGGCTTAAACAAAACAAAACCCCTAGTTCTGGAGGCTAGAAGTCTAAAATCAAGGTATCAGTAGGGCCATGCTCCCTCTTAAAACTGAAGGGGAGAAATTTTCCTTGCCTCTTCCTGGCTTCTGGTGATGGCTGTCAACACTTGACATTCCCTGGCATCCAGCTAAATTATTCCATTTCCCCATCTCTGCCATCGCAAGGCATTCTTCCTGTGTGTCTATAACAATGTAATAAAATAGAATTTAGTAAAAAAAAAATTGCGCTCTTTCGCTGATATAGCATCAGTCATATTAAATTAAAGGCCTGCCCTGCCTGAGTATCACCTCATCTTAACTAATTACATCTACAACTATCCTATTTCCAAATGAGGCCACATTCTGGGATGCTTGGGGGTTAAGACTTCGGCATATCTTTTTAGAAAGAAGCAATTCCATCTATAACAGGTGGTAAGAAATTTATCACTAAGTTTCACTGAAGTCATCAATAATACCACTTCAGCCTCAACTCAATGAGGCATTCACATCAGCTTCAACTCACTGAGTTGTTATGGATGAGAGAACTACCCTAGACGACTTCTTTATGGACCAAGACAGATTCTGCTATACCTGTATTAACGTCTCAGGCCAAGGAGATAAAAGTATGGAATGAGGGAAAGAGAGAAGAAAACATGCAATGTTCTGCTACAATAATACGTATCTAATTGAAGTCATAATTTTAAAATACATATCTACATCTACATACACATGCACATCCCCACAGAACCATACCTCTTAGCTTTGTCTACTAAAAAGGCCTCAAAGCAATGACACTACCTCAGCAGTAAAGCGTACATGTAGCTAAGCTTTTGCTTTCTAAATATCATTTTCTACTAAGAGGAACCAGGGCTCCTTGAAAAAAGTGCTGATTACAGTTCCACGGCAGAGAACATACGAAGTAAGCTTAGAATATCTTGTGCTAGAAAGTAGACTAAAGGAGAAATGCCATGATATAGGAGTTGGTTCCCAATGGTCAAATTTAGGACAATTTGAACCTGAAGAATAATCCTAGTAATGGATTAGGGAATGAAAAGAATCTTTTGGTTGGAATACTCAAAACAAAAGGTAAGTGAGGTTAGCAAAGCTTGCTTTTACAGAAGAATGACAACTAATTAATGTAGAAGAAATGACAGAATTTGAAAATCTGCATTTCACGATCACTAATGTAATATCAAGTTCAGGCAAAGATGATCAATGAATGCTACAAGTGCTGGGTAAAACATTACTTCTGAGAAACAGGATATTCACATGATCACCCTGAATCCTTCCTCCCAAGCCACTTATCTCCCCAAATACTTAATACAAGTGAAAACAATATCCTTGTACAGTGGAGAGATCTAACAACCATCACCCTAATCAAGTGATCAATCTCAGCACTGGTACATGAACAAGCTAATATTATGGGCCTCCTGATAATATACCATAAGAGGTATTCCAACTAACCACTATAGTACTCTTCCCTTGAATATAATCATGAAGAAACAATCAGACAAATCCAGAGCAAGGGACACCATAAAAGGCAAGTAGCTTGGATTCCTCAGGGAAAAAAAAGAAAAGTCAACATCATTAAAACACAGACTTTTTTTTTAAGTGTGGAAATGTTATAGATTAAAAGAAAGAGGTGCAACAATCAAAGGTAACAGATTAACTTCGAATGGATCTCACACGGCATGGGGGTGGGGGAAGGAAATGAAAGACATTTTGCAGACAAATGTAAAATTTAAATATAAACTATATAGTAAGATTACATCATTGAACTAATATTAATTTACTTAAAAGTTATAATGGTGTTCTAATTATAGAAGAATAGCTTTAGTCGGGCATGGTGGCTCACGCCTGTAATCCCAGCACTTTGGGAGGCTAAAGCAGGCAGATCACAAGATCGGGAGTTCAAGACCAGTGGGTCAACATGGTGAAACCCCATCTCTACTAAAAATACAAAAAATAGTTAGTGGGGCATGGTGGCAGGTGCCTGTACTCCCAGCTACTTGGGAGGCTGAGGCAGGAGAATCACCTGAACCAGGGAGGCGGAGGTTGCAGTGAGCCATGATCACACCACTGCACTCCAGCCTGGGTGACACAGCAAGACTGTGTCTTTTAAAACACACACACATACACACACACACACACACACCAGTCTTCAACTCAAGAGATGTATTAGTGAAGTATTTAGGGACAATATTCCATGATGTATGTAACTCATAGGTAGTTTTTTGCTAATATTTGACTGATTTCTTTTTATCTATACTTAGAGCAAAATGCAAAGTGGCAAAACATTAATAATTAGTGAATCTTTGTAAAGGGTAGCACAGGTGTCCACTGTACTAGTTTCAATTTTCTGTAAGCTTGAAATTAAAAAGATGAAGAGACTACAGCTAGACTTTAAAGGAAAAAATATAGAACATAGAAAAGAATTCAAGGAATGCTACAATGTCACATATATAATGAATGTTTGTTGTAAACAGTAAAAAATGTTGGGATTATCCTGTCTGAAGAAGACGCACCTAGGAAGAAAGTTAACACAGTGAAGTTACATCATATGCCTTCAATATAATTAAACTACATAGCTCAGCAATAACTTGAGGGCATCATTTATACCAAACTGGTCATGATTCACTCAAGAATGAAACGTGTCTTATGTTAGCCAAACCAGAAAAAGAACATGTGAACGGCATGACAGTTCCCCAGTCTTGACAAAGAGGTGAAATACCTTGTTCACGTAGTCAAATAAACAAAAGAAACTTAAAAAGTAAGGGCCATGAAGAAATATTATCAAAGGTAAGAGGAAATTATAAGGGTTATAGTACCAAACCCAAACAAAGTAATACACTTACAAGTGCTTTAAGTGATATACAAGGGTAATTTTATCTATACCCAAGTTTCACCTTATCTGTTAATTTCACACTCTAAACCCACGAGAGGTGTGACCTCTCTGTAACGAAACAAAAGGGTGGCGGGCTCTTTTCCACATGATTTTAGCCAGCTGTATTCAATTCACCAGTCCCCATCATGAGACACACCCCGAAGCAAAGCTTTTCACGATCATACGAGTTTAGGATATGCTGGCAGAGGGATCACTGCCCTAAAACACTAACAATCTTGGTTAGGAACACAAAAACAAGAAACAATTACAGTTTACAGAATAGGGACAATAATGAACATGTGCACTTAAGAAAAGCATTAAATTCTAATAGCTCTGGAGTCACAAATCCCAACCCTGAACAGCTATTAGCTGTGTGACTTTAGAAAAATTATAACCTTTCAGCTTTAACATTCTCTTCTATAAAACGAGTTTTGTTCATATCTAACTCTCACAATGAGAATCATATAAGATTTTATATACATATATCTATATATATAGTGTATATATAAATGACTTAACATAGTGTCCCCAATAGTTCACACAAAATAAACAATAATTTTATTTTGTTGGGGCAGAATGGATGTTGGTTAATATCTAATATATCAATATAATAAGTTATTCATCATTCTCAAAATATTTTGTAATTTACCAATTTTTCATTTAACTGGAGTCCAATTATATATTAATCTTCAACACATCACCAAAACTTCCGTTATACAAGCAACTTGCTTGATTCTACATAAGTTTTTTTATTTCCCTTCCAGTGAATTTTCTTCTTAAGCCTCCTGATCCACAGTAATATCCTTCGATGAGGATATTTCATTCTCAGAATTCGTAATAAACCCTGGAAGAGATGAGCAATTTTGTAGAAGAATACATCTAAAAGAGTTACCAATTATGAAGAATATTCCCTACAGTATAATTTGATTTTAAAAAAGTTTGGAGTTAACACTTAAGGGAGGTGAGAATTATATCGAGTAGTCTTAATTAACAACTTTATTTGGCCGAGGAGTTTGATGTTAGCACTGAGGGAGGTGAGAATTGAATTCCAAAATTTGTGAATAAACTGACTGTGTGAAGGAAGAGCAGAATTATCTGCTAAAAGGGCTTACAAGGAAGCCAACAGCTCATTCAGCAGCCTTTAAGCAAGGAAAATCAACTGAAGAATCTAAATGCAAGCTAGCTCTAGAAGAAAATTTCACTTTTTTTAAAAAAATAAAGAAAAAAGCAAGGAAGTCTCAAAAGGAAAGTCCTACGATTTTAAATTGTAACTATGAACTCTTCAAAGATCGCATACAATTATAAATATTACGGCAGTGTTACAGAAGTGGTCCAAAATTACACGACACAGAAGGACTCAGGAGGAGTAATTCAGGTGAGGAAAAAAAAAAACCAAGATGGCCACAAATGACAGGGTGCCTTTCTCAGTGCATCTACAACTCCCTCTGAGGCTTCATTTACTACTCAGAAATATAATTTGAATAGTTTTCTTGAAAATATTTCTGGAAACTACTCTTTGCCTTTTCATCTTAGTTGTCACCCTGAGATCTCTTTGGTCCACTCTAACCACTATCATATGGATTACAGAGCTCTCCTGGCTCAGTAACAATAGATCTCAAGACTACTTCTCTACCACAATTACTTAACAGATGCCCCTTTGAAATTCGTATCATTCTATAGTACAACCTAGATGTCTTTTAACAAATGAATGGTTAAATAAACTGCAGTACAGCCATATAATGGAATATTATTCAGTAATTTAAAAAATTAATTGCTGAGAAATATAACAACTTGGACATTTTTTTAGGGAATTACGGCAAATTTTAAAAGCCAAACCCAAAAGGTCACATACTATACAATTCCATTTACATAAGATTCTTGAAATGACAAAATGATAGAAATGGAGAACAGATTAGTGATTGCCAGAGGTCAGAGGTCAAATTCGACAGGTAAGAAGTACAATGTAGGGCGGGTGTGACTTGAAATGGCAAGAAGTATTCCTACAGTAATAGAGCTGTTCCGCATTTGTCTCTACCAATGCCAATACGCTACTTGTGAATTTGTACTATAGTTTTATAACAGGTTACCAATGGAGGAAACTGGGTAAAAGATGTGTACCTAAAATTATCTCAAAATAAAATTTCCATTTAAAAAAGTGTTTGTTGCATACTTTTAGACAAGTATTTATACTTGTCCAAAGTTTTCTTTAATTTGTTCCTCCTGACAAATATTTCATTCATTTAAAACTGTTTACTTCTATAGCATAGAAATTTCTAATCATTGGCAGTATCAAAATTAAATGGGTTACGCTAGGTAAAAGTGAGTGCTATTAAAATTAAAATTGGGCCAGGCACGGTGGCTCAAGCCTGTAATCCCAGCACTTTGGGAGGCCAAGACGGGTGGATCACGAGGTCAGGAGATCAAGACCATCCTGGCTAACACGGTAAAACCCCGTCTCTACTAAAAAAATACAAAAATCTAGCCGGGCGAGGTGGCGGGCGCCTGTAGTCCCAGCTACTGCGGAGGCTGAGGCAGGAGAATGGCGTAAACCCGGAAGGCGGAGCTTGCAGTGAGCTGAGATCCGAAAACTGAACACCCGCCCGGGCGAAAAAGCAAAANAAACCCTGGAAGAGATGAGCAATTTTGTAGAAGAATACATCTAAAAGAGTTACCAATTATGAAGAATATTCCCTACAGTATAATTTGATTTTTAAAAAAGTTTGGAGTTAACACTTAAGGGAGGTGAGAATTATATCGAGTAGTCTTAATTAACAACTTTATTTGGCCGAGGAGTTTGATGTTAGCACTGAGGGAGGTGAGAATTGAATTCCAAAATTTGTGAATAAACTGACTGTGTGAAGGAAGAGCAGAATTATCTGCTAAAAGGGCTTACAAGGAAGCCAACAGCTCATTCAGCAGCCTTTAAGCAAGGAAAATCAACTGAAGAATCTAAATGCAAGCTAGCTCTAGAAGAAAATTTCACTTTTTTTAAAAAAATAAAGAAAAAAGCAAGGAAGTCTCAAAAAGGAAAGTCCTACGATTTTTAAATTGTAACTATGAACTCTTCAAAGATCGCATACAATTATAAATATTACGGCAGTGTTACAGAAGTGGTCCAAAATTACACGACACAGAAGGACTCAGGAGGAGTAATTCAGGTGAGGAAAAAAAAAAACCAAGATGGCCACAAATGACAGGGTGCCTTTCTCAGTGCATCTACAACTCCCTCTGAGGCTTCATTTACTACTCAGAAATATAATTTGAATAGTTTTTCTTGAAAAATATTTCTGGAAACTACTCTTTGCCTTTTCATCTTAGTTGTCACCCTGAGATCTCTTTGGTCCACTCTAACCACTATCATATGGATTACAGAGCTCTCCTGGCTCAGTAACAATAGATCTCAAGACTACTTCTCTACCACAATTACTTAACAGATGCCCCTTTGAAATTCGTATCATTCTATAGTACAACCTAGATGTCTTTTAACAAATGAATGGTTAAATAAACTGCAGTACAGCCATATAATGGAATATTATTCAGTAATTTAAAAAATTAATTGCTGAGAAATATAACAACTTGGACATTTTTTTAGGGAATTACGGCAAATTTTTAAAAGCCAAACCCAAAAGGTCACATACTATACAATTCCATTTACATAAGATTCTTGAAATGACAAAATGATAGAAATGGAGAACAGATTAGTGATTGCCAGAGGTCAGAGGTCAAATTCGACAGGTAAGAAGTACAATGTAGGGCGGGTGTGACTTGAAATGGCAAGAAGTATTCCTACAGTAATAGAGCTGTTCCGCATTTGTCTCTACCAATGCCAATACGCTACTTGTGAATTTGTACTATAGTTTTATAACAGGTTACCAATGGAGGAAACTGGGTAAAAGATGTGTACCTAAAATTATCTCAAAATAAAAATTTCCATTTAAAAAAGTGTTTGTTGCATACTTTTAGACAAGTATTTATACTTGTCCAAAGTTTTCTTTAATTTGTTCCTCCTGACAAATATTTCATTCATTTAAAACTGTTTACTTCTATAGCATAGAAATTTCTAATCATTGGCAGTATCAAAAATTAAATGGGTTACGCTAGGTAAAAGTGAGTGCTATTAAAAATTAAAAATTGGGCCAGGCACGGTGGCTCAAGCCTGTAATCCCAGCACTTTGGGAGGCCAAGACGGGTGGATCACGAGGTCAGGAGATCAAGACCATCCTGGCTAACAAGGTAAAACCCCGTCTCTACTAAAAAAATACAAAAATCTAGCCGGGCGAGGTGGCGGGCGCCTGTAGTCCCAGCTACTGCGGAGGCTGAGGCAGGAGAATGGCGTAAACCCGGAAGGCGGAGCTTGCAGTGAGCTGAGATCCGGCCACTGCACTCCAGCCCGGGCGACAGAGCAAAACTCTGTCTCAAAAAAAAAAAAAAAAAAAAAATTAAAAATTGATTATATTTAAGGGGGCTACTTCATTAAGCATAGCTGTAATTGAGTGACCTACAAGGCAACCTGCAGGATATAAAGAAGATAAACCAGTTTTATGACTATATGTGCAACTGGTCAATGAATATTTTACACGCCCACAATAAAAGAATATTAGCCTATCCATATCATTTTCTAAAATACACTGATTTTTCAGCTTATTTTTAAATGTGCACAGTTATATTTGACTATTAAACAACTGTTTAATTATCTTACATATATTTATCTTCAAATGAACATTAAAAATACATATGTAAGCCATGGATAATAGTTTTTAATATTTTTTAAATACATAAATTACCTGCACACAGAACACTGCCGCTGAGGCTGAAGAGCAGTGAACATAACAATCATGGAATAGTTTCGAGGTGGTGCCTTTATAAATTTTCGGAATTTATCACCATTCATTCGGAAGATTGAGCGTCTGGAACTCCATTCCATCAGCTGCTCTACTTTTTCAGCTAAAAGATTCTGCAATTAAACACAGAAATTTACATTTACAAAGAGTTAAAGTCCTTTTGTTTGAATTTC
This sequence comes from Rhinopithecus bieti, assembly GCF_001698545.2. Lineage (NCBI taxonomy): Eukaryota > Metazoa > Chordata > Mammalia > Primates > Cercopithecidae > Rhinopithecus > Rhinopithecus bieti. Next base: position 157,281 of record NW_016804209.1, on the reverse strand, counting down.
ATATAAATGCATAAAATGTTTTTTCTTTTTCCTAATGATATCCAAGTTTATAGAAAAGTAAGACTGTATTTCTGCTCCCAGAAAGATAGAAAAGACACACATTTTTCTAACGTAGGGTTTTCTTTTGGCCTTACATATCCCACACCAGTTGATAGAGAAGTCAGCAATCCAAGAATGCCAATAGGGGCAGACATTAAAAAAAAAAAAAAAAAAGGCTCAAGAAAAGTTAGCTCTTCCTATTCAAAAGACCAAGAAAGGGGAAGCCCAGTAAAACAAAATAGTAACTGCTCTACTCTAACCAAACATCACAGCAAAAGGAAAACAAAACAACAACAAAAACTACCATCTCACAACCACCCCCACAAATATAAAGCTGAAACTATACACAAAAGAGTGTTGTATGATTCTACTTAAAGTCAAAAATAGGAAAAACTGATCTACTGTGGTAAAAGTCAGTATGGTGGCTAGTCCGGGAGGCAGCACAGGTGGAGCTGGGCTACTAGTAATATTCTGTTCCTAGGGAGGTTTGGGAGGAGACAGCACTGTAGCTTCTGTATAGAAGGCTCTTATAGGCTAGGAATGGTGGCTCACACCTCTAATCCTAGCACTTTGGGAGACCAAGGTGGGAGGATCACTTGAGCCCAAGGAGTTCAAGATAAGCTTAGGCAACACAGCAAGATCGTGTCTCCAACAACAACAAAAAAAGGCTCTTATCTTTAGATCATTCATTTTACTTGAACAAGTCTGAGAAGTTAACAACTCTACAACATTGTATTCCTACAAGAAAAAGAAATTCCCTGCCATTTTAAAACCAAGCTAGTATCAATGGTCAGGAGAGAAAGGCTTGAACTGTGCCATTTAACCAAGCTCTACTCTAGAAATCAGAGAGAAAAGTAATCTTTCCCCTCTCCTCTCAAGTGAAAAAGGAAAAGTGGCTCACAGACACTGGGCACATATACACCAAGGAGAGAGAAGGCAAGGTAGACATCTGATCCTAAGTTAAGGTAAAAGACTTGTTGCAGTGCTTTGCACTCACCTGAACAGGAAAGAAGATAAATGGAAAGAAATGGAAAGGAGGAAGGAAACGAAAGTCACTTGGCCAAAGAGCATAGTAACTGGCAGAGACAGAACATTCAGATATGCATGCATGCTAACTGTATGAAACAGAAAAATAATAGTTAATGACTCGACTGTGTGTGTTTTTTTAAAAGACACAATTTTGCCACAACCAGAGGGCATCAACTGAAATTGATCTTAACCTCAAAACAGATTACTTGCATTTAGTCAGATTTATATATAAATATATATTAACATATATTTATATAATTTATATAATTTATATATATAATAT
>NW_016804209.1:108849-155891 GCF_001698545.2 Rhinopithecus bieti | reverse complement strand
TGAGTTATATATATAGCTTTGGAAATGTACTTTATATATATTACATATTTTTACATATATTTATGTGTATTTTATATATATATATATTTCCAAAGTAAAATAATCACTTTATTAAAGTGAAAATGAAAACTTACTTCTCTGCCTCATCAATATACCGAAAACAGTAGAAAATGACACACAAAGACTTCTCCTAATTGTTCTTAGTTTTAATTTTCAGAAGCAAAGTGAGGTTGTTTTCCATGTTAAGCATAATTTAATAGTGTTTGCTTTACAGAAAACTGTTATATATTTAATAAGATTTGAAGTCTCCAATATTTACCAATACATGCAATGAACTAACTCACTATATAAATTCTTTTGAGTCTTGAAAACATTTTAAAATAATAAGATAAAAACTATACGAATATTTATTTTTTATATATTTACAGACTGTGACCCTCTATGAAAAGAGTGGAAATCAAGCAGGGTAATCCACTAATGAAGGAAGAAGAGAATTGGTCTAACAAAGTTACTTACCTATGAGTTACCTCAGTATACTTTTCTCATTAAATACATGCACAACACACTCTCACACACAGACACACACCACACACACTCTTTTAACACTCTTTGAATTTCTACAATAATCTTACTGTTTTTCTTATTTAAAATTCCCATTTATAGCAAATATCTATCTATGAAAACAGTAAATAACTGTAAAAGGTCAAATATTTCACTTTACTTTTCAGTAATCAAAGAAGCCAGCCCCAGTTTCATGGATGCTGAAAGGAATGAGATTTCTGAGTCTGGTACTCCTATCTCCCATGCTTCCCACCTTCAAGGTAGTATGAAACTCATTTACGAGGCTGATCACAAATGAAAATTCCTTACAGAGGAATATTTCTTATTTAAGCAACAAAGGACGAGGTAAGTTACAAGTGCCTTTAAAAAACAAACAAAACACAAGAATGTATACTCTTAACTTGGCTTAACTGAACTCCTTTTTGTACTACACTTCTAGTTATCATACTATATTCCTTCAGAATTAGGCAAATATAAATATGCCATTTTTCTAAATATTAAGAACCACTGTGCTACAGATTTCAGGGCACACAGTCATGTTTAATATTAAAAAATCAATGTAAAATATAACTTTTACACAATCACATCTTGAAAAATGTAGAATTCCAACTATATGTAATTTTCCCATTACAAATATTCTGGAAAAAAACTTTTAAAAAAAATGCCTATTAGTCCCATCATTTTGCATCAATCTTGACAAATTGGTATTTTTCATTACCGTGACTACACTTCCTTACCAACACTATATCAGTGTGAAATTCTAACGTTATCTGCAATCTATTAATATAATATAGTGTGAGATTCACTATACCCTCACCAGATTAGGGTATTCATTCTTATTTATTTTCTATATCTCTTTATAGTATACACATACGCACACACACTTCCAAATTAATCAAAAACGGTATCTTATTTTAATTTGCAGTTTGTTCGTTTGTTTGTTTCTGAAACAGTCTCCCTCTGTTACCTAGGCTGGAGTGCAATGGTGCAATCTCAGCAAACTGCAACCTCTACTTCCAGGGTTCAAGGGATTCTCATGACTGAGCCTTGCACTGTTATTTTTGGCAATATTGAGCCATTTTTTCACAATTCTGAATGCTCTAATTTTCTTTGTTACTAATTACATCTCGTCCTTTATCCTTGATCCATTCATAAAAATAATCTGTCCTATACAAGAGATTAAAAAGTATACAGAATAGGCCGGGCACAGTGGCTCCCGCCTGTAATCCCCAACACTTTGGGAGGCTGAGGCAGGCAGATCACAAGGTCAGGAGATCAAGACAATCCTAGCTAACACAGTGAATCCCCGTCTCTACTGAAAAAACAAACAAAGAAAAAATACAAAAAATTAGCCAGGCATGGTGGCGGGCGCCTGTAGTCTCAGCTACTTGAGAGGCTGAGGCAGCAGAATGGTGTGAACCCGGGAGGCGGAGCTTGCAGTGAGCCAAGATTGCGCCACTGCACTCCAGCATGGGCGACAGAGCCAGACGCTGTCTCAAAAAAAAAAAAAAAAAGTATATGGAATAAAACTCTTTCCAGACTAATCAATGTTAAAACTAGGATAAAATTTTGTCACTTCTAAATTGTTTTCTTTTTGCTTATAGGGTAAACTAGGAAGAACAGAGAGCAATTATAACTGAGAAAAGTAGCATTTTAAGAGCATATACTGTATTTGATTACATTTTGTGAATTATTTTCTTTTAAAAGTCTCAATCTATTACATGAAAATATCAATTATTTAAAAGCTAGAAAACAAATCCATGCTCTGGAACAGCAATAAATTTCAAATCATAGTGAAAGTAAGAACTGAAATCTCTCTCCTATTCTTAGTATCCCAACTGCCTGATTATTCAAACACATTTCTCCCTTAAACTAGACTAGAATATCAGTAAAATCCACGAAAAGATTTTTCTTTGAATTTTCAGTATCAAACAACTTGTAATAATTTCTTCCAAAACACAGCATATAGGATAATGGAAGTGTTCCAACTCGTGACTAGTGGTAGAGCCATGACTGCATTTGCCAAAACCCACAGAAATACAGTCATGTGTTGCGTAGTGACGTTAATCACTTAACAACAGATTCCATACACAAAGATGGTCCCAGAAGATTAGAATGGGGCTGAAAAATTCTTACCGCCTAATAATGATGGGTAGCCATGGTAACACTGCAGCACACCATATTACTCCTGTGTTTGTGGTGATGCTGGTGTAAACAAACCTACTGCCTGCCAGACATATGAAAATATGGCACATGCAATTACGTAGAGTATATAATACTTGATAATGACAACAACTTTGCTACTAGTTTTACGTATTTACTATACTTTTTATCTTTAGACTGTACTTCTTCTCATTTGTTTTCTAAAATTAACTGTAAAATAGCCTCAGGCAGGTCGTTTATGAGATGTCCAGAAGAGAATGTTATCCTAGGAAACGACAGTTCCATAACTGTTATTGCACGGGAAGGCCCCCCAGTGGGACAAGATGTGGAGGTAGAAGATAGTGATATTGATAATCCTGACCCTGTGTAGGCCTAGGCTAATGTATGTGTTTGTGTCTTAGTTTTCAACAATAAAGTATAAAGAAAAAAGTTTTAATCAGAAAAAAAGCTTACAGAATAAGGATATAAAGAAAATACTTTTGAACAGCTATAAAATGTCTTTGTATTTTAAGCTAACAGTTATTACAAGAGTCACAAAGTTTAAAAAATTAAAAACTTTTTAAAAAAGTGATAGTAGGGTAAAGTTAATTGATTATTGAAGAAAAATTTTTCAATACAGCCTAAGCGTGCAGTGTTTAGAGAGTTTACAGTAGTGCACAGTAACGTCCCAGGCCTTTGCACTCACTCACCACTCACTGACTGATTCACCCAGAGCAACCTTCAGGCTTGGAAGTTCCATTCATGGAGAGTGTCCTAGACGGGGGGACCATTCTTTATCTTTTATACTGTATTTTTACTGTACCATTTGTAAATTTAGACGTGGTCAGATACACAAATACTTTTTATTGTGTTACAACTGCCTACAATATTTAGTAGAGTACTACTGTGCACAGCTTTGCACCCTAGGAGCTATACCATACAGCCTAGGTGTGTAGTAAACTATACCATCTAGGTTTGTGTAAGCATACTCTACGATGTTTGCACATGACACATTTCTCAGAACATATCCCTGTCTTTAAACAACAGTAAACAACACAAAAATGATTTCTGACTTACATATTTGTAAATGATCAGCCAGGGTTGGGAGGATGGTTCCAAAATGAAAAGCAAACTTCAACAACTGAACCTGACTGCATTACTAACATAAACATAACTTTGGAAAACAGTATTTGGCTGGATATTCTTAAAGCCAAAGAGAAAAAGAAACTGTAGACAAATAACATACTCGATTTATTTTTGTTTCTCATGGAGGTATGTATTATCACTTCTGTTACTCTGTGAGTACACCACAGTTGGAGAAATAAATATACATCTGGCTTTGTATCACTGTCAGAAAAGAACTCACAAGTAAGGAAAGGGGGAGGGCCAGAATGAATCTTGTGACACTGGATAGGAGCTGGAGGCATCCATATTAATCTGTGGCTTTTAAAACAGGAATATAGGCCAGAAGTGGTGGCTCACACCTGTGATCCTAGCACTTTGGGAGGCCCATGCAGGTGGATCACGAGCTCAGGAGTTAGACCACCCTGGCCAATATGGTGAAACCCTGTCTCAACTAAAAATACAAAAATAAGCCAGGAGTGGTGGCATGAATCTGCAGTCCCAGCTACTCAGGAGGGTGAAGCAAGACAATCGCTTGAACCCGGGAGGCGGATGCTGCAGTGAGCCGAGATCACGCCACTGCACTCCAGCCTGGGCGACAGAGCGAGACTGTCTCAAAAATATATATATACATGTGTGTGTCTATCTATATAAATAATATAGACAGACACACACGACACACACACGTACACACACACATGTATACATACATATATTTTTTACACATGGATACAGAAACAAATATAGACTTGTATGAGTGAGTGCATTACTGTACATATATTTCCTCCCTTTGTCTGCTGATTACACAGGATTCTTTCCATGACCCTTCGCTAGCCAGAAATCTCTGGCCAGCGGCGCCTCTGCTCAGGCTTCGCTGGGCTCATTCTGCCCACTCTGCCTAGCAGGCTGTGCTGGCTCTGTGCTACTTGCCCAAATTCGATGCCCCCTGCAGCTCTATGCTTGGCCTGTAGCTGGGCCAGGCATGCGGCGACCTGCTTCTGACTTGGAAATCGACATCTGGATGAGGGGAACACAGCCGCACCCAAAAACTCAGATATGCCAGCAACAGCAGAGCCCCAAGGGGTGTTACGGGTCTTGCTCAGGGAGTCTCGAGGTCAGAGCCTCAAAGGACTGTTGCAGCACTCTCTCCTTCCTGCCACCCACGGCACAGCCAGAACGAATCAAAAATATTTCCAATTGAACTTGATAGTTTTAACATATTTGAGTTAATTTTAAAATCAATAAAACAGATTGTTTTTTTTTTTTAAGATGAACTCTCACTCTGTCACACAGGCTGGAGTGCAGTGGTGCTACCTCTGCTCACTGCAACCTCCGTCTCCCTGGTTCAAATGATTCTCCTGCCTCAGCTTCCCGAGTAGATGGGATTACAGGCATGCGCCTGGCTAATTTTTGCATTTTTAGTAGAGACAGAGTTTCGCCATGTTGGCCAGGCTGGTCTCCAACTCCTGACCTCACGTGATCCACCCGCCTTGGCCTCCCAAAGTGCTGGGATTACAGGCGTGAGCCACCGCACCTGGCCTGATATTCTGGAAGACATATATAATATGCAAATTTCTATGAGTAAATTTTGTATAAAAATACATGTCACTATAAACTTCTAAAATAGAAATTAGTCACTACTGAAAAAAAAGCAAAAAAATCAAGATCTCTACTTTTATTCTTTAAGAGTCTTCATTTCTGAACCTATTCCTATACCACACTAAATTATCTACTTTTATTCTACTTTCCTACTCTGTTATCTACCAGTAGAACTTATTCCTTCACCAGCCTGGACTGCAGCAGTGAGACTCCAACTCTACAAAAATTGTTTTAAAAATTAGTCGACCTTCATGGTGTGTGCACGTGGTCCTAGCTATTCGAGAGGCTGAGACCAGAGGATCACTTGAGTCCACAAGTTCAAGTGACTGAACTTTGGAACTTATTCCTTCTATCTAACTACATGTTTATATCCATTAACCAGCCTCTCTTCATTTTTCATTTCAGTACTTATGGGTTTAACTCATTTTTGTAGTATTTCACAACATTTTAGTGTATACACGTCCTGTATTTTCTTTTTTCCTTTTTAGTTGACACATCATAATTACACATATTTATGAGTAGAGAGGGATATTAAATCAGGGTAAGTAGAATATGTATCACTTCAAACATTTATCATTTCCTTGTGCTGTGAACATCTGAAATCCTCTCTTAGCTTTCTGAACATATGTAACATATTAGTGTAAACTATATTCACTCTACACTGCTTACAGAACATTAGAACTTATTCCTCCTATCTAATTTTGTGGCTAAATAACCTCTTCCTATCCTCCTCTCCTGCCTACTTTTCCCATCCTCTAATAAGCGTAATTCTACTCTCTACTTCTGTGAGCTCAATCTGGTTTTTGGTTTCTTTTTAACTCCCATATGCATGAAAACATGTGGTGTTTGTCTTTTTGTGCCTGACTTACTTCGTTTAACACAATGTCCTCTGGACTCATCCATGTTGCTGTGAATGGCAAGACCTCACTTCCTCTTACAGCTGAATTAGCATTCCATTGTGTATATACGACGCTTTTGTTACCCATTCACATGTTGATGGACATTTAGGTTGATTCCACATCAGGGGTATTGTGAATAACGCTTCAATAAACATGAGAGTACAGATATCTCTCTGATATACTGATTTCCTTTCCTTTGGATAAATGACCATCATTGAGATTCCTGAATATTATGGTTTTTGTATTTCTGGTTTTTTAAGAAATCTCTATACTGTTTTCCATCACGGCTGTCCTAATTCACATTCCCACCAAGAGTATACAAGAGTTCCCGTCACTAAGCATCCTTTTCAGAATTTGGGGTGGTTTTCTTTTGTTTTTTCTTTCTTTTGGTCTCTTTAATAATGGCCTGAATAGCTGCATTTCTATACTTTCAATACATATAAAAGTAAATCGAAATTTCAATTCTAATCCAAAGAGTCTGTTTCATGTATAAATTATTATGTAACTATATCCTCAGCAAAAAATAATAATAATCTGGCATTTCACAAATTACTATGTCCAAAGCAATTTACAAATTTGTACAAGCATGACTTCATATTTAAATATCATGAAAACCTAAACGTTCATCAACTGTTGAATAGATAGACAAAATGTGGTAGGTCCACACAATGGAATACTGCTGGGAAACAAAAAGAAGCAAACTTGTAACTGCCACGACATGGATAAGCCTCCGGAACATTATACTCACTGAAAGAAGCCAGACACTAGAGACCACACATTCTGTTCTTTCATTTATAAAAAATGTCTAGAAAGGCAAATTTACAAAGACAAGAAGTAGATAAGCAGTTGTCTAAGCCTGGAGGTAAGAATAGGGATTAACTGTAAACAGGCACAAATATCTTACTGAAGTGATAAAATGTTCTAAAGCTGATTTCTACTGATGGTTGTACCACTCACTAAAGTTAACGAAAGTCATTTAATTGTACACTTAAACGAGTGCAGTTTTTTTTTGTTGTTTTTTTTTTTTTGAGATGGAGTCTCACTCTGTCACCCAGTCACAACACTTGGCTAATTTTTTGTATTTTTAGTAGAGACGGGGTTTCACCGTGTTACCCAGGATGGTCTCCATCTCCTGGCCTTGTGATCCACCCACCTCGGCCTCCCAAGGTGCTGGGATTACAGGCGTGAGCCACTGCGCCTGGTCAATGAGTGCATGTTAAGAAATGCTAAACATACTTACGCAAAGGCTAGTGGCCATAAGTGAGCCTCATCCAACGCTAAAGACCCCTATCTCAGCCTAGATTAACTGTTCTCTGCCTGTCCTTACAGACTCAGTGCTTCCAAGAAGTGATTAAAAAAACAAAAACCTTAATTAAAATAATATGTGTTACGAGCTAATGCAGAGAAACATAATTTTAGTACTAAATAATCTGAGAATTCTCACGTCTTTAGGAGAGAAAAGAATAATTTTCTCTTCTATCCTTCACAGAGTTCTTAACACAGACCCCCGCCAAAAAAAAAAAAAAAAAAAAAAGCACAAAACAGCAGAACCTTAACAAATGTATACTTCCTGTACACGTGGGAGATAACACAGGGAAAGTGAGTGAATCTCTAAAAATAGATCTCAAAGACCTAATTCAAACTTCTCTGTTCAGGCGTCCCTTTCGGTCTTCTGAAGAGAATTATGCTTATGGATCTCAGCTCCCTATTCCCAGTGAAAATGAAAGTTGGGTCAAAAGTTCATGACTAAAGGGAATGTTCTGTAGTTAAAGGAGGACAGAAATATCTATTAAGATGGAGTATAATACAACCCTTACAAAAACTGAGATAATGCTCTATGTATTTGTATTAGTCTGTTTTCACACTGCTAATAAAGACATATCCGAGACTGGGTAATTTATAAAGGAAAGAGGTTCAATGGACTCACAGTTCCACATGGCTGGGGAGGCCTCACAAGCATGACAGAAGATGAAGGAACAGCAAAGGGACGTCTTGTATGGCAGCAGGCAAGAGACACAGCATGTACAGGGAACCTCCCCTTTACAAAACCATCAGATCTTATGAGACTTGATGTTTGTAAAATTACATGGGCCAATGTAAGGAAAACTCCTAGCACAGCATCTTACAAATGATAAGACACTCAAATTTATTTTCCTTTTCTTCAGGTCATGATCTATCAACAACACAGATCACGTTGCTAAAGGAATTATCTGTAGTGGGAATTTTTAAAAATCTCATTAATACCTTCAATCTCAGAGTTACCTAATGTTTCTGAGTATTACAAGAAAAGCATTGTGCTAAATTTACTTAAAAAAAAAAAGCACTGTGAAACACACGTTACATGAAAAGATAGATTATCTCACAGTCCTCAAATTTGGCATAAGTAAGACAGATCCCATTCTCAAGGCCTTAAGGCAAATAAACTCTAGCACTAAAAAGTGTCCATGTGTATACACACATACATATATATAATACATATATATCATACATATGTATATATAAAATATGGCTTATATTGATGTGCGATGGCTGTAGCTTTGCTGTAAAGTAAATGGCTTAGTGCCAACTCAGGAAGGGATGGTAAAGAATATATTGTTTCTGTGAACATTAACTGATATTGTGGCTCCTTTAAATTCAGGGCAGAAGATTCTGAAGCCTAGATTGGTCCTATCAGTAAAGAGTGGGTGAACAGTTGGCTTTGTCTGTTACTGGTACAAGGATGGGACACAGAGACAAAGATGTCATAAACCTATCACATCAGAAAACGAAAAAGAAATCTGCAACTTGGAATCTTCAAAAACAAAACAAAGAAACCCATCCTTGTTACTTTATAAAAAACAAAGGTTTGCAGGTCACGTCTATTAATGAAGTTAACAGAATCAGTCATAGTAAGTTCAGATGCCCATTCCTCTTTCTTATATTTTTTCTTTCTTATATTTTTATCTTAATATTTTATGTAGGCTTAACTTTACAGCAACTTAGTATAATAAACAAGCTGGCATAATCTACACGCCAATCTCCAAATTATGACATCACTCCATTGTTTCTCAATTAACATTTTACTACAATAACCAATTTATAACCAAAAATACAAGAAATAGTACATTACATTAAACAATACATAATAAAATGGTTCATTCCAAAGTGAAGCTTAAATAGAGTAAGAGCTCACTCATCTAATATTTTTTACTTATTTTTTGTTTCTTTCAACATTTTATCCCTAGAAACATTCAGATAGCAGGTAATCATCAAAATAGCCATACTATAAGTTGCTTATAGTAATTCACAGCATGTGGATCTGGAATGAAAACAAGAGGTCCATGTTGAAGGTATCAACTGGTAACACACAGAAACAATTTCATGGCCCCTCTTGTTCTTCTCATATTTTTAAAGGAGTCTCTGAGCAGAAAAGAAGGCTTTACTTTTCAAGACTCTAATATTTAAGGAGTTCAATCAAAACCCAATCATACATCAAACATGAGCAGCCAGATGCATATCGTTTTGCATTTGGTAGACAAGTTATCTTCCATGTCGGAAATTCGATCTTAAAAATCCATATTCATATCTCTTTTCTTCTTTTTTTTTTTTTTTTTTTGGAGACAGAGTCTTGCTCTGTCGCCCAGGCTGGAGTGCAGTGGCGCGATCTTGGCTCACTGCAAGCTCCGCCTCTCGGGTTCACGCCATTCTCCTGCCTCAGCCTCCCGAGTAGCTGGGACTACAGGTGCACACCGCGACGCCCGGCTAATTTTTTCTATTTTTAGTAGAGACAGGGTTTCACCATGTTCACCAGGATGGTCTCAATCTCCAGACCCTGTGATCCGCCCACCTCAGCCTCCCCATATTCATATTTAATACTGTCATACTTATCAGATTTAAAAATATATAAAGGGCAATTAATGCTTCCAGGAACCAAAAAATCAGAGGTTAAGCACTATACCACCTTATCTACATTACAAACTGATAGTTCAGTAAAGACCACCAATACTTTTAAAGGCACTCAGAAAACCATAATAAGCTATACAATAAACAAAACAAATACACCATTTTTATCAGAAATATAAAATGCACAGAGCACACATGCCATAAAGAAAGCAAAAATTCCAAGAGGTTAATCAGTTAAGAACTCAGCAAATCATGGTATCTCCAGAGAAAATGTCATTAGCATTGCATCAGAAACAATTTTCATTACATTCAAAAGTAGAAAGGTAGCCAGGCACGATGGCTCACGCCTGTAATCCCAGTACTTTGGGAGGCCGAGGCGCGCAGAACACGAGGTCAGGAGTTTGAGACCAGCCTAGCCAACAGGGTGAAACCTCGTCTCTACTAAAAATACAAAAATTAGCTGGGCGCGGTGGCAGGTGCCTGTAGTCTCAGCTACTTGGGAGGCTGAGGCAGGAGAATCGTTTGAACCTGGGAGGCAGGGGTTGCAGTGAGCCAAGATCGCACCATTGCCCTCCAGCCTGGGTGACAGGGTAAGACTCTCTCTCAAAAAAAAAAAAAAAAGTTATTTAAAATATTTGATAGAGAGCACTATAAAATTAAAGAAAGAAATACTGTAAAATTCCATATCAATTCCACCTCTGGGAAGATCCTAAAGATCTTTTGTGTAAAGTTATCTAACGAGAAATGGAGAAATTAAGTTATTCTGACATCACACTTTTTTTGAAAAGAAGCTGTCAGTGGATGGCACTACAATATTCAATTAAGTGAACTTTTCTAGAGACACATTAAAATAATTCCAGTAACACTCTTTTAGTTGTGTGTTTATCAACCTCAACTCTCCTCAGAAAGTTTCCCTGAGGAGATCCACATTTTGACCATGTTTGTACCCAACAGAGTGTCCTGAACACTGGTGGCTCCTGAAAGGCCCTCTAGCCCTCCCTATACCTCTACTAAATGAATGGAAAATTTGTAAAACTTTTACGCTCTAATATAGGAATTGATAACATAGTAGCCCTATTCAGATGTCACTTTTTTAAAGGGTTTACTTCAATTTGCCAGTCTCTTTGCTCTATTTATTCTCTGTTTCAAAGGTAGAAAAGAGTATTTTGAAGTAACAACTGTTTCCGAAACTTGCATATGTATCTCACTTATATATAAAATCAGTATAACAACAAGAACTTAAGAATTACTGTTGCCAAATGTAAATTAATATTCCAAAGATTTAATATGAATTTTAAGTTTGCTAGGATTTCCTTATTCATAAAAATTAATAAAGGAAGCAGTGAATTCACATAAACACATCAACATTAAATTCTACATTGAAAATACCAGAATTGTTTCTCCATAAGAAACTTAACTACCCCCTTGGAGTAATAATTTTAAGAATTCTAATGTTAGATGTTGCTATACCTTAATTTTATCAGAGCAAACATCATGCAGTATATTGAAATATTTTGCATTTGATACTTGTGGTAAGAACAAAATTGGATCAATGAATGTATGGAATTTTACGAATTTCAAAGTTTACTATGAAATAAATCCCATGCTTAAAACGTAAAGCCCCTCATAAAAACAATGATACTAAATACATTAAACTGATTATAACTTATTCAACACATCTTAATATACCTTAAAATTTTCAAAAGAAAATAGTTAAATCATATAAACATAGTTGTGTGATTAACAGCAACAAAATAAAAACAGCTAGGAAATAAAAAGCATAATAATGCAATAAAATATTAGAGACTAAAATGAAACGTGGTCAGTGACTAGTAAGAAAATTCTATCACAACGGTAAGTGGAAAGATAGAAGGTGATAGATTCATAGTAAAATATTAATATCACAAAAGCATATCTGTTTGTTGATAAAGATAAGTCATGAAGTCATGTAAATAGTTGAAAATTGTCTTTTTTAGTTTTGGGAGTTACTCTGTTTTATTTTTAATGGACAGTGAAAACATGTTTTTTTTTTTTTAATGTTTGTTGTCCTCCTGACAATTTTTCACTTTAAAATTGCTTAAGTACAATACCCTACTGTCAAGAAACAGTATCATTATAATGGGAACCATGATAATTTCTCTGAAAGAGTCAAAATGCGAAGTCATTTTAATCAGGGACAGTCATAAAATGGGTCAAATGAGCATCCCATTTTTTTTCCACCACTGCATTAGCTTCTGCCACCATTTTTCTTGAACTCTTTCATATCCTTCTGTTGGACATTCATTTATAAATAAATATCTCATTTTAAAACAAGTACCAGATATAAGAAATGAGGGCAGCTGTTAAAAGCTGAAAGGAAAATCTACTTCCAGCTATACACAGCCATCTGGCCTGCCTCTCTTGGGAACACAGATCCAGGCAAGATGGCTATTACCAGTGTAAATGAGTATAGCAAGTACTCTATTGTAATAATACATTATATCATAAAATTATCTTGCACTGCTTTAGAAGCCATTGTGTATAACTCTTCACTATCAATGGCAATATAGTATGTGTCACAGCTGAAAAAAATTTTACTAACAGAATGTGGGAAAACAAAACCACATAACTATACTCATAAATTATACTCATAAATTGCAAAACTGAGTTAATGTTTTCAGACTTTATTCTTGATTCACACAAATCAGTCAGTAAAATATGTAATGCTTACATTGTTAAAACTAAGAAAAATTCAATAGAATCCAACAGAAAATCAGTCAAGAACAAAGCTTTAAATGTACTTTAAAATTTTCCAATGCTTGTTTTCATCAACTTAAATAGTGTTTAATCCTACCAAGTTTCTTCCAAATGGCAAGAGCAAGTCAAGTTTTTGGGGGTAGAATCAAAGATTTCTTTTGGTTGTTTTGTACAAAGGTATATGTATTAGTTTTTGCACTGCTATAAAGAAATACTCACAACTGGGTAATTTATAAAGGAAAGAGGTTTAATTGACTGACAGTTATGCATGGCTGGAGAGGCCTCAGGAAACTTACAATCATGGTGGAAGGGGAAAATGGCACATCTGACATGATGGCAGGCAAGAGAAGTGAAGTGCAAGCACAGGAAAAACTGCCACTTTTAAAACCATCAGATCTCACGAGACTCACGCACTACCACAAGAACAACATCGGGGAAACCACCCCCATCATCCAATCACTTCCCATCAGGTTCCTCCTGTGACACATGGGACTTACAGATGAAGATGAGATCTGCATGGGGACACAGAACCAAACCATATCAATATACAAAGGTGAAAATCTCTGAAGAAACTTCTCACATTGCACTTCATGTGGAAGACTGAGTAATACTAGAGATAAGATTCTAGGTTCACCCCTAGCCCTAGGATGTCCCTAATATTGTTCGATTTATCCTTGTAAGATAAACAACTATTTTATATTGGAATTTATTGTTTACAAAAAGCACCAATAAAATGTACCAAAGCAAGCAAAAAAATTAAGGAATTCAGTACACATTAGACCATCATGGAAAAGAGAGGAATCTCTTGAAGATAAAATATAATCAAGAACTGAATCAAAATAAGGAACTCAGGAAAAAAGAAGCTATGGATAAAATTCAGCCAAGAGGTGAATCAAAAATCAAGAACTCAGGAAATAAGCTATGGTAAAAGACTAAATGTTGACTATAGTGCTAATTAAAAGGAATACATTTAAATGTAAAACCAAGAATAAACAACTCTAGCATTTATTGTTATAGACATTCTCACTATTCTGGTTTGCCAAGGAAACCCCAAACTGCACTTGCTATATTGCTGCACAGCTATCAAAAATATTCCAGTTCAGGTAAATTATATGGGCATTTAAGATATGACACTTACATTACATTCCGTAACTAGACAAAGTAATTTAACAAATATCTGCTGACAAGGAAGAGAATTAGGGAGGAAATGTCAAAATCCAAAATTTCTACATTTTTAATAGCATATAGTCAATCAATATAGGTTTCACTGAAACACAGTGCTGTTTAAAACAACAATTCACGTTATGCATATTGAAGGAAGGACACTTGTCTCCAGCTTACTTTAAAATGCATTTAAAAAGAAAGAATGATTACTGATACATAAGATGAAGTTGCGATAAAGCAAGCACAGTCAATTGTTAGTTGTGGAATCTAAGTAGTGGACACCTGGGTATTCACTATAAATTCTCTCAACTTACCTTTATGTTTGAAACGTTCATAATGAAATGTTAGAGGAGAAGTAAATTTTACTTAGTTTGTTTCCAGGGGGTGAAATGTTTCAATAAAATTTTTTCTCATCTTTATTTCTATTTTGCTTTGTTATAATAAATTATTTTACAAATGTATGTAAACTGTACACACACTTTACAAATGTATAACTATAGTTTGTAAAAGAGTTGCCTGTTTTGAACCACTTATAAGTTTCTATCACTAAATTATAAATTCTTGAGAGCCCAGAACTGCCTTTATCATCATTGTATGCCCAGTGACCACACCGGTGCCTACCTCATTAAATAAATATCTGTATAACTAATTAAGTAATGAAACAAATGTATTGAAAATACAGAAATAGAATTAACACAGCTCTTTCCTGGTCCACACATTTCCTTGGTTCAGACACCACCCCCCCCCAACATTTGTGGCAGGAGAAATATCCTTTTTAAAACATTTGGGATTATGATCAGAGAGAACAGCCCAGGGTAAAAGCTTACTACTGAAACTAGCGGGTAGTCTGCACATGAGATACCATGTTTAATGCTAATATTAACTGGATAAATATACTATAAAACATTGTACTGTTTTATAAATATACACACACAAACACATAATGTTTTATCAAAAATACCACTGGAAAATGTACTGTATCAAGGAATACAATATGGCTATGCACTGTTAACATCTTTCAAGAAGTCACATTTATAATACATATGAAGTTTTAAATGTGTGTTTCCTTTAGTTCAGCTATGTCATTTCTAGGAATTTACCCTAAAAAAATAATCAGACAAAGTACACATGTATATATAAAAGGATATTCACTGAAGCACTGTTTATAATTCCAAGTATTTGGATATAATATTTATGCCTACAGAGAGGAATCTGATTACATCATAATATGGTATGAAACAAGACAGTATTACAGTTATTTAACAAGATGAAACAGACTTACCTACAAGAATATCCACAATTTGTGGGTACCTATTCACTCATTAACTTTTTTGCTTACATGCTAAATATCTGAAATAATATAGAACAATGGGAAGGTCAGGGGCACCCACACAGTCAAAAATCATGTGTAAGTTTTGACCTCACAAAAATTGACTACTAAAAGCTTACTGCTGACCAGAAGCCTTACCAATAACATAGTCAATTAACACATATTTTGTACATGTATTATAAACAATATTCTTACAATAAAGTAAGCTAAAGTTATTTAAAAATCATAAAACAAAATACATTTATAGTACTATACTGTATTTACTCATACTGTTAAGTTTCTGTCACCTATTTACAAGATGAATCATCTGTTTAAAACGCGCGCGACCACAGGTACAGATTGCAATCTATGCTATCTATCAAGCAATTCAACTTTTTCTTGTAGTATCTTGACTTTCGTCTGCTTCTTGGGAGCACTTCCAGCATCACTAGTGGCATTTTGTATGGGTCCCATGGTGTTACTCAAGCTTTACACTATTACACTAAACAGAATGAAAAATACAGGAGAACCTCGGGTGATCACTGTTTAATGCAATATGCAACTCACTGGAGAGATGAAATGCTCACATGGAGATGATCCATGTCATAAGGCATGTTAAGTGGCTACTGCAACACTTAAGCTCACCCCAGTAGCAAAAGAACGCGGCTACAAAGTCATGACAGTAGCCTATTATGTACCACAGTTAATTTTATGCAGGTGTGATTTAATATGGCAACCTTATGTTTACATTTCTCTCAACTACAAGTGGTGCCATGTGTGATTTGTAACCGTGTGTCTAAGTTTTGATAAGTTTTGATCTTTTTATAATAGACTTGTGTATATTTTATAGTAATAAATGATGAAAATAGACTAGTGGGTACATACATTTTGTGCCCTCTTGACATACTTTTTTTCTCCATTTTTTTGGTATTTGTAGGCAATGCAGTCCATCTGAGAACGTTTCCGAATTGTCACAGATCTTCAAAAAATTTTCCAATATATTGATTTGAAAAATATATATGTATAAATAGACCCACGCAGTTCATACCCATGTTATTCAAGGGTCAACTGTGTAGCAAATTGATAATGGTTTCCTTCTAGAGGAGAAAATATATGATTATATTTTTACTTTAAAATCATGTGATTTGAAATTTTTACCTGTACTGCTTTACAAAGAATAGAACAGTTATTGCCAGTTCGAGACAGTTTAAGAGATATCCAAAAAAAAGAGTAGCTAAAAGCCAAGTAATTTTGATTCCTCTAAAGGAAGATATGAAACAAAGCCAGGCAGCGGCATTAGTTACTCTGTGCTTCTTTGCTGTTCCTATACTAATCTTCCCATCTATTGATTGATTCTACTCTTTTGGAAGCTATGTTCACTTCACGCTTGGGGTCAGGCTGCTATTTGAAAAAATGAGGATGTTTCATTATATTCTAACTTCCACAGTCACTACTACATTCATCTTTATTGACTAACACCTTAGCTCATTTCAGTAAAAATGACCTGGAGTATCAGAACTTCTCTACAATAACCAGAGTTTTATGTATCTCTCTACCAAAAAACTGAAGAAAGCAATCCCAGATATTTCAAAACTAATTTACTGAACCATTAAAGACAGAGAGATACAAGAAACCAATATAAGCCCAAGAAATAAAACCATTTTCCCGGGTCTTGTAAGATAAAGTTTTGAGATTCTCTGGTGATAAAAAAGCCAAATATAGAAAAATTTAGGGCTATTAAGTTACTGTGGAGTACCACAATCCTAACCATATTTAGGGAGTTTACATTGTGCTACCATAAATATCAACCACTGTTCAAAGTCTTACTTTGACATTCTAAATAGAAGATCAAAATGCAACAAAGACTTGGCATTAACTAGAAAACAATCAATTCATTAATTATTGAGTAACCCACATGTACTTGAAGCGAATGACAAACGTTAATCCCCTTTGCAACTGATAATCTATCTTGGTGCCACTTGTATTTTTATTAAAATATTTATTTACAATAATTATAAGAAAATATTTTCTTGTTAGTAACTATTATTTTGAGAATTTTGGGAACTATTTTAGTGCAGAACAGTACAAATAAGAATAAAACAAACACCCATGTACTCATCAATGACAATTACCATTGAATAAGGTCTGTTTGTTTGCAATCTATTTGGTTTATTTCTTAACATAAATAATTAAAATACTACAGGTACATCTGAATTCCTTTATCCCATCTTACTCTCCCTCTCTTCCACTAAACTAAAAACATTATTTTTCTCAAACCTGTCTTTATGTGTATATAAAGACACACACATAAACAGGTACATAAAATCACAAACTATACAATAAAATGTGACATATGGCTGTAATTTGCATAATACTGTCTCAATATCATACTGAAACTTCTAATTCAAACTTCTGTTTTAGAAACCTCTGCATATTGACGCTTATAAGTAAGTCATTTATTTCCATTGCTATAGGGCACCCCATCATATTAATATATTACATGTTTCCATTTCTCTTAATAATGGTCACGTAAGATTTCTCACTTTTCTTATAATCAATAATAGAATCATTATCATTGTTCATGAGTGAAAGTCACTCTAAAAGGGTTCTTAAAATGGCATTTGTAAGTTCCATGATTCTAACTCAAGGAGCTGATGAAAAGGGGGAAAAAACATCTTCATTTACGTAAGTCTCTAAAATTTAACATTTCAATTATAAGTGGAGGCAAAAAAGAAATTAGAATTAGCAGTCCCTGTGACTTCGTAAACCACAGGCATCACAGGTATTTTCCTATTCCATTCCATTTGTTGCTGTTATCTCAAGATATAGTTCACATTCATCATTTTGAAATTGTAGCAGTTATCAGACCTGTCACTAAATTCTTGTTATAAAATTTCTTCATAAAAATATTACTGTATCAGCTGGGCACGGTGGCTCAAGCCTGTAATCCCAGCACTTTGGGAGGCCGAGACGGGCGGATCACGAGGTCAGGAGATCGATACCATCCTGGCTAACACGGTGAAACCCCGTCTCCACTAAAAAATACAAAAAGCTAGCCGGGTGAGGTGGCGGTCGCCTATAGTCCCAGCTACTCGGGAGGCTGAGGTGGGAGAATGGCGTAAACCCAGGAGGCGGAGCTTGCAGTGAGCAGAGATCTGGCCACTGCACTCCAGCCTGGGCGACAGAGTGAGACTCAGTCTCAAAAAAAAAAAAAAATTACTATATCATATCATATTTTTATACGGTGATGATATTTCAATATGACTGTCTTTTATAATCCTATATATTGTACGTATTTAAAAATTTTTTCTGCAAAGACGTACACTGGCTTCATTCACCAGACTGTCAAATATGCCCACGGAATACAAAAACTTACTAACCAATTACAAGATATTGCCAAACTGTTTTTCCAAACTAACTCCTACCAGCAACATGTGGGTTCCCATTTTCCCACATGCTTATCAGACATTTTGCATTCTGTTGCCAGAATGATAAGTAATAAATCGCATCTCAGTATTCTTCTAATTTTCATATCCATGATTAATGATATTATACATATATGTATTGTTTATGAACAACTCAAGTTCTGCTAATAAACTCTGATTGGATTATCTATTTTTCAATTGGGTTCTCGTTTCTTATTAATTTGTTCCTTATTAGTAATTAACTAGTAATGTATTAGTAATTAACTACATGTGTGGCAACTATGATATCTTCTGTCTAGGACTTGACGTATCAATTTACTTATGGTCTCCTTTGTCACAAAGACTTTTGTTTTTTACTGTGGTCCAACTGAATCCATTTAGTTATACCTTGTACTCCTCTTGAGTCTTATTTCAAAAGATCTTCCCTACCTTGATATTATAAAATATTCTCCTAATCTACTAACATTAAAGTTTTATTAACAGTTAGGTTTTTATTTTTCATTTATGTTATAAGGTAATAATCTACTTTTACTTTTCCATGGATCACTTCCAGTTCCTCTTTTCTTTGTATAAAACAAATACAATTAATAACAATTTATAATAAAAATTGCTAATGTAAGTTAAACTCATAGTCCATATTAGGTTCCATACAACCCACGTTTTGTGTATATGTATACACATATATACATACACATATATATATATACACATACAGACATAATATTTTAATCTTCACAGCCCGAAAAGAGAGCAACTATTACAACTCCAACAGGATTAGGCAATTTGCACAATATCACAAAGATAGGTACTTGTGCCTGTCTGACTGCAAACCCCATGTTAGTTATCTCAGACCTCTGCTTTACTTCTTCCTTACACCAAGAAAAACCACCTCTAAATAAACACAGTACTTTTCACAAGTAGATGTAAAATGTAAGATGTAAAAAAGTGAAACCCATTTGATAAACTGTGGAGAAATAAAACCTATTTAGTATTTTTCCTCCTAATTGTATTAAAATTCATGATGGAAATTTTGTGCAGACAAATCAAACTTTAATCATATATTCTCTGCTAGAATCCACAAAAACTAAATAGTTCTGCATGAACAACAGGCAATAAGAAAACAAATTTATTCATAGGAGAAGTCCTATACATAGGCTGTGTATCCCTCATCCAAAATGCTCGAGAACAGAAGCATTTTGGATTTCAGACTTTTTTCAGACTTTGGAATATTTTCAGGATGGCTACTGACTGAGCATCCCATTCTTAAAATCCAAAATCCAAAATGCTTCAATTAGCATTTCCTTTGGGCATCATGTCAGTGCTCAAAAAGTTTTGGGTTTAGGGTCAGATTTCAGATAGACATCATATTTTTAGATCAGGGATGCTCCATTGATACAATTTATAATGTACAAATAAATGCTAGTTCTGTATGTCAGTTAATTCTGGAAACTAAAAAAATACAATATAAATAACCACAATATTATATGAATATATTCTTATATAATATATACACACAACACAAATATATCCATAAAAACTGATAGAAAGCAAGTCACAAAATCTCAAAACCCATAAATACTTCAGAAACTCAGGCAAGCTCTTAATCAGTACCATTCATTACACTAGAACCAACATTACTATACATACTAGCAGTGTACATTTCTTTACTTCCTTCCCAGTCTCCTAAGATTTGCCTTGAACCTAATAATAAAACAATGCCCCTACTGCTACAGAATAGATTCTATAAATAGATAATAAACTTAAAAAAAGGTATCAAATTTAAATATAAATATAGAAGTAACCCAGTTTCTACCCCGATCAGCTGTATGGCCTCCAGCTTATTAACTTGTAAAACAACCAAAAATTCTCCAAAGAAAGCATCTGAGTTTTGCTGTAATGTTTTGGGTTGCCAGATTCTGCCACTAGAAGCGAGTCACTACTAAATTATTTCTTGTTCAGTGTGCCTGGATCTCTCCCTAGATCCATTCAAACTATAAACTTGCTGCTTTAGACATTTAGGCCTTGCATCTCTACTACAGGTGTATACTGATCCAAGAAGGATTTGAGGAAATGTTTTTTTATAGGCAAGGGGGAGGAGACAATACATTTTATAGACTGACAAATACAAATATGAATTACCCAGCCATGATAATAAATTCAAATACTGCCTGTTAAAATAACAGTCTTTGGAAATGAGTTAACAACTCCTCCTCCTAAGAATCTTTTAGGTAACAGACTAACCTTAAGCTTGCTACCTATAGATACTATAACAAATCTGCTGACCTTTATCAAAGTTAATTCATATTTCACAGTTCTCTAGTGTTACAGCTTGCACTCTGAATTACTTCTCTTGATTTCAGTGAACTTGTGTATTTCTTCTGAGAAAAAAAAATATTACTTCCACTAAATACAAAGCATTTAGTACAGTATCTGTACACACTGGCTCTCAATATGTAAAATTATTATTGTGTAATTTGGGTTCATCATTTCTATTGTTATTAAACAATTTTACACTGATAGCACATTCAACTAATCTACAAAGAATAAAATTCCTTTATAAGCAAGATCAATAATGCTAACAAAATAAACATTAAAAAGTTTAGAATCTATAGCTAGTAGCTGAGCTATTTGTTGAGAGGGTGCAAGAAGAGAGAGTGAGTTTAATTCTTAACTTACATGGCAAAACAGTATCTCATACTTCGTTTCTTATAACCATTACTGAATCACCTCCTCAAATGTTCATGTATATTTATCCCTCTCCCCTATCTCCCATCCAATTTATTTTATTCTGTAACCCACTAAGACAAAGCAAATAAGAATAAAACGGTATCTTCTATTTGCCTAACAAACTTAACAGTCACAATAATGATAAAAATGTAATGAAGAGAAATTTACACACAAAATAAACTAAGAATCACTACCCAATTCTAATTTTCCTTTCAGTGGGTTAGGATTATGTTCATATTCTCTAAGCCTACTGACATCCTAATCAAACCTGTTTGTCCTTAGATGAAGCATCTCTATTTTTTATTCTAATTCAGTATTCAACGTTTTTCTTAATTACTATTACTACCACAATATTATTTTATTTTGCTGTCATTACAAAGGCCATTATTCTCCCTATTGTCAAATGGTCTTCCATAGAGTATAGTTTTCTAATAGAAAATATATTTAGAAGATGAATTAGAATTTTATAGGACAAAAGCTTACAAAATAATTGTTTTGTTCTAAAAAGCATTGTTCATGTCCCCACTACCACTTGTTTTCAACATCATACTGGAAGTTCCAGCTAATGCAGTAAGACAAGATAATGAAATAAAAGGTACACAGATTACCAAAGAAGAAATAAAACTGTCTTTGTTTGCAGATGGCATGACTGTCTTGCAGAAAATTCAAAAGAATCAACAAGAAACCTCTTGGAACTAGTAAGTGATGACAGACAAAGTTTATGTGGAGAAGTAAAAAGGCCATTATAGCCAACCAACATTTAAGAAGAAGAACAAACTTGGAGGATACTTCCCAACTCCAACCTCAAGATATACTACAAAGTTACAATAATAAAGACAGTGGGGTACTGGCAAAATAACAAACAGATCAATAGTACAGAATAGAGGGCCAAGAAACAGACTGACATAATCAACTGATCTTTGACAAAAAAAAAAAAAAAAAATCCACTGGCAATACAATGGAACAAAGATAATCTCAACAAATGATGCTAGAACAGCTGGATATCTACATGCAAAAAAATGAATCTAGACTTTTACATCCTTCACAAAAGTTAACTCTGTATGAATCAGACCTAAATGTAAAATGCAAAACTATAAAACTACTAGAACATAGCATAAAAGAAAACCTAGATAACTGGGTATAGCGATGACTTTTTAGATATACCAAAGGCAGGATCCATGAAAGAAATAATAAACTAGACTTCATTAAAATTCATTAAAATGTAAAACTTCATTAAAATTTAAACTCCAAAAGAAATGGTCAAAGAAATAAGAAGACAATCCACAAACTGGGAGAAAATATTTGCCAAAGATACATCTGATAAAGAACTGTTACAAAAATACACAAAGACCTCTTAAAACTCATCAATAAGAGCAAACCCAATTTTAAAATGGTCGGAAGACCTTACGAGACATCTCACCAAAGAGGATACACAAATGGCAACCAGCACATAAAAAGATGCTCCACATTACATGTCATCAGGGAAATGCAAATTAAGACAATTATAAACCTATCAGAATGACCAAAATCCAGAGCACTGACAACATCAACTGCCAGAGAGGATGTGTAGCAGCAGGAACTCTCATTCACTGCTGGTAGGAATACAGCATGGTACAGAGAGTATAGCAATTTCTTATAAAATTACCATAATTTTAACCACTTGATCCAGCAAACGCATTCCTTGGGATCTACTCAAAACGAATTGACCACTTATGTCTACATAAAAACCTGTAAGTTGGTGTTGATAGCACCTTTATTCATAATTGCCAAAACTCAGAAGCTACCAAGACCTCCTCTGGTAAATGAATGGGTAAACAAACTGGTACATCCAGACAATAGATTATTCAGTGCTATAAAGAAATGAGCTATCAAACCATGAAAAAACATAGAAAAAACTTAAATGTACATGATTAAATGAAAGAGGCCAATCTGAAAAGGCTATGAACTGTCTGATTCCAACTTTGACATTCTGAAAAAGGTAAAACTATGAAGACAGTAAAAAGATCAGTGGTTGCCAGAGGTTGGAGACTGGAGAAGGAGGAGGTATTAATAGGTGAGAGACAGAGGAGTTTTAGGGCATTATCCATTATAATGATGGATACACTTCATTATACATTTATCCAAACCCATAGAATATACAACACCAAGAATGAACCCAAATACACTACAGACTTTGGGTAATTATGATGTATCAATGTAGGTTCATGAATTTTAACAAATGTACCACATTGGTAGGAATATTGATAAAGATGGAGATGACGCATGCGTGGAGGCAAGAGATACACAAAAAAATCTCTGTACCTTCCTCTCAACTTTACTGGGAATATAAATCTACTGCAAACAAAAAAGCATTTTATTTTTAATGGTAAAGTATCATGCAAAATATGTATTGAAAAGAAAAAAGCCAGAAGAAAAACTTTCAATGTATTAATTAATAAACATTTGGATGGAGTGCGAGGACAGGGAAGAGGTAAGGTTCTAGATAACGACAAAGATCACATAAAATCCCAATTGATATTATGCTCTCCAAACTCTTGCTTCCAACCAGATTTACTCAACCAGAAACTCCTGAAGCAACTTGATGCTCAAAGCAATTATTTACGTTGAATCTAGACACAATAAACTAACGTGAAAAGCAATTTGAAAATATCAGTCTTAGGACACAGAATAAGTGTTGTGTGTGCATGTGTGTAAATATACAGATATAAATGCTCATCAATAAACATTTACTATATACTATTATCTAAAATTAAGGGACAATATTAACTAATGCTTTTTCCCCATTACCAACTGAGAATTTCAAATGCCTTAAAAATGTAAGCCATACTCATTTCTGACAAATGACAAAGTACGAAATCATTAGAGGTGAAGAAATTAAGACTTAGCCATATGATTTCAAGTGTACGTCTTAATTCTAATGTCAGGTATCTGGTCATTTTCAAAGAACGAATTCATGAAGGTTTTGTTTTTCTAAGTACTGTCAATCTAATATCAATGTGTATTTAGCTTACTATACATATTCAATGCTCAAAGCTTATACAAGTAGTATTTTAGATGTTAGTATTTTATAGGCTTGATTCTTTTAAAAAATGATTTGCAAAGAATTTTATTTAACTTAAAGTTCATTGTGCCAAACAGAATAATTTAAAGAAAAAGAAAAAATATGTGAAGGTTCTCAATAAATTAGCAAAGCATAACTGAAAAACATACACATACTAGCAACTAGTATTTAGGAATGCAATGTCCAATTGGCTCAAGAAGAATATGAAGTTTACCTTGAGGAAAACCTTCCCAGATTATACTCTGCTGAACCAAATGATATTAATTTAGATATCTTAAGATCTTAGGGCTACAGTCTTCAAAATCAGTGTAGACAGATCCTGGGTTGGACTGAGAGAAACTTAAATCACCTCCATTAAAATCTGCAGCAAATCTCTATTATTAAATTAGCCTGTCTTTCTACTGTCATGATTCTGACCTTGGACAAGGTGCTACCTCATCTCCATATTCTATTTATCATTGTATCTCTGACCTCTTCCTACTGTACTACCCCTGCTGACATTCTCAGACAAGTCGGAATTCTGCTGAACTGACCCAGCTTTTCTTTAGCCCTACACAACTAAGTACTAACTTTCAATTGGTGCTACCTAACCGACCTTTAAATTGGACTATTAACCTTGTTACCTAACACACAGTATCTATCACAACCTCCAGTCAACTATGTTAAATCAAGAAAGATCTTCTACTATTTGAAGTAATAATTAAGTACAATTAGAAGATTTTTATTTCATAAAACATTTAGGGAAGGGAGAAAAAGAGCTATCAGTAACACAACTATATTCAACCCCAACCAAAACATTATATCCAATCAGTTAAGAAATAAACTCTCCGAATACCCACACCACATCTGCCACTCTCAACACCTCTTTATAAATCAATTAAATAAAATCAACTAAAGAAAAATATAACTGTAATTAACGTATGAAGACATCAACATCATAATAATAATAAAATTAACGTTACACCTTACAGTGTGTCCCACAGTATCTTAAAATTATAGTCATTCCTCAGTATACACAGGGTATTGGTTCTAGGACACCCCACATGCCAAAACTGCATATACTCCAGCCCTGCAGTTGGTCTTGCAGAACTTGCACGTAAGAAAAGTCGGCCCTCTGTATCCATAGGTGTTGCATTCAGGAATACAGGGTCTTTAGCTGCATTTGGTTGAGAAAAATTCTGTGTAAAAATGGATGTGTGCAGTTCAAACCCATATACTATATTACTCTTCCATGGCATGTTAACTGAAGTTCTAAATAATTTTTTACTAAAACACCCCTAAAACATGGCATATTTTTCTTTCTCTGAGCAATTATCCAAATGACGTAAACTTTTAACAATACAACCATTTCAAAAACTTCATTTCATTATTATAGACGGATATATGTTCCCAATTAGAACACGTGACTATAAAATAGGAAAGAATACTTAGATTTTTTAATGCCTCTTGTAAACTCATTCTGAGAAAATAAATGTTGTATTACTTTAGATGAGAGACTAGACAACTTTCTAACTACATGTAAGAATACTGGCTATAACCTTGGACCTATTTTACCCACAACCTTAATTCTAAAGTCCTGAAGAAATACGTTAAAGATATACCTTTGGGACCGTTATTATTCAATTGGTCAAATCACTAAGTTCCTATGGCATATGTGGACCTTATCAAGATTTTCATTTTAATTCTCACAGTAAAGATAGCAGAAGTACAACTTGTAAGACAAAAAAAATTATCTTGTGTCTATTTTTATTTCCATACACATACTAGAAAAGAATTTTACTTCTTGAATTTTTGAGAAAATCTTACAGAAGTAGAAAGCTAAAATAAGTATTACATTGTATTACATTAGGCTTAGAAATGACTTCCTCCCATTTCCCTTATCAATCTCTGGATGCTTTTGAAACAGCAACAGCAAATATACTCCTTCCACTTCTGGCCAAGATATGAAAAAGGGACTGATTTGCCTACCTGCCTGAAACAAACAAACAAACAAAAGGAAACAAAATATATGTAACAGTTTTCAGGACTCCAGTCATCAGGATTTAAAGACACGGATGCTTAAGAGACAGGGAGCAAAGTGAGCCCTATGACTGTTCCACCCTACTCCCTTGAGATTCAAGCCTACAGCACAGAGAGGGACAGTACAGGCAGAGATCAGCTGACTCCTGAGCTATGGAAACACAGCAGAAACTCCAGGTAACCAAGGCACCTAGAATCACAAGGCAGAGTACTAGAGAGGAAAGATTTACACAAAGAGAAGCCTGAAAATCTAGAGATTCCCCGTGAGTATTCAGCTGAAAGCTGATCAAATCCTATATGTAAAGAAATTACCAGAGGCTGGGAAAAGTATCTATCTGAAAGTAAAATGAGGACTACAGGACAGTTCTCCAAATGGCCTTCAGAGCCCAGCTTTCCGTATTTTTCTCACTTGCAGTTTGAGAAAAACAATGTGATGGGAATGCAAGATTCTGAGCTAGGGTGGGAGTAGCCCAAGTTCTGTTTCAGTCCCTCTTAGAAACAGGATGTACTTCAGAGCTTTAGCCCAGAGTATCATATTGCCGCAAAGTATAAAACCTAGGGTACACAACTTTCCAGGGTCCCTCAACTGCAGTGCAGATGATGCACACACAGTCAAAACTCCATCTGTTCCATGAAATCTCCCTAAGCCATGGGCAACCAGCAATGAATCCTAGGCTTCTGTGGTCCGTTGCTGCCTGCCTGTAAGTAATAAATCGGTTTCATGTAACTTGTTGCATAAAAAGATATTCCATCTCCCCAAACTGAAGCTGATAACTAGTGCACAGTGAACATGCTTCATAACAGCAGTATCCAGCACTCACACAGCCAGAAATAGTGCCTGTTCCCACCAGCCAGGTTGAAAAATCTCATTCATAAGACATTATGTAGAGTATTCAGATGCTCTTGCAATAGTAGGGAATAATTATCCCTACACTGAATGTTGCTCCAGTCCTGCCTAACAAATCTTATAATCAAGAACTTAAAGGATCAAAATACTTGCTTGCATCACAGCCAGAACAAACCTCAATGATAGTCACAGGAAGACAAAATTATCCAGCATCCAACAAAATGCACAATGCCTATCATCCAATTAAACATTTTGAGGCATGCAAAAAAGCAGGAAAATACATTCCATCATAAGGAAAAAGAACAACCAATCAGAACCAACCCAGAACTGACACTGATGTTAAAATTACCAGAGAAGCACATTAAGCTGTAATCCACATGCTCAAGATATTAAGTATAGAGATATAAAAAAGAGCCAAACTTCTAAAGATGAAAACTACAACATCTGAAATAAAAAACACAGTGGAAGGAATTAACAACAGATGAAAAGATTAAACTGAAACCATTCCAAAAAAAGAGGAATCTAAAAAAAAGAAGGCAAATTAAAAATTGCATGGAGAACTGTGGGACAACTTTAAGTGGCCTATTAAATGTGTAATTACAGTAATATACAAGTCAGGGAGAAAGGATATACAAGCAGTACACAAGTTGGGAAGAAAGGAGATATAAAATATCTCATAATATAGTACCATTAGTACACGCCAGTTAGTTATACAGAAATAGTAACAGGGAGATACACTGGTTTTAATGATCAGGAACAACTTATAGTGTAGATTAATGTTTACAGTAGATCCTCACAATTAGCATTCTGATTGGTGAAGAAGAAAAAAAAAGAGATGGTAGCATTAAACTGCAAGAAGAGAATAAGAAAGGAGGGACTGGACAATGGTAAACAGTAGTGCACAGAGCATAAAGAATCAAAGGAAAGGATCGTGGATGTAGAAAGAGAAAAACTGAAAATTACAAAATAATTTCAATATAATGGCAGAAATGAGGAAAGACTACAAGAAATGAAGGCACAGATAACAGACCTATGAGGAAAAAATTATGGCTATGTGGATTACAACTGTATTATTAAATTAATCTTTAGGACAACACATGGCAAATAACTGAAATGATTTCAACTTTAAAACTTTAAAAAACAGCAATGAACTCGGAATGTAGATGATGTATACATAATTATTAATGGCTTACTTGGATATCTCCGTGGAAGTATATAATAATGCTCTAATGCTACTCGCATGGTGATAATATAGTTCATATTATTTCAGTAGTGACAAACATTGTTTAAAAGCATAATAATATACTGACAAGGTGTGGTGGTTCACGCCTGCAATCCCAGCACTTTGGGAGGCAGAAGCGGGCAGACCACCTGAGTGAGGTCAGGAGTTTGAGACCAACCTGGCAAACATGGTGAAACCCCATCTCTACTGAAACTACCAAAATTAGCCGGGCGTGGTGACACGTGCCTATAATCCCAGCTACTCGGGAGGCTGAGGCAGGAGAATCACTTGAACCCAGGAGGCAGAGGCTGCAGTGAGCCAAGATCGCACCACTGCACTCCAGCATGGGCAACAGAGTGAGACTCTGCTTCAAAAAAATTTTTTTTTAAAAAAAGCACATTAATATCTAATGAAGAGCTTATGTTAAATATTATCTATAGGCTAATGAATCAAAAAATGTTCACACCCCAAACCTGACCTTTCTTCACACTCAAAATTCATAAGCACTATAGCTAAGTGGTTTTAAGTGCATGGGCTCAAGAACCAAAAAGCCTGAGTTTGAATCCTGATGACAACAATACTGGCTGACTAGCTTAAGTAAAATAATTCATCTTGCCTCATTTTCCTCATCTTTAAAATGAGGATACAGGGTAGCATCTACATCACATGTTTGTTGTAAGGCTTGATAATACATTTACAAGAACTCATAAAAGTGCTGTGTTAGTCCATCTTGCATTGCTACAAAGGAATATCTAAAATTTGATAATTCATAAAGAAAGTTTATTTGGCCAGCAGTTCTGCAAGCTGTACGAGCATGGTGTGAGCATCTGCTTGGCTTCTGATGAGGCCTCAGGAAGCTCACAATCATGGGAGAAGACACAGGGGAAGCCAATGTATCACATGGTGAGAGGGAGCAAGAGAGAGTGAGGAGGAGGTGGCAGAGTCCTTTAAACAACCAGCTCTCACATGAACCAACAATGAGAATTCACTTATCACCAAGAGGAGGGCACTATGCCATTCACGAGAAATCCACCACCATGACCCAAACACCTCCCACCACGTCCCATCTATAACAGTGGGGATCACATTTTGACATGAGATTTGGAGAGGACAAATATCCAAACCGTATCCAGTGCTACTCACAGAGAAAAAGCTGCTTAATAAGCATTAGTTGTTACTGCTATTATAATATGCAATTGTCTGCCTTGAGAGCTACACTGTAAAATGAATAGGAAAATTTACAGATCCAAATTGAATTTCTGACTTCTTTTCAACACCTATTCTTCCTCTACTTTTTCCCATTTTACTAAGTGGAAAACAACTATTCAAGTCAAGAATCTACTAAGTATCTGCCATTACCTTCCTTCCTCAGCTCCTTCATCTCCAAGTCCAATGACTTTCCTTCTCTTCTTTCCATCTACACTATTAGCTGCCTAGTCAAGCCCTCAATATCTCTTAGACTACTATAGCTGCCTCCTGAAGGCTTTCCCCATTTTCACTCGTTTTCTCCCATTCTTCCTCTGCATTATTAGAAGAGTAATTACTTTAAAATGTAAAAGAGATCATGTCACCTCCTTGATTTAAACTTTTGACCATCTACTCTTAGCACTTAAAAAGTAAACTTCTTAATATTACTAAGAAGGCGCTACAATGTTGCAGCCTCTGCCTATCACTGCAATCTTCTTATAACCACTTTCCCCTTGGCTCACTCTGCATTGTAACTAGCACATATTCCTCCCCTACACAGAACTTTTCTCTCTGGAAGATTCTTACTTAAAAGTCAGATCTCCATTGAAATGTGGACTCCCCAAATCAAAAGTAAAGCTTTTCCCAATTATTCCCTCACAACAATCTATTATTTTCCTTTAACAGCACTTTATGACAGTATTTATACATTTAACTGTATCTTTACTTGAATGACATGTCTGTCTTCTACCAGAATTGACATTGACAGGAAGTATTCACATCTTGTTCATAGTATTTCTCCAGAGTTTTGTACACTGCCTGTTGCACAGTAACTACCCAACAGATACTTTGGTACGGAAATTAATAAACAAATAGATAAAACTTTGTCCAAAAACCTATTCTATAAGACATGTTTCATAGGAGAAAGCCTTTCTAAGTGAGGATAACTTTTTAAATACATAAATGTAGACATAATAAACCCTCAATTTATCCAAACCTTTAAAAATTGAGAAACTATTTTAATAAAAGTTATTTTAAAAAAAACTAATTTAATTAAAACCTCAAACGATTAAGCTGAAAACTCCTAGGAATGACCTGTTCATTTTGGCAACTTTTAAATCTTCAAATACTTTTCTGAAATAACCAAAAAAAGGACCTAATGATGCCAAAAATAAAAACCACCACCACTTGTTCACCACCTCCTATATGCCAAGCATCATATTTTCTCAAAGTACTTTAAAGGTAATGAGTCCGGAATTGGTGGGTTCTTGGTATCACTGAACTCAAGAATGAAGCCAGGGACCCTCGCAGTAAGTGTTACAATTCTTAAAAGATGGTTGGCAGCCGGCTTTTATTTCCTTATCTGACCCCACCCACATCCTGCTGACTGGTCCACTTTACAGAGTGCTGACTGGTGCGTTTACAAACCTTGAGCGAGACACAGAGTGCTGACTGGTGCATTTACAATCCTTTAGCTAGACACAAAAGTTCTCCAAGTCCCCACTAGATTAGCTAGACACAGGGCACTGATTGGTGCGTCCACAAACCCTGGGCTAGACATAGAGTGCTCACTGACGCATATACAATCCTCCAGCTGGACATAAAAGTTCTCCAAGTCCCCACCCGACTCAGGAGCCCAGCTGGCTTAGCCTAGTGGATCCCGCGCCAGGGCCGCAGGCTGAGCTGCCCGCCAGTCCCGCACTGTGCACCCGCACTCCTTAGCCCTTGGGTGGTCGATGGGACCGGGTGCTGTGGAGCAGGGGGCAGTGCCCATGGAGGAGGCTCTGGCCGCCCGGGAGCGAGCGAGCGAGTGGGTGGGTGGAGGGGCTCAGGCATGGTGGGTTGCAGGTCCCCAGCCCTGCCCCGCGGGGAAGCGGCTGAGGCCCTGCGAGAATTCGAGTGCACTGCTGGCTGCCAGCAGTGCTGGGGGACCCGGTGTACCCTCCACAGCTGCTTACCCAGGTGCTAAGCCACTCACTGCCTGGAGCCAGTGGCGCTGGCCAGCTGCTCTGAATGCGGGGCCAGCCGAGCCCGCACCCACTCCAGTCAGCCCGCAAACGCCTCGCGCAGCCCCAGTTCCTGCCAGCTCCTTTCCCTCCACACCTCCCCGCAAGCAGAGGGAGCCGGCTCCGGCCTCGGCCAGCCCAGAGAGGGGGTCCCACAGTGCAGCGTTGGTTGAAGGGCTCAAGCGTGGCCAGAATGCACGCCGAGGCCGAGGAGGTGCGGAGAGCGAGCGAGGGCTGGTAGCACGTTGTCACCTCTCAGCAAGAACTCACCATGGCAAAGATTTCTCCTACTTGTTTATGTCAGGTCTTCCAAAACAAATTATAGGCTGGTTGCAGTGCCTCAAGCCTGTAATTCCAGCACTCTGGGAGGCCAAGGCACACAGATTGGTTCAGTCCAGAAGTTTGAGACCAGCCTGGGCAACATGGCAAAACTCCGTCTCCTCAAAAAATACAAAAAAAATTAGCCGGGCACAGTGGCACGCACCTGTTGTTACAGCTACTCGGGTGGCTGTGTTAAGAGGATTGCTTGAGCCCAGGAGGTAGAGGTTACAGTAAGCCAAGACTGCACCAGAGCACTCCAGCCTGGGCAACAGAGCAAAACCCTGTGTCAGAAAAGCAACAAACAAAAACCAATAAAAACAACAAACATACAAACACCAAAATAAATAATTACAAATACTTTGAAGAAGCCCCACATAGAACAACATGGCAGACCGGTGTTCAGGGAAATTCCTTCTATTTTAGAACCTCTAAAATAGTAAATAAAATTCAAAAGAAAATTAAATGTTAATGGGGGAACTGGCAAGAAAGAATTTATTTTCCTACAAGCTGGGAAAGAGAAGAAAGTTAGAATCCAGGGGAGAAAGAAAACAAAAGTTAATGTTCGCCCATGACGTCTCTCACTAGGCCTCATGGCCTAGAGCTTGGGTTTGGTATATTAAGAAGCCTGGGTTTGACTTTGCCATAAACTGTCTTTGCCACTGGCTATGAAACTTCTCTGGAGATCCTCTGGAATTCCTCATCTGCAAAATTAAAGACTTAAAGAGATAAAGGCCTGAAACCACTGCAGAGTGAAAAGTCCAATCAGAAACTCCTGTGTAAAGCATTGGCAAGCTGTACACTGAAATTATCTAAGATAATTTTAAAATATCCATAAATGTCATCTATCATCTCTTTTACTATACAATTTGTGACCTCCTAAATACTAAGTCAGATGCTTTTAACAGAACATTAATAGAGTGGGGCCTAACTCAAAATTTAAATGGAATTTTCAGAGAAGCATTATGAAATTACAGACAAACATTATGAAGTAAAATCTACCCCAACCAAAAATCTGGTCAAGTCTACATTAAGTTAAGCTCAAGTTGATCCGTTCTTTCCTATTCTATCCTCCCTAGGGACAGCGAGATTTTATACTTATTTCAAACTTTTCCAAAACAAGTTCTAGAATCAGAATTTCGTTCATGGCTTGGCTCAACCGTTAACTCACTTTTGGTAGGACACTGATTATATCACTTAAGTTATCTAAGGCTAAATGCTTATTTGTAAGATTATAATGATTACGATAAAAGATGTACAAAAAACAAATAAAATACTCAGATACTCATTTTTTCCTTATACTGCAAAGATATTTTAAAACTTTTGAACCTAATTAATATAGGTTATAGTAACATTAGCTTATAGATCTAGTACATTACTTATAAATTTTGTCTATCTCGAGGCAAATTTAACATTAATTTAAAATTTAAATTGTAATTAGCCTCTATAACCTCAAGTTAAACCCCTCTTTATACTAAACTTTTCCTTCCTAAAACTTCATCTTTATGTTTCTAATTGATCACCTTACCAAAATTGATCCACATGCTAATCTTAACCTATGCCATTCTCTAAAATAGTGCTTCTCCAACTTTAAAATGCATATGGATCATTTCAGGATCTGGTTAAAATGTAGAGTCTGAATCAAAATGTAAACAGTTTTAAATTCCCCATCTAAAAGTTACAGACTGGATAAATGGATTAAAAACACAAGATCTAGCTGTATGTTGCCTACAAGAAACTTGTGTCACCTGTAAAGACACATACAGGCTCAAAGTAAAGGTATATGCAAAAATATATTCCATGTAAATGGAAACCAGAAGGGTGTAGGAGTAGCTATACTTGTATCTGACAAACAGCCTTTAAATTTAGTAAGAAAATAAGAAGAGACATAGAAAGTCATTATATAATGATAAACTATACTCTGAATAGCCAAAGCAATTCTAAGCAAAAGAACAAAGCTGGAAGCATCACATTACCCAACTTCAAACAATGCAATAAGGCTACAATAACCAAAACAGCATGGTGCTAGTACAAAGACAGACACAAAGGCGAACGGAACAGAATAGACAATCCAAAAATAAATCCACATATTCACAGCCAACTGATTTGCAACAAAAGTGCCAAAAACAAACAATGGGGAAAGGACACCCTCTTCAATAAACACTGCTGGGAAAACTGAATGTCTGTCCATTTGCAGAAAGTGAAACTGGACCCTGTCTCTCACCATATACAAAAATCAAGTCAAAATATAATGACTTAAGTGTAAGAGACCCAAAACTATAAAACTACTAGAAGAAAACATTGAGAAAATGTTTCAGGACATTGGTCTGAGCAAAGATTTTACTGATAAGACTTCAAAAGCACACACAACAAAAACAAAAATAGACAAATGGGACTATATAAAACTAAAAAACTTCTGAACAGCAAAGGAAACAATCAACAGAGTGAAGAGACAGCCCATAGAATGGGAGAAAATACTTGCGAACTACTCATCCAACAAGGAACTAATATCCAGAATACACAAGAACTCAAACACCTCAAGAGCAAATAAACAAATAATCTAGTATTAAAATGAGCAAAAGATCTGAATAGACATTTCTAAAAAGAATACACAAATGGCCAACAAGTATCTGAAAAAATGTGCAGTATCACTAATCATCAGGGAAAAGCAAATCAAAACCACTGTGAGATAACATCTAATCCCAGAATGACAAGTATCAAATGACAAAAAATAAATATTGATGAAGATGTGGAGAAAACAGAACTCTTACACACTGTTGGTGGAAATATAAATTATTACCCCCATTAAAGATAACAGTATGGAGGTCTCTCAAAAAACTAAAAACAAGAACTACCAAATGATCCAGCAATCAATCCCACTGCTGAGTATTTATCCAAAGGAAAGGAAATCAGTATATTAAAAAGATACCTGCAGCCCCATGTTTACTGCAATGCTATTCACAAGAGCCAAGATATGATATCAATTTAAATGTCTATCAACAGATAAATGGATAAGGAAAATGTGGCATATATACATAATGGAATATTAGTTAGCTATTAAAAAAATGAAATCCTGTCATTAGAAGCAATATGGATGAGCCCAGAGAACATTATCTTAAATTTTAAAAACTAAAGCAAAGAAAGATAAATACTATATGTTCTCAATCATATGTGAAAAAAATTAGTTCATACAAATAGAGAGTCGAATTATGGTTATGAAAGGTTGTGAAATGTAGGGGGAAGGAGAGGATAGGGCGAGGTTGGTTAATACACACAAAATGACAGCCAGATAGGAGGAGTAAGTTCTAGTGTTCTATAGCACTGTAAGGTGAATACAGTTAACAGTAAGTTACTGTATATGTTCAAAGACCTAGAAGAGAGGATTCTGGATGCTCCCAATACAAAGAAATGATAAATATGAGGGATGATGGATATGCTAATTACCCTGATTTCATCATTACACATTGGATACATACATGGACATAGCACTCTGTACTCCATAAATATATATAATTATTACATGTCAACTAAAAGATTTAAAAATATGAAGGGACTGAAAAGACTGGATGCTTTTTTAAGGTAAAAGACGGAAACAGTAACAAAACAATCTTACAATGCTGCTTTAAGTGAAAAAGGTACCTTTCTGGAATGCTAGCATATCCAGAGAGAAGTTTCTTAAAAAAATAAAGTCAAGATCAGGATGGATACAGGGAGAGCAGTGTAAGGAATAAGGTCCACTAACAATTTCATTAGTTTCAGTTCTGTGCCATATTTAGACGAAACCCAACTTAAAAGTAGTATAATCCAATTAACACAGCAAGCTAATTATGAAATTACTATTAAATAATTTGTTTCAGGACAAAATAAAACAGAGCTTCTTTAATTGAAGAAAACATGTTAGGCATATCGAAGGGAGTAAGAAAAATTGGCTGTTAACATATTAAGAAAAACAGTGGGTTTCAAAGTGTGATCCCCCAACCAGCAGTTCTCAAACCTTAGCATCCATCACAATCACTAAGATGTCTTATTTTTTCCAAATTAAGAATTTCAAAATCAGGAGGTCAATGGGGCCCAAAAATTTTAATTCCAGGAAGTTCCCAATAATGCTGAATGTGGGAGTTTAAGAACTACAATGAAACCACTGCCTTAAACTAATGCTGTTATCACTTAAACACCTACTGATCCTGCTCCCCAAATGCTCGTCCGTATCAGCCCTGGCTCCACAGCAACAGGTATGCTCAGCTTTGAGTGACAGATACTTGAACAGCATTCGGTTCTC
This sequence comes from Rhinopithecus bieti, assembly GCF_001698545.2. Taxonomy (NCBI): domain Eukaryota; kingdom Metazoa; phylum Chordata; class Mammalia; order Primates; family Cercopithecidae; genus Rhinopithecus; species Rhinopithecus bieti. Next base: position 119,388 of record NW_016804209.1, on the reverse strand, counting down.
CTGACTCCTACTGCATAGAGAAAATTGAAACCATGTTGCATTAATCTCCTAAGTTTCTCACTGCAAATGACCTGCATCCACACCACTTACCTCTAGCCCTCCTGATCTAGATAGAAGTGTGTGTCCTCTCTAGGCCTGAGGTAATGCAACCCTCTTTACTCATGTTCCAGGAAACCAATTCATTCCCAGACCTTGATCAATCATTTAGCCCTCTTCTATCCCACCCTCGGATCTTACTTTAGTGGCTCCTTCTGATGTTTTCCTATAAAAGCGAAGCAGTCTCTCCATCCCACCCACCTAAGAACCAACTCCTCTTCTGAACCTGCATTGACTCCAAGTTAACGGTGTGGTTCCCCACCCCACTACTTATAGGAGCTGCTCTAACAGGTAAACTGTTTGTTTTCACCTTGAATTCACTTCTTAACTCACAACATTCAGTCCTTCACAGTCACTACTAAGTTACATTGTTTTTGACCAACTAAAAATGACCTTTTAATAAGCAAATACATGGATACTTTTCTGACTTGACCTTATATGAACATAGTATTTAGCTCCGTTAATCATTCCATCTTTAAAATATTTTTCCTGATTTCTGACATACCATACATTCCTAGTTCCCCTCGTAACTCCCTGACCACTTCTCAACCTTCTTCACTGATTTTCTTCAGAATTCCATTTCCTTCAGCCATCTTCTGTCTTTACTCTGTATGAATTCTATGGGTGAACCCATCTACTTTCATAGCTTTAACTATCCGCTTACGCATTATGGCAGCTATTATTGAGAGAGGAGAAAGGAAAAAACCCGGTCACGGTCATGCGGGCAGTTAGGGTGGGTCCTCAGTTCAATCTTTTCAAACAAAAGAACCGTCTGCAGGCGCAGACACTGACGGGCTTGACTACGACACTCCCACAGTCGAACAGATAAGAAAGGCTACATGGGTGACTTGCCCAGATATTCCCACAATGGAAAATTTCATCCCCTAAAACATCCACTGTAAGGGGAACAAACCAATAGGGAGTGAGTCAAGCTAAGGGTCCATGGGCACATTAGGAGGACAGGGTGGAGCTATAAGAAATTCACACCTTATGCAAATGAGATGCCCAGCCCTCATCAGTTTCCTATAAAAGCCTTTGCATTCAACTTCAAAAATGACAACCCTCTTCCAGGTCCCCTCTTCACAGCGGAGAGCTTTTTATCTTTCGCTTATTAAACTTTCGCTCCAACCTCACCCTTTGTGTCCACGTTTCTTACTTCTCCAGGTGGTGAGAAAAAGAACTCCAGGTGGTAACTCACAATAAGAAATTGCTACATTGTGGTGCACTGGCGAGACTGCTAACATTATCCATCTCAAATCTGTACCTCTCTCTTGAACCATTATTAAATGAAATTGCCAAGGACTTCAAATGCCATGGATCTAAAAGTGAACTAATGTGCCCCCCTATATAGCTCCCACATCTGTATTCCTAATGCCACTCTATTCCTAACGCCAGTTAGGCAACTGATGAATTGTTTACTCTATCCCATTCTCTTCATTTTTAACATAGTAGCAGCAGCCTTTCATTCTCTCTTCCAATGTAATACTTTCATAACCTTGATTTCAAGAATCTTATTTTAGAGTATTTCTAACACAAAATTCTTTCTACACTACTGTAAAGGCTATCTTTTTAATACGCAGATATGTAATATCTCATATATCTGTATATTATCATTCAATGTCTTTATGTCTCCTACAATATAAGCTTCAAACACTTCAAATAGTATTTCAGATCTTTCAAGGCTTTGCCTCCAATTATATCTTTCCAGACTCACTTCGTGAATCCCAATAGAACCCTGTACATGTAAAAGATCCCACTATTTGAAATTCCCTTAACTCACCATACTTTCAGACTGCCTTACGTCAATGAATCCTACCCTCACTACCTGGGATTTTCCATTCACCGTCCTCCTTCACCAACCCCACCCATACACACATATTTCAGATCCAACGGGCAGCCTCCATCATGTCACACACTCTTCCTCATTGGTCAAAACTATATTGAGTAAATTACCTAGGAAGCCTTTCCACTTCTTACCATTCAGAGATACAGACTTCTCATTAGGTTATAAAGCAGCTCTATCAAAGCACTTACATTGCTGCTGTTAGTTTTCCCGTCTGTCTCCCTCACTAAAGAGTCTCTGAATAGGATGTACTTTCTTTACCTTTAGACTCCCCTGAACATGTAAGAGGGCTAGCACTCATTTAATGCATGATCAATGACCAAATTAATCAAAACAGGTAAGAGAATTATAAGACAATTCCTACATGTAAGCAAAATCTTTTCTTGTTTTTATAATACAAAAAAAGGAGGGGGGAACAACAAAACAAACACCCCCATCCTTCTGGCTCACTCTGCCTTTAAGTCAATGTTCTGCTGAGACTGCTAATTTTATAACTAACTACACACCAACACGCTTGTTCTCTAATTACTCAAATTAACCATAAAAATAATTTTATGAGGTTGACAATTAAGAATGTTAAGGAACTATTAAATAAGTATAACATCAATTAAACATCTAAATATTTTAAATTCCCACAGAAATATTAAAAGAGTTAAGCTGCTGTGTTTGATTACACTTCCTTTAAGTACCTGTTTAAACAACATATTCTCACAAAATACTGCCTCTGCAATAGAGGACAAACTAGTGACACTATCTATCAAGAGATTTAATTCAGCACATCTGCTTACTAAGGTGATACTCTTCTTCCTTATTTCCCTTCTTGATTTTTCCTTCCAAAAACTCCATCCTCATTTTAAGAAAGACCTCTTCTCTAATAAAATAAGGGTTTGTGGGGATTTTTTTTTCTGGTTTTAGGATATACATAAATGGCTTACACTTCTCAAAATGTACTCTTCCAATAGTTGCTTAAGAAAAAAATCCATTTTAATTGAATCTAATTAAACCTCCCACAAAATATGGCATGTACAACCTCGACAGTTGATCACCAAAAGTGAACACTTGCAGTACAAATTAGCTTGCTATCCTGCTATCCCACTAAGCACCCGATTCCATTTCAAAAAAATGACATTACAAAATTCTTCTTTCTTACATTGAATGCATATATTTACCATCCATGGGATCTAGTTTTGCCCTCTGGAGCTACAAAGAAAAAGCCTTAACTACAGAACACATTTTTATAATTCAAAGGGAACAATGATAAGCCTATTATTTTCATGTTCCAAGCTAAACTTCGCAAATTACTTCCAGTAATCCTCATGTAGCATGACTTTCACTTTTTACCATCACTGTCTATCTTCTCTGTACTAGCTCCAGCTTTCAAATCTAAAGTGAGTTTTATTAGTTCTGCATTTTATTACAAAATGACTATGAACTTAAACCAAAAAGCATAGAAAAGAATTGAAAATAATTCTGAATTCTATAATCACCATGATCAAATATTAAATGTTTAATGTCTTACATTGGTTTTAAAAGATTTCTAAAGTATACTATTTAATTTCGTTTTTACGCCATAAAATCTCGCCCTGTTTGCATTAGATTTGTTTAGAACAGTTCTAGTTTATTCTTATTGCCATGGGGTAATTTTTACTAGCATCTCCTTTCATTCTCAAATGTATTCCAGTTGTAGTGATCAATTTCGTGGTCACCTAGCTATATGTATCTTTATATGTTGCTGAAATCAAAATAAAAATGTACAGACAAATCTCTAAATGTAACATTTGATTTGGGAAGCAAGAATTGCAATTTGGGGTATATACAGACTGAGTGGTCTTCCATATGTCTGAAGAACAAAGAGAAGGTTATAGGTTTTCTAAAAAGGAGAAGTGTTACATACCATATTTAAAGAAAAGTCACTGCCTCCAGTAAAGTTCTGGGGAGCTGGTGAGTGACTGTAAGGGATAAGACTAAGAGTTGCAGCAGGGTGTTCCAGCAGCTATTAGATAAAACTGGTTTCAGGTTACAGCAGGCAGTTTGAGCAGCAGGCTTGCAGAGCAATGTTATGTGACCAGGGCTTTATCCCCCTAGCCTCTTGACTCTGTTTTAGTTGGGTGAGCCAACATTGACCCAATTTGTATGATCAACTTTCACAATGTTATTTATAGCATCTTTAATGTTTAGTCTCTTTGAGCTTTAATTTTTAATCGCCATTTAAAATGTAAACATAAATGTTTAGAAACAATAGTATTAAGTGTAGATATTCAAAGTGGTCAAAATGTCCTTCATTATAGCATAAAGCTATGTAATCTTCAACACATTTCCAAATAACAGTAAAAAACAAATTCATAAAAGATAGGTTTAAGTCTCATCCTTCAAGTAGCTCCGTGTTTACACCTTCATAGAAAAAGCAGTGGATTCTTAATTACCTACCAAAAGAAAACTAGTTCATCAAGTAATGAACTAATAATCTAGTCTCTCATAAACAGCAAGAATTCTGCCCACATAATTCAAAACTCTGATTCATTATTTAACAGGATATTTTAATTAGAAAATTAAAATGGAAACTTTAGTAACAGGTAGGTTCAAATAAAGAAATTTCATCATAACTTCTAAATTTCAAGAGGTAAAAGCTGAGATCAGTTTCAAAATCTCAAACAGTAATATTATTCAGTTATGATGTCAATTCACAATATATTACTGAATATATAAATCATAAATTTGACTATCCCTTTATAACACTTTCCCCAATGTAAAATTCATTTCAATCTTAGGCAAGGAAGCAATTTTTAAAGCCTGAACATGTGTAATTTCCACAAAAAATGATATAAACTATATATAATATTTGCAAAAGTACCTTTCAGAAGAATTTATTTATTTTAAGGCACAGTCTCGCTCTGTCACCCAAGCTGGAGTGCAGTGGGACAATCTCAGCTCACTGCAGCCTCCACCTCCTGGTTCAAGTGATTCTCCGGCCTCAGCTTCCAGAGTAGCTGGGATTACAGATGCCCGCCACCATGCCCAGTTAATGTTTGTATTTTAAATAGAGATGTGTTTTCACCATGTTAGCCAAGCTGATCTCAAACTTCTGACCTCAAGTGATCTGCCTAACCTCAGCCTCCCAATGTGCTGGGATTACAGGCCTGATTCACCACACCCGGGCCTCAGAAGAATTTTTGAAATAAAATGTATATTATTATCCTCTTACAATGAAACAATGAATGTACACACATATATTAGATATTTAGCTTAATATTTAAATTAGTTGCCACATAAAAATTCCATTTGACTTGAAAAATAAGTTTGAATACCACTGCAAAATAAAATCAAGTAATTCTCACTTAATACAACACATTGGCTACGTGACAAACCAGCCTTAGTCCTTTTAAAACGTGTTAAAAATCAAGTACACAAAATCTACTTAAATTCCTATGAATTCCAAACATAAAGTAGTATAGGTTTAGATACAAAAAGTATACATCTATCCCAAAATTATTCAGTTCATGTCACATAAAATGTACATTTTAAATGACAATCTAATATTTTAAACCATTAATTGCTATGCATAGGTTTACAGTAAGTATAAAATTTTCTAAATAATTCAAGAAATATTTAAATAAAATGAAGCACAGCAGAAAAGAACCATCCCAAAGTTAAACTCTCTTTTCTCATTCACAATAACCTTAAAATGTAATAACACTAGAATAGTTTCACAGCAGGAGACATTCCTTATAATTGAAAGTATAAAGTTGAATATGTTTATTAGGTTCTAATTGGCTGATTGCTCTAAATGTTTTCCAAGTGATTTACACCTAGATAAAAACCCATTTGAACACAAAGTGTAACATGTAGCTTAAATAATGTTTCATTGATCCATTTCTCTGTAGTATAAACTCTCTCAAATTCTCAAGAGAAAATGAAAAAATGTTAGCTATCAAATAAAAGCTAGCTCTCATGGAAGCAACTATGGGTTGAAACCCTAAAAGTAAGCTTTGTGAGACAGTTAACAGAAAAATTACCAACTTATAAATCACTCTCAAGGGGTGAAGAGGCAGCTGAATGCTTTACTAAATAATACCTATTGTCCAGACCCACCCTAACCTAATAGGTAAAAATAGAAAACAGTCTTCCTGTTACAGGAAAGGGCCTAAGCAACGGAGAGAGTCTGAGGAACACTGTTTTAGGGAGTAAATGAGAGCAGGATGACAACAAAACATGTAAGAATGTAAGCTGACCACTAAAATATAATGCCTCTTGACAACTCCATAATCTATACAACTTACCCATACTCATCATATTTATTTATAATTGTATACTTTTGGTAGCAACAATGAAGAATGCAAAACGTGGAATCTCTACAGATTGAGAAAGAGAAGGAGAAACCCAAGAGGAAGCGTGGGAGGAAGGAATTAGGGAGACACTATAAATTACTAAGGGCACTCACTGTGCACACAACACTAACAGGTGACTGTGAAATGGATTAACAATTGAATGCCAGTAAGCTTCCCTTGAGGGTGAATGCTGAACTTCTCCTGTTAGGTCCATCCAAGACAATAAAGGATTCAAACAAAAAAGTCTGGAATATCTTCCAGGAACAAAACATCACCAAAAAATGGCATGGAAATGCCTAAAATTACCTAAGAAGAGGACTGGCTTAGCCAGCTTCTTCATTCTCTACCTTCTACTGTGAAGAAGATAATATGCTTTCCCCATCCTATCATCTCCCATATTTGGAACTGTCAGGAAAGTTGCAAGATGAAATGTTCTGGCGAAACAATTCTCCATGACATTTCTGCACAGTTTTCTTCCAAAATAACGTTTAGATGATATTGGCGAAAAACAAAACAAACAAACAAACAAAAAAAACAGGCTTCAGAAGCAGGGCTTCCCTGAGTCAGAAGACAGATTTGTTTTGTTTCCTCACCAGAATAATAAAGCTGTATCTCCTGCATGGCAAAATTAGAGGTTTGCTAGCAGCCCCTTTAAAAGTCTGAGGGTTCATAAACAACTTCCTCAGCTGTGACACAGACCCACTGAGTTAAAGCATCCAACAGCCGCTACCTCTGCATTGTCCTCAGGGGATGAAGGGGGAAGAAGAGACCATCTGAACCTGAGCCAGCTAGGTTCAAGTTCAGCTAACTACTGTGCTCTGAATTATAAACACATTGGGCTCCTTCTATCTTTAGCAGCAGAATCTATGGAAGCGTGGCAAGCCAATCTAGCCGTTCCCATCACACTCTTGTGTCGGAACAGCTTAACTGCCTGACACAAACAAGGCCAGTAAGGTTAAAGCTGGTAATTACCCTGGATGTGGATTCCACTGGAAGGCAGCTCTGACTCTTTCTCAAACAGAAGAATCCTAGGCCTTCCGGGAGTGACTCGACAGAATACCAAAACAAAAAAAAACTCTCTCTATATATATAGATCTGTAGATAGATCTATATATACATGTAGAGAGTTTATAAACTATATATAGAGTTTATATATGGATCTATATATATAGATATATAAACTCTCTAGATATATATAATCTCTCTCTATATATAGATATATATATCTATATAGAGAGAGTACACTATCGTGAAGCAATAGTTACTATATCTATACATATATATATAGAGAGAGAGAGAGGCAGGCAGAGAGAGAGAGAGGCAGGCAGAGAGAGAGAGAGCGCGCGCACTATCCTGAAGCAATAGTTAAGCAAACATACTTCCTTTTATTGTGCTTTGCTTAACTGGGCCTCACAGACACCACATTTTTTACAAATTGAAGGGTGATAGCAACTCTCCATTAAACAAGTCTATGGGTGTCATTTTTCCCACAGTATGTGCTCAGTCACTGTCTATGTCACATTTTGGTAATTCTCCCATTATTTCAAACTTTTTCCTTATTATTATTATTATTTCTGTTAAGGTAATCTGTAACCAGTAATCTTTGATGTTACTTTTGTGATTGTTTTGGGGCACCACAAACGGTGCCCGTAAAACATGGCAAACTTAATCGATAAATGTCATGTGTGTTCAGACTGCTCCACCAACCACCCATTCCCCACCTCCACTCTTCTCAGGCCTTCCTATTGCCTAAAATATAAAAACATTGAAATCAGGCCAGTGAATAACCCCACAATGACCTCTAGGTGTTCAAGTGAAATGCAGAGTCACAGGTCTCTCACTTTAAATCAAAAGCTAAACATGATGAACCTTAGTGAGGAAGTCATGTGGAAAGCCCAGACAGGCCAAAAGCTAGATCTCTTGCATCAAACAGACAAGCTGTGAATGCAAAGGCAATGTTTTCAAGGAAATTTAAAGTGCTACTCCAGTGAACACATCAATGGTAAGAAAGCAAAACAGCCTTATGGCTGATACAGAGAAAGTTTAAATAGCTTGAATAGATCAAATCAATAATAATATTCCCCTAAACCAAAGCCTAATTCAGAGTAAGGCCCTAACTCTCTTCAATTCAATGACAGCTGAAACAGGTAAGGAAGCTACAGAAGAAAAATTTAAAGCTGGCAGATGTTGGTTCATGAGGTTTAAAGAAAGAAGCCATTTCTATAACATAAAACTCCAAGAAGCAGCAGCAAGTGTTTATGCAGCAAGAAGCTGCAGCAAATTACCCAGATTTAGCTAGCATAATTGACGGAGATGGCTATACTAAACAACAGATGTTCAGAGTAGACTAAACATCCTTCTTCTGGAAGGCGATGCCATGGCTAGAGAGAAGTCGATGTCTGGTTTCAAAGGACAGGCTAAATCTGTTGGTAAGGGCTAATGCAGCTGGTGACTCAAAGTTGAAGCCAACATTCATTTACCATTCGGAAAAGCCTAGGGTCCAGTGCAATTAAGCTAAATCTATTGTGCCTGTGCTCTATAAAAGGAACAAAAAAGCCTGGATGAAAAACAGCACATCTGTTTAAAGCATAGTTTACTGAATATTTGAAGCCCAGTATTAAGACCTACTGCTCAGAAAAAAAGATTTCCTCTCAATATATTACAGCTCATAGCCAAAGCACCTGGTCACTCAAAAGCTCTGATGGAGAAAGAACACTGCATAAACTTAGTTAATAAAGCAGTGGCAGGGTTTGAGAGGACAGACTCCAATTTTGCAAAAAGTGAGACTACAGGTAACATTCTGTCAAACAGCATTCCATGTGACAGAGGAATCTTTCATGAAATAAAGAGGGAGTCAATGTGGCCAACTTAATTTGCTTTCTTATTTTAAGAAATTGCCAGTTGCTCCCACCTTCAGCAGCCAGTACCCTTATTGGTCAGTAGTCATCAACAAGAAGCAAAACCCTCCACCAGCAAAAGGATTATGACTCACTGAAGGTTCAGAAGATCATATTTTTTAAGCATTATAGCATTTTTAAATTAAGGTATATACACTTTTTAGACAGAGTGCTATTGCCCATTTAATACACAACAATACGGTTTAAACATAACTTTGATATGCACTGAGAAACCCAAAAACGTGGTAACTCTTTATTATACTATTTGCTTTACTATAGTGGTCCTTCACCAAACCCAAGTCTCAAAGTTACACCTGTATTCAACTGAAAGTATAAAAATAAGCAATTTCATTAGAAAACAAAATTAATAGCGGTGGGGCGCAGCGGCTCACACCTGTAATCCCAACACTTTGGCAGGCTGAGGCGGGTGCATGACTTGAGGTCAGGAGTTCGAGACCAGCGTGGCCAATACGGTGAAACCTCATCTCTACTAAAAATACAAAAATTAGCCAGGTGTGGTGGCGGGCGCCTATAATCCCAGCTACTCAGGAGGCTGAGGCAGGAGGATCCCTTGAACCTAGGAGGTAGAGGTTGCAGTGAGCCAAGATCATGCCACTGCACTCCAGCCTAGGCGACAGAGCAAGACTCCATCTCAAAAAAAAAAAAAAGACTAGTAGGCAATGGAATAGAAAGCAAAGTTTGCAAAATGTTTTACTATATATAAGATCAAACATATATTTTGAACAATCAGGCAGCTTCATGCTGCACCTCCACATTCCCAGAGGTATGCATTCACTCTCTTCTTTCTTCAGTATGAGAAGCACAGACAAAAGGGTACTTAAATCAGAAGAACAGCTTTGAAGTCAATTCTGCATTTGAATACCAGCCCAATTACAAGTTTCATGATTCCAGGCAAATTACTTCAACTCCTGAACTTGATCTATACAATAAAATCATGCTAAGGTTGTGATGATACTTAAATGAAATAATACATGTAAAACAGTTAGCAATTATTAAATTGTGGTTATCATTAGTTCAACTACATTAAAATGTAACAACAAAATATAAATCATTGCAGCCACTGAATTAAATCTAAACAATAGGCCGGGCGCGGTGGCTCAAGCCTGTAATCCCAGCACTTTGGGAGGCCAAGACGGGCGGATCACTAGGTCAGGAGATCGAGACCATCCTGGCTAACACGGTGAAAACCCGTCTCTACTAAAAAATACAAAAAAATTAGCCGGGCGAGGTGGCGGGCGCCTGTAGTCCCAGCTACTCGGGAGGCTGAGGCAGGAGAATGGCGGGGAACCAGGAGGCTGAACTTTCCGAGATTAGGTATCTGCCCACAGGATTCCAGCCTGGGCGACAGAGCGAGACT
>NW_016804209.1:102268-108583 GCF_001698545.2 Rhinopithecus bieti | reverse complement strand
AAAAAAAAAAAAAAAAAAAACTAAACAATTACATGTTTTTAAAATCATTTCCAATTTCTTCTTCCAAGCTCTTTTGATTCACACAGGGGAAAAAATGACATAGGCCTCTATCTGAATTTACGTATCTTCACATGCTATAAATATAGTTGCAGCTTATTTCAAACCAAAGAATACAATCTTTCAACCAATTTCCAGCAAGCATCAATTAGGAAAATTAGTCAACATTCAATTAGATATGTTTCAGTAAGAATGTGTGCGTGTGTGTGTGTAAAATATATTATAAAACAACACTGCTTTAACATTGGAAAAAGATACGGAGTGTTTTGTGAAATAAATTACTCTACACAGATGACACACGGCATAGAAAATCAGAACTCCCCTACAATGAGAAAGTAGCCAAGAATTGATAACCCGATGGACAAGCTATAACCAAGAGTAGTGATAATGTGGGAATCTTTTATAAACCTGAAGGTTCTATTTGAGCAAAATTTTCCCTCAATATATATAGGATCCAAAATTATTTATAATGGTATTTTATTTTTAAAGAAAATGAATTGCCTCTTAAGCAATGAAATGACTAAAGTAGTATGACAAAATTTTAAATGCTGAATTTAAAATTAGAGAAAAAAGCAGCACTAAAGCAACCAAAGCAACATTTATAAACCCTTGGTCCGCACTAAATGGATTACAAATCATACACAAGAGTGTAGCATGGTATTTGAATACAAACAGACAAGAAAGAAAAATTTTCAACTGAGATTCCTAAAAATTATGCTAATCAACAAAAATGCATCAAACACTATGTATCCATTTTCCAACCCTCTACCCCACCTCTAACTCAGGTGACCAGATGTCCCCATTAGTCCACGGAGAGCCCCAGTTTGCTCCTAACATCTCAGTAAAATTATTAATTGCACTTTATTTCTCTTCCACGTGTCCTGGTTTGAATGATTAATTATTTAGTCACCCTCCTTCTAAATACCTGGCTCCTTCTGACCACAAGCTATTATCTTTGCCCAGGTCCAGATGTCAGGATAATTACACATATATTCTAAGACAAGTTAAATAAACTTTGTGTGTGTATATAATAATGTAGTTTCATTATCATGATGCTGTAATTTTTATCTCAAATTCACAAGGAAACTCTCTGATTCTCACCTCAATTCATCTACATTTATAGAGTATATTTTTTCTACGAAAATAAACTGCCCATGTATTTTCCAGCAAGCAGCAGTAAAAACTACATAGAGGTATAACAGTGCAAGGGAAGAATGACTGAAAGAATTTAGTAGCTTCTCTATCTTACAGTACTAGGTATGCCAAATGTAGAAGCAGATGCGACATTTTTTGTCAACAATTATAATAAACATTTCGCATGATACTCTCAATCCTACAGTAATAAAGGAAACACTGATTTTCATAATTTTAAAATTTGATCATTTACTATATAACAAGTCACACAATGACTTACCAAAACTATCTAATGTAAACCAGGTCTACTTGGCAATATTTACTAAACAAAATAGTTATTTCCTCCTGAATGACTAAAGAAAGTAGTAAACCCATGTGCCTTGCCAGAAAACCATGAGGTTAAAGCTTAGAATGAAATATGAGGAAAAAAAAATAACGGATAATGTAATCTCCAAGTACCAAAAATGGAAAAAAGTGTGAAAATACATGACAACGTTTTACACAAATATATCAATAAGAATTTACATATATATATATATATATATATTTTTTTTTTTTTTACAAAAATTAGCCATGTGTGGTGNGACTCCACCAAAAAAAAAAAAAAGAATTTATGTATTTTTAAATTCTGTATTATCTTCTTAATGAAAGCTGAAAGAAGTTATGTCTTTCATGTTTATCAAAGCATCCTAAATTACAAATGACATAAGCCTACTTCATCTAGTTTAGGCAAAGTGGACTTTAAAAGTTCATATAATAAGAAGGTATGAAGATAAATTTGGTTTCAGGAATGACCAGATACAAGAACTTAACTGGTATTGTCACTATTCCCTCTAGCTATAGAAGCTCCATGAGGGCAACGATTTTTATATGTTTTATTTATTTCTGCATTGATGGCACCCAGAACAAGGAAGGACTGGCACAGAGTTAGTGCTTAAATATTTATGAAATAAATGAATACCTCTTCTCTTTGTGTTTTTGCTTAGCGTCTGCACATCAGAGTTTTTCATGCCAGAAGTGAGAGACAAACTAAAAGCACATTCTTCCAATTTCATAAGCCAATTAGCAAGGTAATCATTCTGCTAGTTCCATTTGGACAAATTTCAGAGAATGGCTCTAGTCACTTTCCCAAACTTGTGCCAGTCATGACAAGAAGAATGAGTAATATGTGTAGCCTTGCCTGACAAAATGCTACGAATGTGGTCATTAAAAGGGGGTTGTTAATATGAAAACAAAGAGGAGAAAAAGGAGTGGAGGCCTACAGAGGACAAAAATAAGGGGTACCACACATTACTCAATGTGTCTTTCATTACCAGCAACCCAAATGCAAACGTGGCATTCATCTTAGTAATTTTTTAGTGCTTTTTAGTCCAGCATATGCCACAGGAGATATGCACACAATAACCACAAAATTTTGTAGAGAGGCAAAAACCATTTGTTACATTGCAAACACTTACAAAAGTTGTCCCTATGTAGACATCCATCCTCATTTCACCCTACCATCTATCCCAATCCATCATGTCACATTATTTTTTGGTCACTCTCATGCTTGACTGCAATCTTATATATGACGAAGGATTTCATCAAGTTGATATTTAAAAAGTGATACAAGAGAGCTAGTCATGTTTATATGCAAAGCCATTGACAACTGAGGACCTGTTAGGATTATAATACTTAACTACTGAAAAGGAATCTTAAGTACTTGAAAATGTTTGCTACTATTTTAAATTTTAAATAAGCAAGTATCTACTCTGGGCAAGGTTCCCTGGGTGATTTGAAGATATATAATGCAAAGGACCTTATGCTAATATTTGATAGGAAAACTTTTTAAATTACTGTGCTAGAACTAAGACAGTGATTAATGTTTGGTGGCTAAGTAAAGAAACAGTAAGTTAGGAAGAACTTTTTTTTAATTGAAAAAATGCTAACTTCAGTGTTCTTTTGAAAATAATGCTTCCCCTTTCCCATTGCCCTGAAATGTTTTTCAGTTCCTTCATTAAAAGGAATGATAAAATGTGAGAGTTCAAAGAATCTTTGATCTGGCTCAAGTCTAATTCTTAACTGCTGAAAGTACTGTGACTCAGAAAGATCCGGAGGCTTAACCAAGATCACTGAGTTAAAACAGCTATGACTAGAATTTGTTGCAGATTCCCAATTTGCCATTGTCTTAGCCAAGAGCACAAGCAATAAAAGCCCCTCCTGGTGGTTATCACTAAGTAAAGACCAAAATACGACTCATGTTACAACTTTTAAGAGTATGTGTTGGCCGGGCACACCTGCAATCCCAATGGTTTGGGAGGCCAAAGCCAGAGGATCACTGGATCCCAGGAATTTAAGAGTAGCCTGGGCAACATGGTATAATCCTATCTCTACAAACACACACACACACACACACACACACACACACACAAACACACAGACACACACACACAGTTAGCCAGTCATGGTGATACATGCCCATAATCCCAGCTACTCAGGAGGCTAAGGTGGGAGGAATGCTTGAGCCTAGGAGGTTGGTTGTGGCTGCAGTGAGCTGTGATTGTGCCAGTGTACTCCAGTCTGAGCAACAGAGCATGACCCTGTCTCAAAAAAAAAAAAAAGAATATGTGTCTTCTGTGAAGCCAGATAAACAAGTACATATACCTCCTCTGAGGAATATACGATGAAAAAAGTAACTTTTTTCATGATCAGTTGTTGTGGTCCAGCTCTTTCCTTTAGCAGTTGTGTTACCATGTGACAAAAATCTTTGAACTCAGGTCTCCTCATCTTAAAATGGTAACAACAGCACATATTCAAAATAATCCTACGAGGAATAATAAAGTGATTTAAAGTTGTTTTCCTCAAAACACCAACCACTAAAAATCTGTTTTTGAGCTCCAGGAAAAAATTAAAGCTGATGATAGACACACACTGGCAATAAAACTGCTGCATCTCATATAAGAGGGAGCATACTATTAAAGAATGGCTTCTGAATGCAACGTTTTAGTCTAGTCATGGCAAGAAAATCTATTACATGAATTACTGCCCTAAATACGCAAATTGTAGCATCTTCTGATAATGCTGTCTAGAGAAGACACTGAGAATGCATATACCAGCAAGTTAGTTCCGGAGCTGAGTGGCTTTGTTAACAAGTGATGGACACAAAATACAAGGAAAATGTAGTACTCTAAATCAGGTGTGTTTACATACATCGTAAGCGATGACATTTGTTTTGGTATTCAGTTTTCAATAAGCCATCTTCATTTGTAAGAATGAATTAAGCTATAGAAAGTTTTGTAGTACCAGAAAGACCCCAAAATGTTAGTGGCTTATATCCATATAACAGTCCAGAGCCAAATTCAGGACAACAAGGAGACTGTACCACACAGCTACCCACACCTAGGCTGATGGCTGCTCTGCCATCCGCAACACATGGCTTTCCAGGTCCCTCTTTACATTGCCAACCTAGTTATAGGGAAAGAGCTTTGTATCAGACTTCAGTCAGGAAAACAGTAACCAATGCATGTGTTCCAAGCATTAAAGTATTTAACATAGAGAATCAGTTGAAGCTTAGAACACCACCGGAGAAGGACAAAAGAAACAAAGTTAAAGAAAACAGATACAGTCTCTGCCTATAGCTCCAAAGCGGGTGATTCGCAAAAGCCCACCTGGAGTGTATGAATTTCTTGAAAGCTTCCACCAACTATCTTGGTCTGCAACAGCTAGCAGGTAGTTGTGGTAGTTTAAATGTGAGACCTCCCCCACCCCACCAAAGATGTCCAAGTTCTAATTCCAAGAAACTGGTTATGTGTTACCTTACCTGACACAAGATGTGACTAAACAAAGGATCCTGCAATGGGAAGAGATAATCCTATATTAGTCAGATAAATCCAAAATAATAAGGGTCTCTGTAAGAGGAAGGCAAGAAAATCAGAGTCAGGTTTTCAGATGTGGGAATGGAAGTCAGAGACTGGAATGATGCTAAGTAAGAAGTCATGAGGAATGCAGGCAGCCTCCAGAAGCTGCAAAAAATTAACAACAACAAAAAAAGGCTCTCCCCTCAGCGCTTCCAGCAGGAAACAAACCTGCAGACACCTTGGCTTTAGCCCAGTGAGACTGACTTGGACATCCCACCTCCAGAACTACAAGATAATACACTGCTGTTGTTTTAAGCCTGTAAATTTGTGATAACGTGTTACAGCAACCATATGAAATGCATACAGTGGTCATCCTGGACTTCCCTCAACAATGCTTCAAACCTCGTATCTGCCCATGAATGTGCCTCAGCTCTCTATAAAGAACAGTGGCCTCTCTCCTTCTCTTCTATCTTCCACATCTCAGAGACACACTAACACAGAACCACACAGGGAAGCTTGTGATGCAAACAAGCTGAGTCCTTAGAACAGGGTGGGTGTGGACACTCCAGCACCAGCGTGGGGAAATCCTGACGGGCCAAGCTGTGGATGACACAGATCACTTCTGTTTACACTCCATCGCCTAGAACTCTGTCCCACTGTCCTATGTAAACACGGGCGACACTGGGAAATGTCATCTCCCTTGTGTCAGTGAAGAGAAAACTCATATGGTAAACAGCTCTGGCACCCAGCGGATGTAAAACATAATAAAATCTGATGAAAGAATGAAAGCCATAGAAGGAAAATGACGTAAGAAGTAGCTCTAAAGCTGTTGAAAAATGTGTTCAAACAGACACTGCATATTCACAAACAAAAGGGGTATGAAAAGATGTAAATATCTTTCAACATAGCAGAGGATAATACTATATAAATTGATAATTTTATTAAGGCATTATCTTCACATTTGACACTATTCAGACTTAGTAATAACATGGTAGATAGTGGATTCCATAATTTTGTTTTGTATACTACTACTCTGTTGGCAGCTGGATGACATTAAGATTTTTATATGAATCTTTCAAATGAGACAAGAAATCACTTTTTTATCTTTATTTTTTGTTTTAGCTGATAGAGAAATGTTAACTGAAAACAACATGCCTGCCCAAACTTGGTTATCTACTATTCTTCATAATATTAATAACCTCGATTTGAAAATTCCCTCCCCATTGTTACGAGGTTTCTAATATTTGACGCGCCAGTCACAAAATAGAAAAAAAAATCTAAACTAAAA
>NW_016804209.1:78002-102056 GCF_001698545.2 Rhinopithecus bieti | reverse complement strand
AAAAAAAAATCTAAACTAAAATCCAAACACTTTTTAAAAATTTTGAAACTTTAAGTAAATGTCTGACAGAATAATGGTTTATCCTATAATGGAGAGGAAGAGGGAAACATTTCTTTAAAGCATTTAATATATGAAAATCTATTTTAAAAGTATGTCCCACCAAACAATTGTTTCAGACTCAATGAAAATTTGTAAATTTTAATTTTGAATTTTAATTGTTCATATCCCCGTGAAAAGGAAAATATCTATTAATCTTCCAAAATTCTGGACCAGTTTAATAGGTATTCTGAGACTACAAAATACATGCACTACTTGAAATAATTCTTATTTACAACTGCTTACTTTTGTGAATAACTATTTTCTCAGTACCATGCAACTTATGAACTATAAGCTTTAAAACTACTCTGAGGATGGTTTCAGTCCACTCTTGTAAGTTCCAGCTTGTTTTTCTTTTATGGTTTTTTTTCTTTCCCCCCCGCCGACCCCCACCCGAGATGGAATCTGGCTCTGTCACCCAGGCTAGAGTGCTGTGGCACAATCTTGGCTTACTGAATCCTCTGCCTCCTAGGTTCAAGCTATTCTTCTGCCTCAGCCTCCTGCGTAGCTGGAATTACAGGTGCCCGCCACCACCACCAGCTAATTTTTGTATTTTTAGTAGAGATAGGGTTCACCATATTGGCCAGGCTGGTCTCAAACTCCTGACCTCGTGATCCGCCCGCCTCGGCCTCCCAAAATGCTGGGATTCCAGCTTGTTCTTGAATCTTCCTTACCTTACAGCAATCTTCCTTCCCAACCGCCTGCCCTCAGACCACAATCTCCAACATCACCATGCAAACAGTAGCCTCTCGGAGACTACTTAACAGGTTCACCCCATTGCAAATAAATCCAGAGATAGAGAGATTCACCTTCTTGTGGTCCTGCGTCTGTGACTGAACCCTGAAGTTATCAATTTAATTTTACAGTCATTGGTAAATGTCTTACATTAAATAATGTTATCCTATACATTGACTATCATGCCTGTTTATGTGGATTTTATAAGCCACCATTTAAAACTACATAAAATCTAAAACTATAAGCTTGCCCACTTTAGCAGGCATAAATAAAATAATCCCCAATGAACCATACTAATGTAACTGCCTCCCCTTGGGTATGGACAGGACCTGTGATACAGCAGAATAGCGCTCCCACAATTATGTTACCTTCTATGGCAAATATTTGCAAACATAAGGTCCCTAATCTATTAACTCTGAGTTATTTAAATAAGAGAGTATCCTGGATTCACCTCACATAATCAGGTAAACATTTTAAAAGAAGTGTTAAAAAGTCATCCTAGTGACCTGGACTAAAGCAAATAGCCATGCTGTGAACTGCCTACAGATGGTGCTCCATGGCTAGAACCTGGTGTTGGCTGCAAAGAACTGAGAGCAACACAAGCAGGAAGAAAACAGGAAACTCTTTCCTACAACTACAAAAAGCTGAATTCTGCCTACAACTTGAATGAGTTGCGAAGAGGACCCAGAGATCCAGACGAGAAAGCAACGTGACGTTACCTTATTTTTAGCCTCCTAAGACCCTTAACAGAGACAGAATCCAGCAAAACCATGCCCAGACTTCTGACATCTAGCAACTAGGAGATAAAAAGTGGGTGTTATTTTAAGCCACTAAATTGTGGCAATTTTTTATGTATCAATATAAAACTAATATACCCACAAACCACCCCTGCACTTTATATCCTATTTCTCAATGCTTAAAGTGGATTATTCATCTTAAGGGAGAGGAGATAAGAGGAATGGGAAGATAAATTGCAAAGTGGTTTTATTAGCTACGCCACACCAAGAGATAAGATTTTTTAGAACAGGATATCTTATATACAATCCATGAATGATAACATCTCAGAAGAAAACTGTAAGATAACAGTGTTGGTAAATCACTACAGTACTTAACCTCATGCAGTAATTGCGTAGTGATACCCCTCCAGGTTATAAGAAAATGCTGGGAAGTTCTTATCTCCAAGATCTCTGAAGCTAGACTCCTGCTTAGCTGTTCTTATTGCTGCTGTTTTTCCATTTCCATCTTAGTTATGAATGCTTACTTAAAATTGATTTTTACCTCTATTTGCTAATGGTTTTGATCATTTATATCCAGAAAGCATACATTATTGATATATTTTATCAGAGAACTATAAATTATGATAAATCAACATTGGCTTATATTTCATAAAATGACCCACAGCTGAAAGAGTCTGTAAGAAATTTAGCTAAAGTTAATACTTCTAAACAAAAGGCTTCTCAGAACAAATAATCAAATTTTGCTAAACTTCTACAAGATTCTTCAGACGGATGCAATATTCCAACAGTTAGGAAATCCTACAAACATGAAAAGGTTTACCTGATTCATAAAAGTATCAAAACATCAGGAAATTGGTTTGAGACCTTCGAAGTAAAACATGAGAGAAACGAAGGTTACCATTAACTGCCTAACAACTTTCCATTTTAAGAATGTAATACTGTAATCCCAGCACTCTGGGAGGCCAAGGCAGGGGGATCACTTGAGCCCAGGAGTTCAAGGCCATCCAGGACAACACAGGGAGACTTCATCTCTACAGTACCAAAAAATTAGCTGGGCATGGTGGCATGTGCCTGTGGTCCCAGCTACTGGGGAGGGTGAGGTGGGAGGATCACTTAAGCCTGGGAGGTCAAGGCTGCAGTAAGCTGCGATCCCCCACCACTGCACTCCAGCCTGGGCAACAAAGCAAGACCATGTATTTAAAAAAAAAAAAAAATTAGCCTGGCATGGTGGCACGTGAGCCAAGGAGGCAGAGTTGCAGTAAGCCAAGATCACACCACTACACTCCAGTCTGGGCAACAGAGTGAGACATCGCCCCCCCCTCCAAAAAAAAAGACTGCAATGCTGCAATGCTGTCAATACTGTCACCTACTTACCTAATCAAGGAGAAGTCTTATGTAATAATTTTTCAAAATCACAACTAATTCCTTACATCCTCTTTATCTATGTGTGTTCCTTTAATCTCTTTGCTGAAACCCCAAACTTAAATGGCCCTTAACACGATTTAGCAGCGCTTCACTGCTTTCTGAGTCAATTTACCTGTTTCCACAGTAGCTATTTAAAATTATAATAAAATGTTGGCCGGGCGCGGTGGCTCACGCCTGTAATCCCAGCATTCTGGGAGGCCAAGGCGGGTGGATCACAAAGTCAGGAGATCGAGACCAACCTAGCTAACACGGTGAAACCCCATCTCTACTAAAAATACAAAAAAAAAAAAAAAAAATTAGCCAGGCATGGTGATGGGGCGCCTGTGGTCCCAGCTGCTCGGGATGCTGAGGCAGGAGAATGGCGTGAACCCGGGAGGCAGAGTTTGCGGTGAGCCAAGATCGCACCACTGCACTCCAGTCTGGGTGACAGAGCAAGACTCCGTCTCAAAAAAATAATAATTATAATAAAATGTAAAAGTCAATAGTCCTTGAAACAATCCAAAGAGGTTAGACTTTAGTACACTAAGAGCTCCATATGTTAGTATTTAAAAATAAATAAATAAATAAAAGTATATTTCTTCATTGTGAGTTGTCAGGGAGGCTGCTCACCCTGGTCACTCAGGGACCCAGGCTGATACAACATACATCATCTCAAACATTCCCAGTCAGCATGACACAGGAAAAGAGAATACGGCAAAGCATGCAATGATGCTGCAAGCTTCTGCCTAGCAATGACACACAACACATCTCCTTGCATTTCACTGAAGTAAAATCATGTGGCTAAAGTCAGTCATGTGGCCATGCTGAGTTCAAAATATTAGGACAGTTAAATCCTACCTGCTAGGGTCTGAATGTTTGTATCCCCACAAAATTCTTATGTTGAAACCTTATCAGCATTGTGGCGATACGAGGAAGGTGGGGCTTTGAAGAGATTACAAAACCAAAAATCCGTAGGTCCAAAGGCGCTCGTTTGTCCCTTCAATCACGTGAAGACAGGGAAGGGGGCATCTCTGAGAAGGTGGGCCTCGCCAGACACCGATCTGAGGTCACCTTGATCTCGGACTTCCCAGCCCCAAGAACTGTGAGAAAAAAATTGTATTGTGTATATGCTGCCCAGTTGATGGTTATGGCAGTCTGAATGACCTAAGACACTACCATATGTATGGGAGAAAACGAAGTATCTACGAACAACCCTAAAAACGACCACATTCCCATATAAGGGTAATGCTATCAGCTGTTCTCCAATTCCCATTCCTTCCTCCCACCTTCTCAGTCACCTGACACTACATTCTTTATTTTCATTTCAGCTTCTTCTCCAGCTACCACCACTTAACTCTCTCTTCCCATTCACAGCAAATTGTTTGAGAAGTGTTGGCTGCCTCCAATTCCTCACAATCCACTCATTAATTAACCTACCACATTCTAGTTTCCACTGTAACATTGCAGTGAAGCTGTTCTTGCTAAATCCAAAGAACTGTTCAGTTGTTATTTAACCTCTCAGTAGTCACCACTTACCACTGTTGAACTCTGCTTGGAACATTCTCCTCCTGTGACATCCAAACTTCTCCTGCGTTTCCTTGTAAGCTCCTCCAGCAGCCAAGTCCAAAGTTATCACTGTTGACCTCTCCTTGGAACATTCTCTTTCTGTGACATCCAAAATTTTGCTGCATTTCCTTCTAAGCTCCTCCACCAACAAAGTCCAAGGATCTTTTGCAAGCATCCCTTTTGCAGCACACTGAAATATTAGTATCCTTAAGGGGTTTGCATTAGGTCCTCTCTTTTTCCCTGTATGTGCTCTGGCTGGGTGATTTTTATCCACCACCATGAATTCAATTCCCATTTAGGCTAATGATTTTCAAGTCTATTTTATCTTCAGCCCAGATCAAAGCTTCATCTCCACATATTCTGCTTTTCAAACATCTCAGTTTAGATTTCACACAGGCATCTCATACATTCTCAAAGGTGAACATGTTATCTTCCTTCCAAAATCTCCTTCTCCTGTTTCCTATTTCAATAACAGAATTTCCCTTTTATCAAGAAATGTAGTCATCACTCTTGTCTCATTTGCTCTCACTCCACACACAACCAATTACCAAGTACTATCTAGTCTGGCTCCTAAACAGGTCTGAAATCCAGGTATTTTTCTTCATTCTCGCTGCCACAACTAATTTCAAGTCATCATTACCTTTCACCTTGACATCTGCAGAAGCCTCTTCTCCAGTCTTGCATCCCCACCTAAGCTATTCTCCACAGCACAGCCAAAGCAATCCTTCTCAATATAAACCTTACCTTGTCACTCCCAAGATAAAACCCTGCAATTCTCCCCACTGATTTGAGGATCAAGTTCAGATCCAGATTCCTTAACATGGCTTAAGAAGAGTCTTCAAGATTTGACCCTCACTTCCACCCTGGCCTAACCACTATTCCCCCACCCTGTGTATTCTAAACTTAGCCATATCAAGTTCTGAGTTCTCTGAATTTGCTGGACCTTTACCAGTGAGGTTTTTCTTGGCCTAGAGCACTAGCCCTCTTCACTGGGTTATTTCCTATGATTAGCTCTTTAGTTTTCAGCTCACCCCAATATGCTACTATAGCACCCATTATTTCCCAGTTTATTCTCCTCTCATATTACATTATAACTGCCTGATTTTCTGTCTGAATCTCCCACTGAGCTATGAGCAGTAGGATATATCAGGGATAATGGCCGCCTTATTCATCACTCTACCTTCAAAATCCAGCACAGTACCTACCTAACATGTAGTATTCACCAATAAATATTTGTTGAAAAAAAAAATGACAGCTCACATATTGGAGAAACTTCAATAACTTGGCACTTTGTTCAGTAACATGTGCCATGTTTTAGGAAGATGATATTCAAATATATTTATTTTGTACTGCTTACATCAATAACAGCATTTCTATGTAAAATCATCAAAAGATACATAATATGAAAAACATTTAAAACATGCTTAAGAAATCAATAGCCAAACAGCAATCAAACGTAGAAGGCTTGTCTACTTTGGGCTTCTGCCATAACTATAATGGCACAGACATCAAATCAAAGAAGTCTCCGTACTCAAGAAGTTTCTACTTTAGTAAGAATCAGTAAAACACAGTATACAGTTCCCTGGGATCATCTATTTACTGTGTCATGATGGAACCCTGTGAAAATCCAAAAACGAAGATTATGAACCATGTAGGGAAATGCTGAGGCTAACTCAACTTAACAGAAGTAACTTTTCAAGGAAAAGGGATACAGAGAAAGCGGAAGTAATACAACCAGTACTCTCCCATTCCTTTTTAAAAGCTTGAAGAATATTTTGTTTATTACTCTTATAACACGTACCTTGAACATAAGAGTCTGGCAGTAATGACTATACTTAGACAAATAACTTCTTACGTTGTTTCTCATGAGTTACTGTGGTTATAACACCTATGAAGTTCTTTGAAAACTACAGCACTGTACAAAAGTAGCTTACTGATTTAATTTATGGCTTTGGAGATTAGGTATTTGAAACAGGCAAAAATAATGAGAGTGTAAATTTAACTGCTATTTGATAGTCAAATAAAAGAACTTACACAGCTCAGTCACAATTAGTTTTTGTTATTCCCTACGGATCATATAACTCAACTAACGTGTTGAAAATTAATGTTATTTAGGCTTCTTTTTGATAAGAAAGTTGTAATCAAATCAAAGCAGGACTGTTACCATGAGTCAACTTCTAAAGCATAAAAGTAGCTTTGATATATAGAGAAACTACCTAAATCATTCTATTACCATATTTTATATAATCTTAAAATCTAGAAAGGATCTAAAAAAGTCTACTCTAGTAGCTTCTAGGCATTTTAGAATCTGATAAAATTATAGCTATGCCAGAAAACACATTTATTCCATAAATGAAAACGTATGTAATTTCAGAGAACTAATGGGAAACTTTTCCTGTGTTTACCAGGTTCAGAAATCTTGATCTTGTTCAACCCTCTCATTTTACATTTGAGGAAAACTGCCACTCCAAATGGTTAAGTGACTTTCCCAAGAACATAGAATTTAAATCAAAGGAACTAGAACCCACATTTCTTTTTCTAGAACCTGTATAAGGTCCTTAACACTTTGTAAGTTACCATTTTGTTTCACCCCTGTCATCTCAGCAATGGGAGGCCAAGGCAGGCGGGTCACCTGAGGTCAGGAATTTGAAGCCAGCGTGGCCAACATGATGAAACCCACTCTACTAAAAATACAAAAATTAGCCAAGTGTGGTGGTACACACTTGTAATCCCAGCTACTTAGGAGGCTGAGGCACGAGAATCACTTGAACCCAGGAGGCAAAGGTTGCAGTGAGATGAGATGGTGCCACTGCACTCCAGCCTGGGTGACAGAGTGAGACTCTGTCTTTAAAAAAAAAAAAAAAAAAAAAATTAATTAATTAAAAAAAGATCAGCTACAAAAAGACAGAGGAAAGAATCATGATAGTCATGAAACAGTATGAAAGTGGTGAAAGGACAGGGGATGGGCGCAGGGTAAGAGGGTAAGACCCTGACAGCATAAATTCTTGTAATGAAGCATGAGAACATAGTAACATAAACTCTGGTATGAGGAAACCTTGTTTTTAGTCCCAGCTTTGTTATTTAGCCTGAATCCTGATCTTCCTGCTCTAACATTCGATAATGCAGTATTTTTTAAAATCATATTCTACAGTTACTATTCTCTTATGATTTACACTATGCTCCAACATCTAAGCATGCGACTCATGTGGCCGTCAATGGAAATCCAAGCTGAATTAGAGGGCCATTAAGGGAGGAGACCAACCCTCATATTGTCTTATGCCCAATTTCTGCCTCCAAAGAAAAAAGTAGTAAAAACTAAAAGGCAGAAATGAAATCCATAGGCAGACAGCCCGGCGTCACACCCTGGGCCTGGTAGTTAAAGATCGACCCCTGACCTAATCCCTGTCCTGTTCTGTTCTAATTCCTGGTGCTGGTGCATGCAGCCCCTAGTCACAAACCCCCTGCTTCCTCAATCGATCATGACCCTCTCACACAGGCCCCCTTAGAGTTGTAAGCCCTTAAAGGGGACAGGAATTGCTCACTCAGGGAGTTTGGTTTTTGGAGATGTGAGTCTGCCAATGCTCCCAGCTGAATAAAGCCCTTTCCTTGTACAATTCAGTGTCTGAGTGGTTCTTGTCTGCGGCTCATCCTGCTACACCATTATGATAGTTTCCAACCTTGATTTCAGCCATCCTTCCTCCTCATAAATGCTCCAAGAGGAAAAATATACAGGAAACCATGGCAAGAAACAGCACAACCACACCATTTTTATGAGAAAACTTTTATACCCCTTGAAAATTCTAAAAAACATGGCCCAATCAGCATTATCTCTTCCTTAAGAGAGGTCCCATTTTCTTTTCCTTAATCTTAACTCACATGCTAGCCAAAAGAATATTATTAAATTATAATATTTTAAAAATAAAAGTTAAATGACTCTTTGTATTTCATTTGGCATGCCTTTAAAATGAAACCACCTACCAATCAATTATATGCACACACAAAAAAATAAATAAGTACTTTAGGATGGGCGCGGTGGCTCAACCCTTTAATCCCAGCACTTTGGGAGGCTGAGGTGGGCGGATCAAGAGGTCAGGAGTTTGAGACCAGCCTGACCAACATGGTGAAACCCCGTCTCTACTAAAATACAAAATTAGCCAGACGTGGTGGCACACGCCTGTAATCCCAGCTACTCAGGAGCTGAGGCAGGAGAATCACTTGAACCCGGGAGGCAGGGGTTGCAGTGAACAGAGATCATGCCAACCACTCCATTTTTATAAGTATGAGAAAAACTTTTATTCCCCTGAAAATTCTAAAAAACATGGACCAATCAGTATTCTCTCTTAGAGTGCAGCCTGGGTGACAGAGCAAGACTGCATCTCAAAAATAAAATAAAATAAGAAATAAGTACTTTAAAAGCATTCATATTGAAAACACATTGTATGCAGCAAATATATCTGAGGTATATATTACCCTTCCACCCATTCCTTGGACTAACAATTTTTAAGGTACATATTAAATTTTTTTCCAATCTGTTTCCTACAATTTTGTGATTCATACATTATTTAACAGAGAGCTTCAATTCACTCAATAAAAATACTTATTTCAATAAAAGGAACACATGAAAAATTCTCTTCCAAACACACACAGATGTTTTTTAATACTGATCACTGAGATTCAAGGATCAGAGAGAGCTACATCTACCTCAACAAGCTCCTACTGATATTTAATGTCTAATTTACAAATAGGGTTATATAGTTACTTATTAAAACACAGTGTAGAAGGATAATTCTGGAGTAAAATTGTAAACATACAAGTTGTACAATTACGCGCAACATGCTGAATTCAACAACACCTCCCTTAGTAGAGTGAGGTTAGATAAAAAAATCAGAAATCCAATCTGAAATGTCCTAAACTTTAAGGAAAGTTATTAACTCACAAAGCAAGAAGTTGAGAGAGCAATTACAAGGCTAATACACGTCATCAACTACCCAGTTCTTCCATTTTTCTACCAGGTTTTTGCCCTCAGGCTTGTACTTTCGAGGTAATAAGATGGTTTCAGCAACCCAAGAGTCACATTCTCATACACACAGTCCAAAGACAGGAGAAGAAAATTTCCCTTCCTTGTGTGTCCTCCGTAAAGAAGGAAACTTCCCCAAAGTCATGTACAAGTGTATCATATACTCACGTCTAAAACAATCATTTGCAAGATGCTGAAATAATGACGATCTTTAATACGAATTATTGCTTGGGGCTGCCAAGTGTCCCAACTTCTCTCAATACTTAAGCCAAACCAACCTACTGTGAGCAAAGACAAAAGTTAGACAAATAGTTTGTCACAACCATCATGCAAAGATATTGTGAAAATTATATGTGATTGTCTTAGTTCCTTTGGGCTGCTATAACAAATTACCATAAACTAGGGAGCAACGGAAAATTTCTCACAGTTCTGGGTACTGGAAGTCCAAGATCAGACTTACAGCATGGTCGGGTTCTGGTGAAAGCTCCCTTCTTAACTGCAGATTGCTCACACTGCTATCTTCTCACCACTGTATCCTCACTTGGTGGAATGAGGACCAGAGAGCTCTGGGGTCCCATTTATAAGGGCACTAATCTAATTCATAAGGGCTCCACCCTCAGGACCTAATCACTTCCCAAAGGCCCCACCTCCTAATACTTTCTCGAAGTTAGGATTTCAACCTATAAATTTTGTGGGAACAAAAACATTCAATCTATGACAATAATCCAACTAAGTCAAATGCCTAGCATCCTGTGTGGTTGTAGCTTGTTTTATTTTTATTTTCCTGATATAATGTAAGCCTTATTATCAACCACCAAGTTCATTAAATTCAGTAAGTTATACTAAGGTATTTCATTCAATTTAATATTTAATATGAATAGCAAAAAGATTTCACAATATATGACCTTTAGTTTTACTGCGAAACTCCTACAAACTAACTTGCCAATGGTTTATCTGTTTCCAAGCAGAGAAAACTCTGTACCAGAATATTTCCAAAAGTTGAATCAAATCACAAAGACAACAATGTTATGCCGTTCCTAAAAATTATACTGCTAAAATAACAAGTATTTCCATTAAATAAAATCAATGTTACAACTTACCTAACCTAGACTAAAGTGCACTTTCCATTACATTATAGGTACTTGAGTTCTCATGGTAACATGAAGGGGAAAGAAAATTTATTTTTCACCTTCAAATATCAAACTTAGTAGGTATCTTTACATGATTAACCAAAATTTTAATAATAATAAATATACCAGTAAATAATTCACTTTATTTTTAACTTTTTTCTGTTCATTAAATAACAGATGCTATCATATCTTAAGACTTTTATAACAGATTTCAAAACACTCTCTAAACTTCTTGTTGACCTTGTGCCTTCCAATATTAAACAGAAATAAGAGACAGCCAACTGGGAGGCAGGCAGGCAGGCAAACAGATACCAATTACCATGAAAAATTATTCTTCTGGGCCAGATGCAGTGGCTCACGCCTGTAATCCCTGCACTTCAGGGAGGCCAAGGTGGACGGATCACCTGAGGTCGGAAGTTCGAGACCAGCCTGACCAACATGGAGAAACCCCATCCCTACTAAAAATACAAAATTAGCTGGGCATGGCGGCATATGCCTGTAACCCCAGATACTTGGGAAGTTGAGGCAGGAGGACCGCTTGAACCCGGGAGGCAGAGGTTGACATGAGCCACGTTCGCACCATTGCACTCCAGCCTGGGTAACAAGAGCAAAACTCCACGTCCCGGAAAAAAAAAGAAAAAATTATTCTTCTGAATAACATTTTTGAAGCCTTAACATTCAATCTATTTATATATGCCTTATTTATCTATGTAAAAAAAACAGTAATATTTGTTGTAAAATAGAAAGTCCATATACAACTCCTCAAGAAATTATGTGAAGCCAGCATCCCTGTGTACTATCTGCAAAATACAGGGCAAGAACTACAAAGATACATTATACCGGCAAGTGATTAGATAAAAAATGATGTGTTAGAATGTTAAAATTTGTTTTCCATAAAACAGCACTGTTAACAGCAATGAGAAAGCAGATGGGCCAGATGGGCAGAGGGAAGGATCAACAGTTCCCTTTCAGATATGCTCAGTTTGAGAAGCTGCAGAAATCTTGCCCAACAGATAGAAATAAAGACTAGATAGAGACCAGGATAAATATCCATTTGTTACACACATACACACGTTATGTAACAAATAAACCTTTGTTCACGTACTTGTTTTCCAGCTGGGGAACACAATATTCCTACACTTAACCAAAAGTCAATTTTCTATCCTGGTGGGATTAGCGTGATACTCCAGGAGGGATTCTTACGGAGATGAGCAATCTATAGTCTGATATGCCAAATATCAGAGATATTTGATAGTCTGATACGCCAAATAAACCCTGAAGATCACTGAAACAATCCACAGCAGTCACAGGCATAACAGATCACACTCACATCTAAAATCAATGAGTATTTAGGCCTAAAGAGGGAGAGAACAAAAAAGTAAATGCAGCAAAGGTTAAGAGTTGATTACTCTTTAGCTCGAGTGATGTTTCCACTCTTTCCCCTTCTCTGTGCCTTATGTGTGGAACAGGGCACACATATAGGACTAAACGTGCTGGTGGTGTACGTGGAGAAAAATATCCTGAAAATGTTGTCTTTTGACCAAGCTCCTACCTCTTACGTAGACAGACAATTCCTCATGGGTTTCTAACATAACTTGTTAGTGTAGGGACAGACTGACTTGTTCTGGACCGTCTTTTCAAGGATATTTGCATATAGCACACAGTCAAAGAAGACAGAGTCCTCCTTCAGAAAAAAATGAGTGTTTACTTTTGAGTATAATAAAGATAACATCTTCCTTTAGGGAAGAGGTCAAATAAGCGTACAGCTCATTTTCACAGACCTTGGTTTCTTAAATGCAAGGTTCCTCTCCCGCAGAGTAATTCACTACACGAGTGGGCATCACCTAGCCCTCTTCATGTTGTTCAATGTGAACTGAAGCTCAAGGAACCAGTACAAATGCTGAGTAATAAACTATCTATTGCTGTGGACATTAGTTGCTTTAAAGGAAGTAATATTTAACAGTTATGACAGCAATACTTACCACCAAGGATTTTTAAGTCAGACAGATAGATGGTCCAGTTACAACTCAGCCTCTAATTGTATGACATCAGGTATATGACAAACTCTGAATTTTAGTTTGCTTGTTTTAAAATATAAAACCTGTATCTTGCTTATTATGTATACGTGGGTGTAACATATAATACGTATATGACATACCAAATATATAACTATATGTACATTAAGACTATTCTATTGCTATAATAAACTCTCCTTCATCTGTGACACAAGAATCCCATGTCTTCTGCCGTCATCCATGACACTGCGGCATTCCTGACAAGCAGTTTTGGCTATTTCCAATCATGCTTCAAGGCGCAGTCACACATATAATCTAACCTAAGAGAAATAACTGCCTGCACCGATATATTCTGTGCATATATGCATACATATCAATGCATAACTACCATGATTTCCTGTGTGATGACTGCCAACTTTTTCTTCCATTTAAGTTCTCTGCTTAAAGGTAATATCCATTGCTTACCTCCCTCCTCTCCCCTTTTATCATTTGCTAAGACAGGAAAGTCTCCCTTTCACAAATGTGCCATGAAAACTAACTGGATATTACACAACTCAATATAAAATGCGCTTAAAAACATTAATGACATATATAAGTTATGTCAAAGGCAATTGAAATATGTTTTATTTAGTCAATTTATCGCTTAGAAAATATTTATAAGCTGTTCAATTTTTCATATTGCATATTACTATTCATCAGGGCCTATCAGCTACTCATATTCTTTGCAGATAAGATAAATTATTGGCTGGGCGCGGTGGCTCAAGCCTGTAATCCCAGCACTTTGGGAGGCCGAGACGGGTGGATCACGAGGTCAGGAGATCGAGACCATCCTGGTCTACACAGTGAAACCCCGTCTCTACTAAAAAAATACAAAAAACTAGCTGGGCGAGACGGCGGGCACCTGTAGTCCCAGCTACTCGGGAGGCTGAGGCAGGAGAATGGCGTAAACCCGGGAGGCGGAGCTTGCAGTGAGCCGAGATCGCGCCACTGCACTCCAGCCTGGGCGACAGAGCGAGACTCCGTCTCAAAAAAAAAAAAAAGATAAATTATTGTAACAGCTGCTTTTGATGATGGCAAAGTCAATAAGTGTACTGGAAATAATTACAGAATTGGAGCTCTTTTCACATTATCAGAAGAGGTGATTATAAATTAAAACAATTCTAAGTGAAGCTGATTAACTGATAAGTGTTAAAGATGTAAGAAAGAGAGAAACTGTCAAAATAAAACAAACACAAGATGCACTAGATAGGCAAATGATACACTACTAAAAAGCCAACGTCTCCCAGAAACTCACATCACTTAACATCAGTGAGGATTCAGAAATTAGTTTTTAATGACTATATTCAATGTAATTAAGAAAAGTGACTATAAAAATCTCCAACCTTCTTTGCCTAGTCACTTAACTCTCTCAACCACACTCTCAAATAGGGAATATAACAAAACATTGTTTTTAATAAATGAAAATGTCTTCATGAAGAAGCATACGTGGATGTGTATAAACATACACATAATACATATACACACACACACACAGAAATCCATGGGATATTACCAAGTCTTCTATGATACAAAATCTCTTCCTGGGAAATTTTCAAACAACAAGGAGAATTTGGAATTCTCAGTGCTTCATAATAAGCAACAGACTATTCCAGAGACCATATAATTTATTATAAAGTTAGTTTCTTTAGCAAAAAAAAAAAAAAAAAAAAAAGTGTAAAAACCCTTACTGCATTTCAGAATCTCATTATACTAACGCTTTCATTTAAATGAGGAATATATAGTAATAGCTACCACTTAGTGACCATTTGTTATACCCTAGGCATTGCACTAAGCATTTTATATACAGTCTTTATATACATATAGTTATATATTTTACATGTTACATACATGTATACATAATACCTGACATATGGGTATTATATTTATATTTTAAAACAAGCAAACTAAAATTCAGAGTTCGTCGTTTGCCTGTCATAAAATCAGAGGCTGACTTGTAACTGGACCATCTATCTGTATGACTTAAAAATCCATCCATGGTGGTACTACTGTCGTAACTATTAAATATTATTTCCTTTGAATCAACTAATGTCCATTCCTGATTCCAGGCTCAACTTTAAGACTTCAATTTGGCTTCCTCTCTAGAAGGAAGAAAAACACTCTACATGCTAAATCAACTACTTTGGTACATATGTCAATAATATTTATTATATTAACAGTAAATTAAGCTTCAACTGCTACACTTTCAGGTTTCATAGTGTCAAATCTTATCATAGGCATCAGGTTTTAAAGTCAGCAAGACAGAAAGAGACCACACACTGTCAAAACAACTCTGGGCTATCACTAGCAAAATACCACATTGGTTAATGTTTCCAATAAAAGAGTGTTTCCCTTCCAATACTGGAAGAGATCACAGTTTGTGAACTTAGTGAGTACCAGATACGGAATGGCCAATATTTCAGAAATACGCATGCTTATTGAATAAAGTATCAGAACACCAACTATTTAACAAACTATAGAAACGATCCCTGAAAGTATAGTCTTGAAAACATTAACTATTTAAGCTCTTAGTTTGTTCTTCTTTTCCTTCAGTAAAATACACATACATTGTAATACCGTCATAAATTGAAATCAAGCGCTCCTGCTTAGGAGGAATAAAACTAATTTTGCAAGAAAACTTTTTTATTCTTCAACAATGTTCTCCCTAGTTTTTCATTTTAAAAATATATTTCATGAAAACATTTTAATAGAAACAGATGTCACTGTAATTTAGATTTAATTATACTAAATCAACAAACGTTTTCACACATTAAAGTCATCTTATCACTGGAGATACTCACATGCTGTAAACATGTACACTTTTTAGATTTTTTCCCCCCTTGCAAACCAAAAACAAAAATGTAAGCACCCTCCGACCTCTACCTCAACCATCTGAAAGGGCCCCTCTTCTCCACCAAGGGCATATTCCCAAGATAACCTGAAAAACCACTTCAGGCTACGATGGGAAAAGTGGGCCAGACATGCTCATTATACCCTCCTTCTTTTTGGAATTCAGGAAAAGCCAATCAGCATTAACATCAACACAGACCTTAGGTCTGGTAAGAAACATTTACAATCTACTCTCTCTGAAGTCTGCCACCTGGAGGCTTCATCTGGCTAATAAAACCTTGGTCTCCACATTCCTTTCTATTAGTAACAGTTCTTTCAACCGACTGCCAATCAGAAAATTTGTAAATCTACCAATGACCTGGAAGCCCCTCCCCCTCTGAGTTGTCCCAACTCTTCCAGATCAAACCAATGTAGATCTTACAAGTACTGATCAATGTATTATGTCTCTCTAAAATGTATAAAAGCCAGCTATACCCTGACCACCTTGGGAACATGCCATTAGGACCTCTGCAGGCTGTGTCACCAGTGCTTCCTTAACCTTGACAAAAAAAAAAAAAAAAAAAATTGAAGCCTGTCTTAAATACTTTGGGGTTCACACCCTTCAAATGAAAACTGGCGTGGTCCTAGGGATCTTCCTAGGAGATAAAACATCACAATTTCCATGGAGTTCTTCATCATCTTTTATTGCCCGTTGCTTTGGTTATCCACAAAAGCTGTCTACTTTTCTTCACTTTTCTACCTTTCTCGTGAACTACTAAATCTAAAACTCTTGGAATATGGTATACAAATACCAAGTGTTAAAAAATATATAATTAATTTATATTTGTAAATACAATTTCAATTTAACAGTGGTTATCTAAATCCCTTAGCAGAACTTCACCAATAATTTCATATGGCCTACTTTCATGTTAAAATTTAAAGCTAAAGAGAGGTACATTAGCTAATACTGAACGCACAGTATTTGTTTCAGACAAAGAACAAAGGGAAACAGAATTACTCGGCATATAAGGATATTTTTTCACTGTCTCTACCCAGCTATTAAAATTCTGTTAATATCTTAAACCCAATTCAGATTTTGAGCCCTGTATAGGTGTACAACTTAACCAGAAAAAACTATCTTCAATTGTATAAGCAGAGCACTCTTACCAAAATGGTCCACAATTAGAAACCTTAGTCATATTCCCAAAATAACTATTTTTGCTGAAGCAGCTAGATCAACTATCCATTATGGATAATTGGAACTTACAAACACTACAACTACTTTAAACACAGTCACTTCAAACCTCACCCTCTTCAAGGTTAATGGTGGATTAAGACTGAAATCAGATTGAATGAACTTCAGAAATAAATCCGCATAAAATAAATGTCAGGTTATTTTCACAAGTATACACTCAGTTCAACATAAAGAAAAATAAACATACAGGACAACTTAAAACACACTCTCAATATGTTCTGTTGTACTTGCATAAAATAAATAATGTAAGCTTATTCTCACAAGTATACACTGAGTTCAACATAAAGAAAAACAAACATATAGAGTAACTTAAAACACACTCTGCACAGGTTCTGCTGCTTCTTGAAATGGGTAATGAAGAGAACAGAGTAAGAAAATAAGGAACAAATAGTTCCTGCAGGCTTATAAATACTCCTAAAGGGTATCTTCACATCCAACACACCCCTTTTAGTGACACAATTGCTCCAAGCTGGGCTTCCAGCTGGGAATAAAAGCGTCCAGGGTCTGAAAGGTGTGAGATGCTCAGAAGCAAAGTCAAGTGCACGCTTTGCCGTGGTTTTTCAAGTCAGAACCCTGCTAACTCCACGTCCCAGAAAGGCCCCAGGGCCTCCCACCCACCGGGCTCCCGCCCCAGCGCCGGCACCGCCCACACCGGCGGCCAGGCTGCCTAGCAACACGGCAGGGCTGCCTGGCAACGCGGCCCACCCCGGCCCGCCCCCGCCCACAGGGGAAGGCCAAGGGGATCCATTCTACCTCCTTTTTCTTCTGTCCTCCCCCAAGCTGGATGCAAAGCAGCAGCAGCAGCAGAAGGAAGGGAAAGCTCCCGGTGGGCAGGTACCGCAGCCGCCGCCCAGCTTGCCTACGGCGTGAAGGAGCGCCCCGGGCCCCCATCGCGGCAGGGCAGTGTCTCCTCCACGCGCGGTAGCCGTGCGCGCCCAGCTCCTACCGCGCACCACGCCTGCCCGGCCAGCCTCCGGGAGCCCACTGGCTGGGCCCTCCGGGGTGGCAGCGGCTTCGCTAGGGACACGGGCCGCGGCCGAGGACGCAGAGGAGGAGACTGACAGAGCATCCGGTTCACCGGGAGAAGACCTGGAAAGGCGCGGGATGGGGGCAGGAAGTGGGCGTGGCGAGGGAGCCAGGCTCTGGGGGCGCGGCGCGTGCTCCCGCCTGGAGCCTGTCGTTCCTGGACCACGCTGGGGAGAGGGGCGGTCCTTTGGCCCTGGGACCTCAATCTGAGGCCATCCTGCTACTGAACCCAATTACTGGGTAGCCCAGCACTTTACCTGGGGCCTTGCACAGACAGACCTGAGTGCCTTCTTTGATGATGAAGGGGAAGCTTTGGGGAATGAGAACCTGGCCCGTGCGGACCCCTGCAATCTCCATTCCCATTGCGATCGTGATTAGGAACACAGCTCTTCTCCTCCAGAGCCCTGGGAAACCATCTAACATACTCCAGAGCCCCCGATGCACAGAAGCCGTCTCAGAACTTCACAGCTCTTCCAGCCCCAACTGGAAGGCCTGAGGCACAGCCTAGACTCCATTCATTTAGTGACTCGTTCAGCATCCAGGGAGTGCATTAGTACAGAGCACTGTACTAGGTACTTTTAATATAAAAACGAATAGTCTTACTTCAATTTTTATTCTGTGAATATTTTAAGAACCATAGCAGACTGGGCATGATAGTTCATGCCTGTAATCCCACACTTTGGGAGGCTGAGGCAGGTGGATCACCTGAGGTCAGGAGGTCGAGACCAGACTGGCGAACATGGGGAAACCCCATTTCTACTAAAAATACAAAAATAGCCAGGCATGGTGGAGCGCCTGTAGTTCCAGCTACTTGGGAGGCTGAGGCAGGAGAATGGCGTAAACCCGGGAGGCAGAGGTTGCAGTGAGCTGAGATCCGGCCACTGCACTCCAGCCTGGGCGACAGAGCGAGACTCCGTCTCAAAAAAAAAAAGGAACCATAGCAGCAGACTGTATGTTGAATGTTTGATTGAACGGGCCTGATCTGTTCTAATGCATCATGGTTTTTATTACTCTCCTAAAGATTTCTTCACTTGGGCCATGAACACCTTTGGTAATGTGATAAAACCTGTACATGCAGTCTTAAAATAGCACATATTTCTAAATGCATGAAATTAAATATATAGGATTAGCCAGGCACAGTGGCTTACACCTGTAAACCCAATGCTTTGGGAGACCTATGCAGGAGACTTGCTTCTGTTCAACAGTTGGAGAGCAGCCTGGGCAACACAGACCTTGTCTTTAGGGAAAAAAAGAAAAAAAATTAACAGCTGGATATAGTGGGGAGTACCTGTAGTCCTAGCTATTCCAAGACTGAGGCTGGAAGGATCACTGGAGACCAAGAGTTTGAGGTTACAGTGAGTTCTGATCATGCCACCGCACTCCAGCCCGGGAGACAGCAAGACCCTGTCTCCAAAAATATATGTAGAATATAAAAATATTATATATATATAAAACTTAAGGAATATATGCATATAATGGTTCAAGATATCTGCAACAACTTACTATGACAATATCTTTAATTTCTATAGGAAACAAAGCTGTAGGTACTGTTAATACTACTGTGGTTTGTTGCCTGCCTTTATAATTGAAAACTGAAACTGTTGAGGTTCATAGACATAAAGTTACAATTTTTTCAATACAAAGTTCACAGATGCTGAAATTGTGTGGACTCCAGATTAAGAACGCTTGCTCCACAACAACCCTATTACTTAGGTTCACTGTAACCATTTTCAGATAAATAAATTAAGGCCCAGAAAGAATTCGAACATTGACAGTCTGGCTCTACAGCCATGCTTATGCTAGGATGCCTTTGTTAAAGAAGTTTACAAATACATCTCACTTTTCTTTATCGCAGGCTTTTCATTTCCCACTATTATGTGAACATTTTGCCCAAATTATCACTCCTGTTAAAAGAAAACCTTTAGACAAAATAAACTTTACACCTTATTTCAGCAAAGAACAATTCATAAATCTGCAGCACTCTGAACCAGAAGCGTTCAGAAAGCTCAGCTCCAGTGGCCTGAGAGCAAGCTTCAATAGACTAAACATAGAAACAAAGTAAGGAAATGACCTGATTGGCTACAGCTACGTTTCCCTTACTTGGTCACGGTGTAATAAGGCATTTACCTATATGGCTGTGGTCTGATGGGAGGTCCCTAGTTGTATAAGCAATCGTCCTGTTGGCTGTTTGTGATTCCCTGAGGCTCGTGAGTTTTTTAATAAGTCAGTTACAAGAACCGTTTCCAAGATAAGTTCCTATGTGCTTACATAAGAGATGCAGGTACACAACCACCCCAGGCTAATTACCTCTTGTGTATTTTTGCTTTAACACTCCTAAAAGACTGGCTCCTTGCTTTTTCCTTGAGACATAAAACTGGCCTCAACTTCTGTTTGGAGACAAGTAAATTTATGATCTTTATAAGTAAAATATTGACATCTAGATATACTCAACATAATCACAATTCATCATCTTTCCCTTTCTCTCCCCAACTTGTCGTAATTTCTTTATTGTAAACAATGGTACTTCCATCCTTCTAATTACCAATTTTCAGAGCCTCGGAGCTGTCTTCCATTTTCCCGTTCTACCCAAACATGCTGCCTTTTTATTCAGTTTCCAAGTTACGCTCCCTCTACAAGGTCCTGGGAATTTGTTGTCTATTTCTCATTTTGTAACTCTAGCATTCATTAGAAACACATGAGATGTCATTGTTAGTTGACCCTCCTTTCCTGACTTATGTTGATGACAAGAGTCAAACTCTGTAAAATATTTGAAGAGATTTATTCTGGGGCAAATATGAGTGACCATGACCAGTGACACAGCCTCAGGAGGTCCTGAGAACATGTGCCCGAGGTGGTCGGGGTACAGCTTGGTTTTGTGTATTTTAGAGAGGCATGAGACATCAATCAAATACATTTAAGAAATGCATTGGTTTGGTTCAGAAAGGCAGGACAACTTAAAGCAGGGTGGAGGGGTCTTGCAGGCTATAGATAAAATTAAACATTTTCTGACTGACAATTGGTTGAGTTTATCTGAAAACCCAGGACCAGTGGAAAGGAATGTTTAGGTTAAGGTAAAGGATTGTGGAGACCAAGTTTTATTGTGCAGAGGAATCTCAGATAGCAGACTTCAGAGAGAGAGAGCAGGTTGTAACATGTTTCTTATCAGACCTGAAAGGGTGCCTGGCTCTTAGCTGATTATCTTACTGGATCTGCAAAGAAAGGAAGAAAAACAAAGGGAGAAGGGGATTCTGTGTAGAATGTGGATTTTTCCCACAAGAGACTTTGCAGGGCAATTTCAAGGTATGGCAAGGAAATTTTTTTTTCCTTGTCTCATACTATTATGCCATAGTCAGACTGAAAAGTCAGTTATGATATAGATGGTCAAATAAAATCCATCTGATGAGAATTTATGGTTTGTAGGGCATGACTCCCCTAACTCCTTAGAAGAAATTTGGGCAAGATAGAAAGCCAGAGCTTAGTCCTCACTTATAATCTCACCACCATCCTCCCATACAGGCATAATCCAAGACTTTTTAATCCTGACATTTTTTTTTTTTTTTTTTTGTGAGATGGAAGCTTCTCTGTACCCAGGCTGGAGTGCAGTGCACAATTCAGCTTACGGCAACCTCCACCTCCTCGGGTTCAAGCTATTCTCCTGCCTCAGCCTCCCAAGTAGCTGGGAGTATAGGCACCCACCACCACACCCAGCTAATTTTTGGATTTTTACTAGAGATGGGGTTTTACAAATGTTGGCCAGGCTGGTCTCGAACTCCTGACCTCAGGTGATCCGCACACCTTGGCCTCCCGAAGTGCTGGCATTACAGTTTTGAGCCACTGCGCCCAGCTCTCTTGCATTCTTTTCTTGGTAAAGTGTCTGGTGTGATCCTTTTAAAACATAAATCAGTGTAAAATATCATCTCTTTCCTCACCAGCAAATGCAAAATCTTCCATCCCCTCGGGACTTTACATCACCTTCTACCAGGCTACCTTTCCAACATCATTTCCTATTTTTCTTCTGCTTTCTCATACTGCTCCAGCAAGGCTAGCTGTCTTGCTTTCCCAAATATGCCGTGCATACTCTTTCTGTTTACTTTGTACTGCTGTTCCCTTATTTGGAACCCTTTTCACCTAGATCAATGGTGTCCAGTCTTTTGGCTTCCCTGGGGCACAATGGAAGAAGAATTGTTGTGAGCCACATATAAAATATATTCATTAACACTAATGATAGCTGATGAACTTAAAAAAAAACTGCAAAAAAACTCATGTTTTCAAACAGTTTATGAATTTGTGTTGGGCCACATTCAAGACTGTCCTGGGTTGCATGCAGCCCACAGGCCACGAGTTGGACAAGTTTGACCAAGACAGATGTTCCCAAGGTGTATTTCATCACTTTATTCAGGTCAAGGCTCTGATCTCCCAACATGTCATCTCCTAGTTTCCCAAACCTCCCTATCTTAAAAATGAACTCCTTACGCTTGACATACACACTCCTTAACTTTTTATGGTACTGCTGTTATCATTTCCTGATATTATGCTACTGTTTCATTTATTTCTAGTCTTTCCCCATTAGGATGTAAACTCCATGGGACAGGGCGTACGTATTCATTCTGTCAAGAATAGTGCCTGCTTTATGTTTTCAATAGCATCCATCACTAGGTGACTCAAAGTCATCCCTCTGTTCACCTGAGACAAATGTATATCTGATTGCTTCCTCTGCCCTATAATTGTTTGTCTTTTCTCATTAGAACGTAAGCTCTAGGATGGTAGAGACCTTGTTTTCTACACCTTTTGGTCCACACTACCCAGAGTACAGCACTTGTTGAATGAATGGATGATTCCACCCGTTCTCTGTTTATTCCCTAAAGCACAGCAGTAATCATGTCACTCTCCTTATTCCAAAGATCGTGACACTCTACTAGGTTCAAAAGGAGGTCCAAACTCTTAAAAGTGATTTACAGCTAACCCAAATTCTTGATCCTTGCTTTAAAACATAAGCCTTCAAACTGGAGTGCACAAAGACTTTCCAAGAACCATACAGTCTCAATGGTTTTACAAGAATTATTTTCCAGAATCTAACCTACTATCTATCATTCTATTTATTTGAATGTTTTTATATTTTTAAAAAGTTATCATAGAAACAGTGATAATTTACTTAACACATGAAACCAATTTCAGAAGTGTTAAAGCAAACTAAATATGGCCTGAGAAGGACTCCATACTCCTATATTTGAGTCCTTGTGGATGAACTGTAACCTAGCTTAATAGACAAAATCGAATCCTCACTTAATATACACACGTAACAACAGCTGAGTATTGGCCAATCCCAGCAGCCATACTTCAACCACTCATAGACTGCTGAATGTTCAAACTGCGTTCAAATAACCTCACGTCTGGCCGGAGACATTCCAACCCCGCAATAAACTTCTCCACACAGAAACATTCCTAGCCTTCTCTAACCATGAACCCTTAAATACTCTTAGCCTGTAAGAGACAGTGCTCCTGACTGAAGCTGGCCAGAAGCCCCTCTCAGGTTTATTTTCCAAAATAAACCTACCTTTGACTGTTGAGCTGCTTTATGTGTTTCTCCCTTCTTTAACTCTTACAGTTCCTAAATAAGACAGCAACAAAGGTAAAAAGCTACATACCTCCCTCACAAGCTGTCCACAAGGAAATTCCTTGTAGGCCTTAAGATCTTTACCCTAAAACCATTCTATTGAATTTCACCCTAACAATGTAAATTGATAGTTTATCTTCACAGGTACTGCACAAGGGACAGAACTCAAAGTCATCCCTCTGTTCCCCTGAGACAAATGGATATCTGATTGCTTCCTCTGCCCTATATTAAGGTTATGTAAAAATGCAGATTCACTGAGCTACACAAAAGCGTAAGTGACTATTCCTCTACCCCTCTCAGAGTGTTAATCAACTGATAAAGATATACTCAAGACTGGGAAGAAAAATGGACTTACAGTTCCATGTGGCTGGGACACCTCACAATTATGGCAGGAGGAGGAGGAAGTTACATCTTACGTGGATGGTGGCACGCAAAGAAAGAGAACTTGGGGCCGGGCGTGGTGGCTCAAGCCTGTAATCCCAGCACTTTGGGAGGCCGAGACGGGCGGATCACGAGGTCAGGAGATCGAGACCATCCTGGCTAATACTGTGAAACCCCGTCTCTACTAAAAAATAAAAAAAAAAAAAAAACTAG
>NW_016804209.1:67105-76211 GCF_001698545.2 Rhinopithecus bieti | reverse complement strand
AAAAAAAAAAAAAAAAAAAAAAAAAAGAGAACTTGGACAGAGAAACTCCCATTTTTAAAACTATCAGATTGGGCTGGGCGTGGTGGCTCATGCCTGTAATCCCAGCACTTTGGGAGGCCAAGGCAGGGGATCACTGTACGTCAGGAGTTCAAGACTAGCCTGGGCAACATGGCAATACCTCATCTCTACTAAAATTACAAAAATTAGCTGGGCCTGGTGACAGGTACCTGTAATCCCAGCTACTCAGGAGGTGGAGGCAGGAGAATCACCAGAACCTAGGAGGCAGAGGTTGCAGTGAGTGGAAATCACGCCATTGCACTCCAGCCTGTGCAACAAGAGCGAAACTCTGTCTCTAAAAACCATCAGATCTTATTCACTATCACAAGAACAGC
Organism: Rhinopithecus bieti; assembly: GCF_001698545.2. NCBI lineage: Eukaryota > Metazoa > Chordata > Mammalia > Primates > Cercopithecidae > Rhinopithecus > Rhinopithecus bieti. The sequence continues at coordinate 75,819 of NW_016804209.1, read as the reverse complement.
ACAGGAAAGACCTGCCCCCATGATTCAACTTTCTCCCACTGGGTCCCTCCCATGACACGTGGGAATTATGGGAGCTACAAGATGAGGGTTAGGTGGGGACACAGAACCAAACCATATCACACCATCACATGCAAATTGTGAAAAGCTAATCAAAGACTCAAAAAATGCAAACTTTTATCTCATATCCGCCCACACCCTTTTTCAATTTCTTACTCTCTCCCCAAAACCTGCCCTTTTTCCTTTAAATATTGAGGTTCCCAGACCCTCTTCAGAAAACATGGACCACAGTTTTCCTGTGGATCTATGGTCTTTCCTGGGCTCATCCTTAACTTTGGCAAATAAACCTCCTAAAATGATTGAGACTTGCCTCATTTTATTTACATAATGTACTTCTCAGCTTCTGCAATTACAAACTAAATGAAACACACTATTTTTTTAAGCAATCTGAATGTTTATGCTAGTTATTCCCAGAGTTCGTGTATACCAAGAAAATGAATTTTTTGATCTGTTATTCTTTAAAATTTCCCAAGTCCCAGAAAAAGAGAGGCAGAGGAACAGAAACAGAAAAAATAAGTAAAAAGGAGCCAAGTTCAGATAAATATTAAATTGGCTGGGCGCAGTGACTCACGCCTGTAATCCCAGCACTTTGGGAGGCCGAGGCAGGCAGATCACGAGGTCAGGAGGGTGAGACCATCCTGGCTAACACAGTGAAACCCTGTCTCTATTAAAAAAAAATACAAAAAATTAACCAGGCATGGTGGCGAGTGCCTGTAGTCCCAGCTACTCCGGAGGCTGAGGCAGGAGAATGGCATGAACCCGGGAGGCAGAGCTTGCAGTGAGCCAAGATGGCACCACTGAACTTCAGCCTAGGCGACAGAGACTCTGTCTCAAAAAAAAAAAAAAAAAAAAAATCACTATAGTAAGCTAGTTATCTCCTATCTGCAATAAAAAGAAAGAAAATTTAGATGCATTTGACATATACACACACAAAAAAGAGGAAGTCATTGACAATTTTCTCAAGCCATATAATTAAAAAGTCAAGGATTATTGGACCCTGAAGCAAAATGGAAATGGCATCTTCTACCTGAAATAAAATAATTTCTTTTATAGACAGGACAATTTCATGACAGTGTCTTTCCTTTTCCTTTGATGGTAACTATCAAATAAACATCTTGCTAATGTCAAAGGTTCCGCAAGTAGTCAGTACAATTCCAAATTATCTCTAGGAAATTTCACCAGTCAGAAGGTAAGTATACCTTACATTTCAGAAAACATAGAGGAAATGTTATAGGCAGAAGGTATCCAAGTTACATGGCACCAAAATACATTAATGGTGGAGGTTAACTGAGTTACCTGTGGCAAATTCGTACAGGTCTGCAACAACCTCAGTTCTTGCCTTCTCAGAAGAAAGCATGAGGGGCATTCAACTGAGGGGCATAAGGCAGAAGAAAAGACCAAGGCAAGTTTTAAGGCAGGAGCGAACGTTTATTAAAAAGCTTTAGGCCGGGCATGGTGGCTCATGCCTGTAATCCTAGCACTTTGGGAAGCAAAGGAGGGTGGATCACCTGAGGTCAGGAGTTCGAGACCAACCTGGCCAACATGGCAAAACCCTGTCTCTACTAAAAACACAAAAATGAGCCAGGCGCTGTGGCGGGTGCCTGTAATCCCAGCTACGCAGGAAGCTGAGGCACGAGAACTGCTTTAACCCAGGAGATACAGGTTGCAATAAGCGCCATTGTATTCCAACCTGGGAGAGAGAGACTCTGTCTCTAAATAAATAAATAAACAAACAAACAAACAAACAGCTTTAGAGCAGGAGTGAAAGGAAAGGAAAGTAGACCTGGGAGAGGCCCAGGCAGGCATCTTGGAGGTCTAATGCTCCTTCGACTTTGAACCTAGGATTTTATTTGCTGGCCTACTTCTAGCAACTTAAGCTCCTTTCCCTTCATTCTTCCCTTAGGGTAAGCTGCCCACATGCACAGTGGCCTACTAGCACCCAGGAGGTAAGCAAACACAGTGTGTTTACCGGAGTTATACACGTGGTCACCTAAGGCTTTCTTCCCTTTTCTAGTGGAATGTCCCCAGAAGGTCACACTGAAGCAATGTTTTCCTGAGTGACACCCAAGGTTCGTCATCACACGCCAAGAAGATTAAGGACACAGACGCACACAAGGAGTGAGTTTACGGTCAGGAGCTGATCAGTTCTTTCTCACGTTGGGTAAAATTATCTTTATTTCCCAATTTTAAAAAGTCGGAAGACTCTTGTGAGGATGAAATTAAACCATACATAGAAAAAACTTATTACAAACCTCAGAAATAGATCCACTCTTAATATGTACTAGTATTATTATGAGCATGTACTATTACATTGAAAATATGTTTGTTTCCCTCCTGATGAATGATAAACACTTTGAAGAGAGGAACCATGATTGATTTGTCTTTTTAGTCCCTGCTCTAATCATTAGAGTGTTTGGAAGCATGAGCCCTGGAGCTGCACTCCTTGCTCTGTCTCTTACTAGCTGTGTGACCTCAGGCAGATTATTTCATGTCTCTGTGCCTCAGTTTCTTTATTTGTAAAATGAGGATAATAATGGTACCATAAAGATGAAACATGCGAATACATGCAAAGTCTTTAGCATCTAACACATTGTAAACGCTACATATCAACTCCCATTATAAGATAGTACCTGTTCTACAACTATTTAACCGAATTTCAGACAGGAACTTATCCACTATGCCAGACGCTAGGGTAAATACAGGAGTAGGGGCAAGAAAGAAATGAGAGGCAAAGTCCTCATGTGAGAAAATGCACAGATATTCAGCGTGTTTCCTTTACAGAAGCAAGCAGATCCGTGACTTGTCAAAGAGTCCTTATAGCTGCTGCGTGGACAGCAAAGATGTAAGCAGACACTTCAGCCCCATATTCCAAGTACTGTATAAGATGTAATACAGGAATGTAAAAAACTCTTTCACAGAACTCCTATACATGTGGCAACCTGTATTCTACAGAGGACATTCTAAAAGGAAAATCCCGAAGGCTCCAAAAACACAGTTAGAAAACCAATGCCTAGAAATATTATGCATTTATATTTAATCCTAGTCATTTTTCTAAACATATTGATATGTTAGATAGTACATCTGTCTAAGTAATGTTAGTATTTTTCAAACAGTTGGCTATTTAAAGCAAATTTTCTATAATGACTGTTTTCTAGAAATATTCTAAAGCGAAACCGATTTTGTATATTACAATAAATTTCATTCAATTATTTTTAAACTGTATCTTAAGTGAAATTTCAAATAGCTATGTCTATGTAACCAACAGTGATTAAAGTATTGTAATAATATTGTTAAACCTCAACTTAATGCCACTTTCCATATTAAATTAACTTTGCCCTTTTTTCATATAATTTAGTAGCATTTATCAAAAGCCTTGCATATGATCTTTTCATTATTGTTTGATTTCTGCCCTAGAATTTCTATCAAAGTCAATGTAAATTTATATTTGAAACACAGTATTAAGGAATCGCTTAGTAAAAGACGTACTAAATGGAATTATGGTACTGAAAAGCATGCACCTATGCGATTGCATTTTAGAACTTGTGTTTGTGCTTCGCATATTTTCAGAAAAAAAAAACAGCATGTGATTTGGTTATATTGAACATTTGGTTATCTCAAACAAACAGTATGTCTCTTACTTGTTTAGCATGTTCTGTGTATCAGGAAAGGTCAGTGGAGTAGGTGGTAGGGCTAAGAAACATAATTTCAAAGAACTGTTCATTGGCTATTAACTAGGTTGAGAGAGGATTAATGAAAGAGTAAGGTAGAGGACATTATTGTCTTAAATTCTGATATATCAGATGCTCTGAGGTCAAAGTTCAAAGTCTGACTGCTTTTTGGCATAATGCATCCAGAGTTTTCCTAGACTCACTAAGAAAATTCACCTTATCTTAATGAAATTATATAGAGGGAAGGTAGGGATATGGACAAATGATTGAAGCTATTTAATTCAAGCAATCTGTAGCAATTAAAAAATAAAAATAAAAAAGAATCCAAGAGTGTCACAGGAGTATGCAGGGAGTATCTCTGAGATTCTGGAAATAATTGAAGACATGTTCTACAGAAGCCAGGAAAACACTGGAAAGGTAGCTGTGAAGCCAGGTGAACAGCAGAGATAATTTTGCTATCCTTATTAGGTCAAATAAATTGTGTGAACTTGGACAGATAGGAGTTTGCTGCAGAATACTTCACAGTGTATTTGAAGTTGTGCTTCTCAAGGTTTAAAAATGCTGTAATTTGTTAGGGTACAATGGACCGATTCAACTTACTTGGCTTCCTTTCAATTATTCTCTTTTGAATTATATAAAAGTTTAAATCGTATTTTTAAAATTAATGAGTAAACTATATACTGAATCTTCAAATACACAGCTTTCTTAATTCATTTCCTGAACTCATCAAATGAGGTAATAACTTGCATGCCAATAATTTTGTTTCACTGAATAAATGTTCATTTTAATTTTAACCTTGTCATTTCCAAGGAAATAAATGGATAGTTTTTTTCAAACATCACAAATGCTGAGCTAAGTATGCGTATTTTTTATAGTAACAAAATTGTGTTTAATTGAAATTATAATTAATCATTTTGTTTTATTGGTAAAGAATTACAACAAATCCAGCTGGTTTCCTGTAACAGTTCATCATCTATTTCAGGGACTAAATTATTTATAAGGAAATATGTCAAAGAATATTTATCTGTGCTAAAATCAGGACTTACCAAGAAGCTCTATTTAAAGTACACCAAACTATTAGCTAATGGGATTTCATCTATATTGGTTTTATTACTAAAAAGTTGTTTTACTCATTACAAAGTGTGTATAAGTGAATATGGCTAGAGAAAGAGGAGAATGTATATGGAATGTTTAAAATGATAGAAAAGCATTTTAAGTGAATAATTTATTTTGTCTAATGATAATCAGTAACTATTGCTTAGTTCCTGTATGCAGTGCCTTTCCCACTGAGAATAAAAGTGAGCTCCAGAAGTATTCGAGCTGTAGGCTGGGGTCACTCCTATAATCCTAGCACTTTGGGAGGCCAACATGGGAGGTTCCTTTGAGGCCAGGCATTTGAGAACAGCCTGATCAACATAGTGAGACTCTATCTCTCAAAAAAATAAAAATCAAAGTTTAAATTAATTTTATAAATACAAAATGTTTTTTAAAAGAAATATTAAAGGCCGGGCACAGTGACTCACACCTGTAATCCCAGCACTTTGGGAGGCCAGGGCAGGTGTATCATGTAACGTCAGGAGTTTGAGACCAGCCTGGACAGCATCGCAAAACCCCATCTCTACTAAAAATAGAAAAATTAGCTGGGTGTGGTGCCGGGCACCTGTAATCCCAGCTACTAGGGAGGTGGAGGAAGAAGAATTGCTTAAACCTGCGAGGTGGAGGTTGTAGTGAGCCAAGATTGTTCCACTGTACTCCAGCCTGGGTGACAGAGTGAGACTTTGTATCTAAATAAATCAATAAGTATTCAAACTGCACATAGAAAAGAATTCATAATGTGTGAAGCAACAATTTAAATCAACAAGAACTATTATTTTCTTTTAAGTGTGACAGCTAAGCAGTGCATGCCAATGTGCAAATTATAGTAAACTTTTTGTTAACTGGCATGGTTGAAAATGAAGAATTCTGATTAATCAATTATTCAAACGTTTCTATTTTTCATGCACTTTGCCATGAATTTACAACAAAATTTGAATATGACAAAAATACACTTAATACTTTAAAATGTCCTTCAGTATTTATGATCTAGAAACCTCTTCAACATCAGATGGTGATTTCTAATCATTATGGGTACTTTATCTTTTCTTCTCATCCTTGCAGAGGGTTGTTTTCTGAATAATACCCCAGTCTCCCTCATCATTCAGACTTCAAACCCAGAGACTTTAGTACTGCTTCTTATCATTTTATATATGGACTCTGTATTAGTCTATTCTCATGCTGCTGCTGAAGACATACCTCAGACTGGGTAACTTATAAAGAAAAAGAGGTTTAATGGACTCAGATTTCCAAGTAACTGGAGAGGCCTCACAATCATGGTGGAAGGTGAAAGGCACAACTTACATGGCGGCAGACAAGAGAGAATGAGAGCCAAGCAAAAGAGGAAGCCCATCATAAAACGATCAGATCTCCTGAGACTTATTCACTACCAGGAGAACAGTACGGGGGAAACCGCCCCCATGATTAAATTACCTCCCACTGGGTCCCTCCCACAACATGGGGGTATTATGGGAGCTACAATTCAAGATGGGATTTGAGTGGGGACACAGCCAAACCATATCACACGCCTATGAGAAAATCTTTACTAGTTTCCCTCTGTATAGGATGTAATCATTATCAAGACGAATTTCCCACAAGCGGAATTACATTTATATCACCCTACTACCACCTGCTTGAAAACCTTCACTGTCTCCCTACAGCTAAAATAATTATATCTAAACACCAGTCCTGCTTTCCAGTTTTCGTCTTCCCAACCTGTCTCTTGTTTCTTTTCTTACATACTTTGTGACTACTTTTTCCCCCATTATGGCCAAACTGATCCAAGCTCTTTACCCCAGCCCACACTTTCGCACCTGTGTCTCTGCTCTTGCTGGCTTCCTGACTTAGAGGTTATTTCCATTCTACATTGCTAACATCCCCCTTATCATTGAAGACCCAACGTGAGTGTCTGTTTCTCCAAAAGTCTTCACAGAATCCTCCAACCACCATGAGCTCTCTTTCTGGATTTTTTGCCTAGCCCTGTCACGGGAAAATCAGTGATCTACTCCAGCAGTTCTCAAACTTTTTTGCTCTCAGGACCACTTTACACTCTTGAAAATTAATGAGGACCCAAAGAGCTTTTGTTTATGTGAGATATATCTATCAATATTTGCCATATTACACATTAAAACTGAGAACAATTAAGCAACTTATTTAAAAATAATAGACCTATTATTTGTTAACATAAATAACATTTTTATCTAAAACAAACTTGTGAGAATTTAACAGAAATCCAAACTTGTTCTGCTCACCTTACCACAGCCAATAAAGTCAAGAAACAAGGAGCTAAGCAAGGAAAACAACTTTATCTCACAGAGACAGCAAACCAGGAAGATGTCACTAGCATCCTGAAGAATTATCATAGTGTTTGTATCCTTTGTACAGTTTTACTTAGGTATACAGGAAAAGAAGGGTCAAAGATCAAGAAGTGGCCAAGACAGGCGTACATATCTGGGCACCAGCAGGGAGTGTAGGAAAAGCTGTGAAATCTCTTTGTTTCTGGCTAATGGTCTCCTTGTTCCTTCACATCTTTAACAAACTCTATTATACATACTTCATCTTTTATCTTGAGAGTTAGTCTCAACAGTTGCAGGCTTTTGTTCCTATGTCATCTTTCAATGTTCTAAAATTATTCTAATGTCTGGGCAAGCATGAGCAGAGGCCAGAGGCCCCCCTTTTAGTCTAAAATTTAGTTAACGGTGTTAGTCTTCTACCATTTCACTGTTACAGAAGAGTGACATTGTTTTACATTTTTGCCAGTGTCTCGCTTAATAAAAGACAACTGTATTCTGGGATCTCTTTCTATATTTAATCTGTTGTAATAGCACATATTATAGCATGTCTGCAAAACTTCACTAAGCACTCATGAGAGAATGACAGTGAAAAAAGTTTTATCATAGCATCAACTTTAGGTTTGGGTGTCTAAAAATAGGTTCTCCAATGGGTCTATTTTTATCTTTAGCTACCTGCAAAATATAAAAGGAACAAGGAAGTCACACATGGTCACAATTATCCAAGCACCAATTACCCTCTTTGAGACTTTAAATCTCAAATAAACTTCCTCCAAATATTAATATTGGATATCACTTCCACGTGGTCTATTATTTATTTAAGAAAAAATATGTAGGCTTTAATATGAGTTTACACAAACCCTCTGAGTTTATGGAAATGTAAGACATTATTATTGTTATAAGTTCACACTATTCCAAACTCAAAGGTAAATGAATATAGGAATTATTTATAGCACACTTCCTTTCCATTAGAAATGGTAAGTGAAAATTAAGTCTACGAATTATTCCAAATTCTTCACTGTTATTATGGCGGGTTGGTTTGTAGATTTATTGAAATATATTATGTAAATAGGCTTATTACTTTTAAAACTGCAAATTAACTCCATTTAATATTTGTATTTTAAGAATTCAAAACAAAGTATGCAGTATGATCACAGCAGTTAACATATGCAAAGAAAACAGTATTAGGATTGTGGGTTGGTTTAGTATTAAAAAAAGCATCTAAATCAAATGCAAACCAAACAAATTCTGATTTTTTGTTTTGTTTTGTTTTGAGATGGAGTCTGTCTCAGTCGCCAGGCTGGAGTGCAGTGGCACAATCTCAGCTCACTGCAACCTCTACCTTCAGGGTTCAAGCGATTCTCCTGCCTCAGCCTCCCGAGTAGATGGGACTACAGGTGCACGCCACCACGCCAAGCTAATTTTTGTATTGTTAGTAGAGACACGGTTTCACCACATTAGCAAGGATGGTTTCAATCTGTTTACCTTATGATCCACCCGCCTCAGCCTTTGAAAGTGCTGGGATTATAGGCTTGAGCCTCCGTGCGCCGCCTCTATTTTTACTTTCTAATTTATCTCATTTCCTCTTCTAACAACTATACATATA
>NW_016804209.1:0-66826 GCF_001698545.2 Rhinopithecus bieti | reverse complement strand
TTTTTTTTTTTAAGGATTTTTAAGCCAATTATTTGGGAAGTGAAATATTTGGAAAGTTGGTAAGGCATTTATTATTTAAGCAAAAGTTAAATTTAACATGCTATACTATTAGAAAACAGAATACACTGATGGGTGATCTTAGAATTTGAAATAAGCAGAATAAATAGTGTTGGTCCTCAAAGAGGTGGCGTATTTTTGGAAGACAAATGAAACTCCTATGAAAACCACATAAGGAGAAAGTAAAAACACAAAGGATACTGCAAAATGTATATCATATAGTGGGAAATGGTAATCTGAGTATATACCTCCATTATAGCACTCTCAGAGATCCCTGTGTGCCACTTCTCATCTTACACCCTCACTCCCCTGCCTTTCTTCAGCCATCTTTTTGGTGACCACTTCCTTCAGGCTTTATGCAAGTGCATTGGGCAATACCTCAACTCAGACGATCTCACTCACTGGTGCAGTGGATTAATGCCATCGTGCAACCGTTGACCATTAGGAGAGGAGAACAAATGGAAAGAAACTTTCCTATGTCATCATGCTGGCAGATGTTTTATTGAATTAGTAGCACTTACCCATGACTTGTGATGGAACAGCCTGGAAAAGGTACCTGGAACCTTTTCTGAGCTCCAGGAGTCTTACAGGATTGAACATCAGTCTCCTGTGATAGCTCACTTAATGATGCATCTTTGCAGTGGTTTTTAACTTCTCCGTTTTTACTCTCACTGCCCCTCTCTCTGCTACCTGAAATCACTTCTTAAATAAACCATCTGCATTTAAGCACTGACATAGCGCATTTGTGTAGACAAGCTTGAAAATTTATATCATCAGAATTCTTGAGCCTGTCAGAGGTAAATTCCTCATTAGAAAAAAGGAGCTTCCTTTTGCCCAGAGATATCACAAAAGCCCTGAGTGAAGCCAGAGCTTCAAAACATGATGCTTTTCCTCCTCACTACGTCCAATCCTGTATCCTGGATTGGATTTCTATAGAGATGGAGTAGGGAAACAGCCCCTCCTTTGGGAGGAATAGTTTACCCACCAAAGTATTCTCAATCTGGCCAGTGGAACATATGTGGGAGTGGATCGTGACTACTGTCTCAAGGTGGAAAAAAAAAAAAAGGCTGCATAGGCTGGGCACGGTGGCTCACACCTGTAATCTCAGCACTTTGGGAGGCCAAGGTGGGTGGATCACCTGAGTTCAGGAGTTCAAGACCAACCTGGCCAACATGACGAAACCCTGTCTCTACAAAAAATGCAAAATTTAGACGGGTGTGCTGGCGTAGGCCTGTAATCCCAGCTACTTGGGAGGCTTAGGCACAAGAATTGCTTAAACCCGGGAGGCAGAGGTTGCAGTGAGCCAAGACAGCACCATTGTACTCCAACATGGGCAATGGAGCAAGACTGTCTCAAAGGGGGAAAAAAAAGGAGGGGGGGGGGTCTGAATAGGATTTATTGACTTACTAGCACTTACCCACGACTTGTGGTGGAACAGCTTGGAAAAACTACCTGATTCCTTGAAGCCTGGACACAACAACAGTCTACTGTAAATGAGGTGAAGACTTCAGAAATGCCTTACCCTAGTACTGAGGAAAGAATCAGAAGCAAGGGAGGTTGGAATATTGTAACATGCTTCTAATGTCTAACCCCAGTAGCTTGAGTTACCTACAAGATCAGCTATTCGATTGGTGCAAAAGTAATTGCGGTTTTTGCCATAACTTTTGCACTAACCTAATAGCTACTCACTCTACCATGTACAACCTTAAAGAGCAGAGCAGTTAAGACCTTGAGTCCACCCTTGACCAATAGTGAAAAGCACCAATAAGAAAGAGGAGTCAATGGCCAAATGGAGGTGTCAGTTCTGAGACACATTTCATAAAGCGCCTCAGAAGGCCTAATGCAAGCTTGTTTAACCAGTGACCTGCGGGCTGCATCAATTTTGAATGCAGCACAACATAAATTCGTAAACTTTCTTAAAACATGAGATTTATGCATGGACTTTTTTTTTTTTTGGCTAATTAGCTATCGTTGTGTTAGTGTACTTTATGTGTGGCTCAAGAGAATTCTTTCAATGTGGTGCAGGGAAGGCAAATGATTGGACACCCTGGATGGGATCATGTGCCAGTCTCCAATAGTTGAGGCCAACTGAATGAAACTGCTACTATGGCTGGTTGGCTGTAGATTTACAGCCATCCTTGTAAAGGAGTTCCCTTTTCTCTGTTTCTCCTGTTGCCCCTCACTCCTTCCCTGTAATCATTCTGGTAGTATGACAGGTCCCCCACCAGGTTAGTTAAGGGTGTACTGTCACCGCATGAACCCTGAAGGCCAGTGGTAAGCCAAAGTCATGGTACCCAGCCGAGGAGCAAGCATGCCTAAGAACCCAAGCATCCCAGAGGCTATCTGGAAACATACCAAGGAAAACAGTTCCATTATACATACACCATAGGCAAAGAGGCAGAAAATTAGCTTAAAATTAGCTTACAAATGAGAGGTGGAATGGATCTCTAGCACTGTCCTGCTGCCATCCAGGAGTGCCCTGTATGTAAGTCTTAATAAACTCATCTACTCGTCAAGCTGGACTCAATCTTTGATTTACTATCAAAGATTGAGTCCAGCTTGCCTTTGATAGTAAATATAGACCTTTCCAGCTTGCCAGCTTGCCTTTGATAGTAAATATAGACCTTACCAGCTTGCCTTTGATAGTAAATATAGACCTTTCTATAATTATATAATTATTTAATCCAGTGGTCCGCTTAATCCAGTGCTTTCTGGCACCATGGGACTGGTTCCATGGAAGACAATTTTCCCATGGATGGTGAGGATGCAGAAGGATGGCTTCAAGATAAAACTGTTCCACCTGAGATCATCAGGCATTAGATTCTCATAAGGAGTGCACAACCTAGATCCCTCAGGTGCACAGTTCACAATAGGGTTCCTGCTCCTATGAGAAGCTGTGAGGCAGAGCCCAGGCCATAATGCTGCCTTGTTACTCACCTCCCGCTGTGTGGCCTGGTTCCTAATAAGCCATAGACTGGGATTGGTATGTGGCTCAGGGACTGGGGACCCCTGACTTAATGTATTACAGCTAAAAGTTACTGTAATGTATGCATAATAAGCTTAGTTGAAAGCCTACATAGCTTGAACAAAGAAAAACTATAAAAAATGCTGATTATATAAAATACACTTCTGGGATTAATACAAAAGATATAAATGTCTTTACAACTTTAATAAATTTCAATTAGGATTTTATCTCTAAAAAATTGTTAAAACTATCCTAAAATTAGCCAAATAACATGATCCTTATTCTCGAAATCATGACTTCTCCATCATGCTTCAACAATTTAATTAAAAAATAAGTAATAAAGCTTAATGTCAGCAGATGTGTATATCAGAATGAGCAGGAAGCCAAATCAATGAGCCAAAACCCAGGACCACACAACAATGTTGTCATAATGTTTTGTTATATAAGCAGATGTTATTTCATGTTTTATTTGCATACAGAGATTTAATATGCTGATTTGATTTTAGGTTAGACTTATAGAGTCATGGGCAAAGTTCAATGAACATTTCCAAATAGAGAAGAAAGAACAGTATAATTTAGATTGATTCCACTTTTATTTTTAAATGGGATATTTTTATATTTAGATGGAAATTTGAGCATACAATTTATGTTTAATTCTATAAAAGAAGAGGGATTATTAGCAGTGCTAACTTTAAATACTCCTTTAAGTACATACTAAATTTACCCCTACATAAATCATTAATGACATTAAGCTGCTTTAACCCTATGTTTTTCACGGGAAGTTCAAACTTGCTGCTAAGACTGGTAACCATTCCTAGAAATATGCAGTTCATTTAATGTCTATAATCCTATGGAAAAAAAGGAAAGGATATAAATATTTTAAAAGTTGAGATTCTATTTTCATAAGGAGAAGTTACTTGATATACTAATCCAACCCAACTAATTAAAATAAACACTTTTCTGTTATAATAAACATTTCATATATAGTTCCTTTAATACAGGGAAGAAATACAGATTTGAGAAGGCCTTGATAACGTTTTCTATTTTTCCTATTTTTCTATTTTCCATTTAATATTCAACTTTTTTCCCAATATCACACACTATACAAATAAAACTGTAACATGTATAATTTGAGATTATAGCAAATAAAAGAGCCAGCAAATTAAAAACATATGGTATTTTGATGAAAAAAATACTATATTTTACATGATAAAGGTAATACAACAAAAAGCACTAAGCAGATCATAAAACTAGAAAGGAGGATTTCAAGAGATAAGCCCAAACACTGTGCTAAATGAAAGAAGCCAGGTACAAAAGCCCATATGGTATTATGTAGATTTATATGAAATCTACAGACGAAGTAAATATAGAGAGACTGAAAGTGGAATAGGGATTACCAGAGGCTGGCAAACAGGGGAAGGGCGAATTAGGAACAGGTGCTAATATGTATGGTTTTTTTTGTTTTTGAGGGTTGTAAGGATGTTTTCAAATGTAAATAGTTGTGACAGTACCAAAGCTTTAGGAACATAGTAAAACCCACTGAATTGTACAATTTAAAAGGGAGATTTTATGGTATGTAAATTATATCAGAACAAAAAATGATAATAAATTTAAAAACACATATTCATTATGTATGGTAACACTGGTAAACTTGCAAATTTCTTAGGTAAAGAAATTGAAAAAGCATGATGCCCAGAAATATATAATTGAAGCAAACTATTTATATAATACAGCTGATGATTAGCAATTGTTTTGTGTGCATTGTAACTTGAAATACAAGAAAAGTCTCCTTTTGAGGTATACATTCTTTAATTTGGTAATTTTTCAAGGAGGTACACTCATCTAACAGCTGTGTAAACCTTAAATGAATGTTGTGGGCTTTTTTTTTTTTTTTTTTGCCTCATGCTAAATGTTAGGAAGCTCTCACAAGTATTTAGATTTTTCAGTTATAACTTACCTTCTCCCTAGTAGGTACACAGATGTAGGTAAATATATCCATGTTCCGTGTCTGACTTTGTAAGTCTGTGTGTGTAATTGGGATTGGCAATACAATAGCAAAGATCGGGGTGTAATTCAGTGTGATGAGGTATGAAGAATAGAGCACTGCTAGAAAGGAGACTTGAGTTTTCATTTTAGCTATGGAAGTAACGTTTTACAACATTACACACATCGATTATTTGTTCTTCAGTTTCTCCATCTATAAAAATTTTTAAAAACTGGATCAAGATAAATTATGGCAAATTGGTGTAATCTCAAGTGACAACTTAGCTATTGGTAGCGAATCCCCGGAGTTCTTTGTTCAGAAACTTTGCCAAGCTCCCAGTGAAAATGCAGCTATTGGTTAGTGACGTCAGTCATGGGTATAAGGGAAGAAAAGGATCTAAGCCTTGGTACCATGAACTGGATGATCTCTAAGGAACTTCTTATTTCTAAAATTCTATCACATTTAATTAAAATTTTTACACAGTATTTGATTCAACTAATTTCAAGAGCATGAAATTATTAATCTCACTCCTTAAAATGACACTTAAATAAGATGAACATTCTAGTATTTGTACTACTGTGAGAATCATACACTCATTTGGAAATATAATCTTTGTAATGGATAGTCCTCATTTTTATATTTTGTTTGAGTATCTATTACTCATCTTTTTTATTCTTAAACAAACATTACAGGAATGACCTTTTATATTGTCATAGGATTAATTCAACAAACATTAGTGAATGGGACCTTTTTATATTCATAGGATTAATTTGTCTAAACATGGTCTGCCTAAAGGGAAAGATCTTTGCCCTTTGGTTAATAGTAGTGCAAATGTGAGAGAGAACACTTCAAGTAAAGAATGGCAAAACAAGCACTTCAAGGAGGAGCCAAATGCTTTCAGCTCCAATTTATAAACCCACCTACTTTAATTAAGAAGAGTAATCTAAACGGTAAAGGAAACTCAAACCATTTTCTGGTGGAAAAATATCACCTGTCATAGCATCAAGAACCTATGTATATATCAAGAGAAATACAGACAGCCCAAGTGTAATGCTTTGCAATTGAATAACGCCCTGAAGTAATCAAAGTGAGAAGTGGTCTGCAAGAAGTCAGCTAGTACATAAAATGAAATTATCAGTGATTAAGATAAATGAGAACATTTAAATCACTTGCTTTAAAAAGTTGAAATAAACCACAAATTCTGTATATTGATTGTCAATGAATTCCTCTGTAATTGTTTTAATACTAACTACATGCTGAATATATCAAGAACAGAATATAAGATATGTCAATTCTGAGATCAGTGAAGCATCTGATACAATAGATGAGGGTGAGTCAAATTTGGTTGACTTAACCATGGAAGTCTTTAACAACGAGTAACTATAAAAATCTAGACTAATCTTACCTCTTTACATATTCTTCTGAAGTCCTCTAAAACTTGTTTAGGATAATTTCACACAATAGAAAATTCCGGGAAAATGCTAAGGACATAGTAAACAATTTTTAGAGAATATAATTTCGGGGCTGGGCATGGTGGCTCATGCCTGTAACCCCAGCACTTTGGGAGGGCAAGGTGGGTGGATCACAAGGTCAGGAGTTTGAGATCAGCCTGGCCAATATGGTGAAACTCCATTTCTACTAAAAATGTAAAAAAAAAAAATTAGCCGGGTGTGGTGGCAAGAGCCTTAGTTCCAGCTACTCGGGAAGCTGAGGCAGGAGAGTTACCTGAACCTGGGAGGCAGAGGTTGCAGTGGGCCGAGATTGCGCAACTGCACTCCAGGCTGGGTGACAGAGTGAGACTCCGTCTCAAAAAATATACATATATATATTATTTTTACATTATACAATATACTGTATAAATGTTTCTATCAGAAAAAAACTTGATTAATAAAAACTTCACTGACAATTGGCTCTAGGCTGGTATTAATTTGAGTCTTCAAATCTGGTTTCTAATCTATACCTATTAATGAACCAAGGAAAATTTGCTACAGTCAGTCATTTGTTAGAGTCAGAAAGATGCTGAATGACTGTTCATACTATAAATAAAGGAGAAAAATGTGAGTAAAATGCACAGTTAGATTTTTCAGGGAGTCTTCTATAACTTCATCATTTAATATTCTTGTCTTCATTCTTCAGTGGACCATGTTAGTAAAAACTCTGAGTATATTTCACTTTGGTAATATTGTTGTCTCACTGAATATTGCCAGCGGACAGAGCTAGATGTTCATTTTTTTAGTTGTCCTTGGAAAAACATCAAAGTAGAAATCGACAAACTCATCCTAAAATTCATCCCCAAGTAGCCAAAACAACCTTGAAAAGGAGAAAGTCAGAAGACTTCCACTTTCTGATTTCAACTTTTCACAAAATTAAGACAGTGTGGTCTTGGCTTAAAGACAGCCAATTCTTTTCCATCAATGGAAAAGAACCGACAATCCAGAAAAAACAAAACAAAACAAACCATGTATTGATAGATTCTCCAAAGAAAATTAAACAACATTATCATTTATGGAGTATTCACTACATATCAGGCAATGAACTTAGATTATTTGTATATTTTCTTCCAGTCTTAACCCCAACTACGAAACATAGTTTTTATTATACCCATTTTATTGTTTAGGAATCTGAGGCTGAGAAAGTTGAAATCAATCAACCTAGCGAGTGGCTGAGTCATAATTCTGAACCCAGGTCCACCTGATGCCAGAGCCCAATTCCAAAGGGCTCATGAGCACCATCTTATGTGATTACTTTAACATTTCTTCATAAAATAAATAAGTGAATATTAAAAAATACTAACACTAAAACATAATTGTAAAGATAGTTTCATAAACTCAAAATGTAGTAGGCTATACCATATCAAAAGCCAAACCAAACCAAAATAAAACATTGCAAATACATATCTGGAATATACACGAGGCATGAAGCTCTGCACTGTGAAGAAATGGAGTTCCACTTTCAGCATGATTACAAGGTGAGTCTAGAGTTCAGATTTCACAACCTTCTACTTTTGGTTTTTATGCTTCAAATATTTTAAAGTATTACAGCATCCAAAGAAATATATTCTATTTTATATGCTTTGTAATGATGAGCAAGTGTCTGTATCCCTGTTAATTTTCTGGCTCAACATCATTCTTTGCACAATGTTATGAAAATATATCTAAAATGTAAAAATACATTACTACCACAAATCTAAGTTCTATTTTGAAATAAAACATCTATTTTGTCAGCTTACACCTGATACTTTCATCATTCACTCATAATACACACAAACCAACCAGATCTGAGTATCTACATAATTACTAGAACAAAACACTCCCTTAAGTAATGCCACATAATGTAAAACATCTAAATGACATGACATTAAATCCAGCTAGACTTTACACCAACAGAAAACATCTCTCTTTGTTAACGCATATTTGGGAAGTGGTGGCGCAGAGAAAGGAGCATGACACTGCTGGGATGAAAAGTACTGGTTATGTTCCTCTAGGCCATAAGAGGAGCTTTACTGCATGTAAAGGAGAAGGGGAAGGGAGCTGAGAGCACAAAAGTGGAAAGAGGAAGAAGAGAGAGGAAGAGAAGCTGAGGCATCAGACAAAGGAGATGGAGAAGAGACTAAAGGTGGGAAAAGTTGGGAGCAAGTAAAAGGCAGACTGAAAAGAGAAAGAGCTTGCTCACCGGCTCTGGTGAGATGCAAGTGTAGTTGACTCCTATTAGTTTTGTTACATAACTGAGATGCCTCCTCTGTCCCCACAGCCAAACTGCTGCTTATGACTGGAAGAGAAAATGTGTAGACCCAGGGACACACCAGACTTTACCCAAAATGATTGTAACTCATTTATCAAAAATGTTTTTCTAAAACAAGGCACTTGACCACCATTAAATCTACTGTCACTAAGACAGCATCAAGATTCTCAATTACATTCTTGAGTCTAAAGATGACTTAAGTTTGGTTCTATTTTTTCTTTGCCTCTTGACTCAGTTTTACAAGCAGTTTCTGAAAACTTAGAATATAATCTTGTATTAGATTAGATTTTGCCTTCATGTTTTTAAAATATAGTCTGCAGTTCTCAATTTATATCCAGCAAATATCCCTAGGAAAGATAAAATGAAAAATTTACTTCCAACCTGCAACTTCCATCTCCTCATTAATGGTCATTTAAAAAATTATTTTTTTCTGAGTATTTTTTTTTACCCATTACTATAATCAAGTTGCTTATCTGCTGTGTAGTTTCTTTTATGAATTACAGCAATTATACTATATTTATAGCTACGAAGTTGGTTAGCCTTAATCCCTGTTTTAGAGATATTTATCATATTCCATTTTTTGTATATTATGTCACACTCATTTGTGAGTTCCTTATTTTCATTTATTATTTAGGTGACTAATTTTTTGAGTAATAATTTTAGTAATGTTACAATTGTAATTCCTAACTTCTTGACTATATGGGGTTAAACTTGTAGCATGCAATCTTGGAAAAAAATTTTGACTTATGTATGAGTGATAATTTTCCAGAGAAAAAGAATCATATATGTATACACACACACACACATATATATGATTATAGATATATATATTATAAAGAGATATATATACAGCAAGAGAGAATTGTGTATATATATACACTTATACACACATGTACACACATACACCACAAGAGAGTATGAGATTGATTGATTGATTGATTGAGATAGAGTCTTGCTCTGTTGCCTAGGCTGTAGGGCAGTGGTACGATCTTGGCTCACTGCAACCTCTACCTCCTGGGTTAAAGTGACTCTCCTGCCTCAGCTTCCCGAGTAGCTGCAATTATAGGCGTGTACTACCACACCCAGCTAATTTTTGTATTTTTAGTAGAGATGGGGTTTCACCATGTTGCTTAGGCTGGTCTCAAACTCCTGATCTCAAGTGATCTGCCCACGTCGGCCTCCCCAAGTGCGGGGATTACAGGCATGAGCCACTGTGCCCAGCCAGAGAGAGGTTTATTTTTAAAGAATTAATTCACATGATTGCAGAGGGTTGGGCAGTCCAAAATCTGAGGGAGTAGACTGGCAAACAGGAGACTCAGTGATGAGTTGCAGTTCTGGTCCAAAGGCAGTGAGCTAGCAGAATTCCTTCTTGTTCAGAGGTGGTCGGTTTTTCCTCTGTTAAAACCTTCAATGGATTGGTCAAGGCCCACCCTCATTATGGAGAGCAACTTGCTTTACTCAAAGTCCACCAATTGAAATGTTAATCTCATCTAAAAAACACCTTCATATAAATATCCAGAGTCTCTCTCTCCTTTTTCATTCATCTATTTCTCTTTTTACAAATATCACGCAGTTTCAATTACTGTAGCTTTATAGCAAGTTTTGAAATTATGTAGAGCAAGTCTTCCAACATTGTTCCTCTTTTTCAAAAATGTTCTGGATCTTCTAGGTTCTTTGCATTTTCATATGAATTTTAGAATCAGCTGGTCAATTTCTAAACGTGTTTACTGGAACTTTGACGGGAATTGTATTCAATCTACAGATAAATTTAGGATCAACTGATATCTTTGTAATATTGAGTCTACTAATCCATGGACGCAGTATATACTGCCATTCATTTAGTTCTTCTTTAATTTCTCTTAGTACTGTCGTGTAGTTTTCAGAGAACATGTATTTCTTATACATTTTTTTTTCTTTTTTTTTGAGACAGGCTTGCTCGGCTTGCTCTATCGCCCAGGCTGGACTGCAGTGGCACGATCTTGGCTCACTGCAACTTCCACCTCCCAGGTTCAAGCAATTCCTCCTAAGTAGCTGGGATTACAGGTACCTGCCACCACACCCAGCTAATTTTTGTATTTTTAGTAGAGTCAGGGTTTCACCATGTTGGCCAGGCTGGTCTAGAACTCTTGACCTCAAGCAATCCACCCACCTTGGCCACCCAAAGCGCCGGAATTACAAGCATAAGTCACCGCACCCAGCCCTTTCTTACACACCTTTTATCAACTTTGTCTGTATTTAATATTTTTGCTATTATAATTGGCGGTATTGTTTTTAAAATTTCTGTTTCTGACTGTTCATTGCTAATATATAGAAACACAATCCATTTTTGGATATTGACTTTGGTTTCTTCGAACTTGCTAAATTCACATAATTCTAGTAACTATTTTGTATACTCCATCGCATTTTCTATTTATATAATCATATCACTTACCAGAACTAGTTTTGCTTTCTGTTTCTTCTATTCCAATCTGAATTTCCTTTCCCCACCTCCCTCCCTCCTTCTACTAGACAGAAATTCATTCCAGCACTATATTGAATAGAAGTGGTAAGAGTGAACATTCTTGTCCTGTATTTGAACTTAAAGGAGAAAGCATTCATGTTTTCAATATTAAGTTCGCTGTTTTGGGTTGTAAGTTTTGGATTTTGTTTTTTAGGGGGTGTTCTTTATCAGGTGAAGAAAGTTATCTTCTATTCCTAGCTTGCCAAATGTTTTATCCACAGTGGATCATGTATTTTCAAAATATTTTCTGCTTCTATGGAAATGATTAAATGGTTTTCCTTTTTAGTTTGCTAAGAAGGTAAATAGTATTCATTGATTTTTCAGCTATTAAACCAATCTTGCATTCTACACATGAGCTCTCTGCCAATTTTACAGCGATTCCATACATTGTTAAATTTGCTAACATTTTGTTTCAAATGTTTCTGTCCATAGTCATGAGAGATATTTGTCTTTTTGTTTTTGTAAAATAATATGTTGGTTTTGTAATGAGAGTAACACTGACTTCATGGAATAGATTAGAAAGCATTTCCTCCTCTTAAATTTTCAGGAACAGTTTGTGTAAAATTAGTGTCATCTCCTCCTCAAATGTTTGACAAAATTTACCAAGAGAGCCATCTGGGCTGGAGTTTTCTGTGTGGGAAAGCTTTTAACTACAAATTGATTTTTTAAAAAGTATATATAGTGTTATAGGTTGTCTGATTCTTCCTAAGTGAGCTTTTGTAGTTATCTCTTAAGTATTTGTATATTTCACATAAGTTGTGAACTTGTTGCATACATTTACATATAATATTTCCTCATTATCACTTTAGTATCTGTAATTTCTCTAGTGATGCCATTGTTCTCATTTCTGATATTGGTAATTGCATCCTCTCTTCTTTCCCTGATCAGTCTTTTTAGAACTTTATCAATTTTATTGATCTCATAAAGAACTGCTTCTGGTTTCAATTATTTTCTTTTTCTCTTCTTTTAGGTTTTATATTGCATTGGTCCCAATTTTCATCTTTATTGTATATATTTTTCTCCTTTTGGCTTTAATTTGCACTTAATTTTCTGATTTGCAAATGTATTAATCTAAAGGCATTGATTTAGATCTTTCTTCAGTGATGCCATCATAGCTCACTGTAACTTTGAACTCTTGGGCTCAATCATTCCCCCTCAGCCTCCCAAAGAGCAAGGACTACAGTTGTGCACCTCCATGTCTGGCTATTTTATTTTTATTTTTTGTAAAGAAGAGGACTTGCTATGTGGCTCAGGCTGTTCTCAGACTCTTGGCCTCAAGCAATCCTCCTGCCTAGGCCAACCAAAGCTTTCTGGATTCTCCTGGTATTAGGTACGCAAGGAAATAACTTTTTTTTTTTTTTTTTTTTTTTTTTGAGATGGAGTCATGCTCTATCACCCAGGCTGGAGTGCAGTGGCATGATCTTGACTCACTGCAAGCTCCGCCTCCCGGGTTCACGCCATTCTCCTGCCTCAGCCTCCCGAGTAGCTGGGACTACAGGCGCCTGCCACCATGCCGGGCTAATTTTTTGTATTTTTTAGTAGAGATGGGTTTTCACCATGTTAGCCAGGATGGTCTCGATCTCCTGACCTCGTGATCCACCCGCCTTGGCCCCCCAACGTGCTGGGATTACAGACATGAGCCACCGCGCCCGGCCTAAAATTTTAAAAATACATATTTTCATCAACTAATACACAAGAAAATAGTCTCCTCATAGATTCACATTCATCTCACAGATTATTATATTAGGCCAGTTAATGGATAGGGATGGAATATGAGCTTCAAAATCACCTGCATTTAGAAATGAATAGGTAAAGTCCAAAGTATTAAAAAGTACAAAGCTACAGTTAAGACTACAAATTTGTCATGCTAATACTTAATCCAATGTTTCTGTGCTTTTTTAATTAATTAATTAATTTATTTATTTATTTTCTTTTTTGAGATGGAATCTCACTCTGTCTCCCAGGTTTGAGTCTAGTGGCACAATCTCAGCTCACTACAACCTCCGCCTCTGGGGTTTAAGTGATTCTCTTGCCTCAGCCTCCCAAGTAACTGGGATTACAGGTACCCACCACTACACTTGGCTAATTTTTGTATTTTAGTAGAGATGGAGTTTCACCATGTTGGTCAGGCTGGTTTCAAACTCCTGACCCCAAGCAATTTGCCCGCCTCGGCCTCCCAAAGTGCTGGGATTACAGACCTGAGCCATCGCTCCTGGCCTTTATTATGATTTTGAATTTCACGTGGTATTCAGTCAAAAAAGAAAAGGAAACTAACTTAGAGGGTTGTGGTTTATTTATTGACAAGAGCATTAAAAAAGGAGAAAAGACTATCATCTTCGATTCTCCAATATATGCTCTTTTGTACTACGTCATTGGAAAAGAATGTGGATTCTTAGCAGAGGAAAGGACTGCATCCTTACCTGGGCCCATAATGTTCTTCAACTATTCTTTTTACTCTCTCCCCCTCAGCTTCTTCTCCCATTCACCAAAGCAGTTCATTCACACCCTTCAACACTTCCCTCTCATTCTGAGCTGATGATCTTATCTTGAATTACAACTCTACCAGGCACAACTTCTGGAACCTGAGACAGTTACATAACTTCCTAAATTTTCAAATTCCTATTTGGCAAACTGGAGACAGTACCAATGCCAACTCTACATGGAAGAATTAAAGTAATATATTAAAAGCTGTTGATACAGTGAGTAGCAGAGTAAGCTAAATACACTTTGGTTTTTGTTGTCTTTATTAATGCCTACTTTTTTTTCCTATTCCACTTAAAAAGGAAGCTTCAGGTTCCTAAACTACCTCAAAGTTTTGCTTGTGAACCTAGATATTTATCTACACTCTAAATCCAATGCCCTTTCTCCCTCCCTGAAATCTTGTCAATCATTCATTTCTCTTGTTCTCCATGAAGTCCTTCATGTCAGTTAATAGAATATCCCATCTAGCAAAATTTGTTATTATCCGTAATTTGTACAGAGCAAGTTTTCTTTTGTTTTGTTTTTTGTTTTTGTTAGAGTCCCACCCTATCGCCCAGGCTGGAACGCAGTGGCGTGAAATTGGCTCACTGCAACCTCTGCCTCCCGGGTTCAAGCAGATACTCCTGCCTCAGGTTCCTCAGTAGCTGCGATTATAGGCGTACCACCAAACCTGGCTAAATTTTGTATTTTAGTGGAGACGGGTTTTCACCATGTTAACCAGGCTGGTCTTGAACTCCTGGCCTCAAGTGATCCACCTGCCTTGGCCTCCCAAAGTGCTGGGATTACAGGCATGAGCTACTCCATCTGGCTTCAGAGCAAGCTTTGACTCATCTTTTGTTATTTTGGCTCAAATTTTACCTCCTCTATTTAAATGTGCCCACCTCTACTCCTTTCCATCTGGCTGTACCTCTCTTGGTAAGGCCATTACTCCCTTTTGTTCCTTTTGCATGTTTTTTATTTAACTATAATATTTTCCTTACATCACTCTCTCTCTTTTCCCAAGTAGACTGTTAAACAGTACAAAGACTTTTATTTGTTGAATTTCCAATACCAATCAAGTTCTCAATACTTAGTGCTCATAACATATTTTTGTATTAGGATATGGGAGGTTTCCAAAATCATCCTGATTTACATGTTTATAGATTCTTTTGACTTTAAAAGACCTTTAATTAACATTTAAGAATTGATAAAACTCAAAAAAGGCAGACTCCTGATTTTCTTTAATTATAGAAATTAGCTAGAATCTGAAAAATACAAAGAAAAGATGCTTTCCCATTTATTTTTCCAGTTAACTATCCACCTGACTTTTAGCAAATATTCCACTTTCAACTGCACAGTTCTTTACTAAGAGGATTTTGATAAGGCATGAACTATAAAGGGATCAAAGTTGTATATACGAGAGATAGCTGAAAAAAAAAAAAATTAAGTACCTTTCTTCCTCCTCCTAATTAAAAAGGACCCTGAGGCCAAGGAATTAAAATATGCAATAGGACAAACCATGTTTTTAAAAGTAAGCTACAGTAACAATGTCATTTTTTTTTTTCTTTTAAAGAATGCGGAACCCAAGTTCCTCTATAGTTTGGACTACAGAGCCCAAGGGTGAGCTCCCCTTGGCTGTCTGAAGGCTGGCCACAAAATCAACTTGCAGAAGGCAAGTTGATTGGAGAAAAGTCATACACATTTATTTAATATATATACATGGGAGCCTTCAAAATGAAGACCCAAAGATACAGAGGAAATTGTCCATTTTCATGTTTAAGTTCGACAAAGCATAAACAGACATCTAGAAATATGACTGGCCAAAAAGGGTATGATATAAGCCTAGCAGACCAAGTCGGGAAATGCAGCAAGGCCTGTTGTCTAGATTTTTCCTGGCTTCTCTAAGCATGAATTCCTTTCTTCTGGGTAAGGGACACGGCCCTTTCTGGAATGATGGTGATTTGCTTTGGCCCACCAAAATCTCATCTTAAACTGTAGCTCCCATAATCCTCAGGTGTTGTGGGGTAAATGAATCATGGGGACAGGTTTTTCCTGTGCTGTTCTCATGATAGGGAATAAGTCTCACAAGATCCGATGATTTTATAAAGGGCCCTTCCCCTGCACAAGCTCTCTTCCCTGCCACCATGTAAGACACGCCTTTGCTCCTCCCTCGACTTCTCCCATGACTGTGAGGCCTCCCCAGCCATGTGGAAATATGAGTCCATTAAACCTCTTTTTCTTTATAAATTACCCAGTCTTGGTATTTCTTCTTAGCAGTGTGAAAATGAACTAATACAAGAGGTCTTACGACATACAGTCAAACAAGGTAGGTCAGATAATTTCTTCAGAAGGTCAGTTTTTACACAGAAACATGGAGCGAAAATTGGAGTAATATTTTCAGGTTTTATGGTTGGCTGTGGGGAAAACGGATTCTGGTTTCTATGATCCACCTTGGTAAAGAGGGATTTAGTTTCTAGAACTAGCCTCAGAGGAAAGTGGGACTGAGAGACAGGAGGGCAGGGGAACCTCAGAGTAAAACGTTTGCTTCAGAGGCTACTTTGGAGGCCTTTATTTTGGGGTATTGTTTTCTTTCTTTTTTTTTTTCCTGTAGTTACATCTGTACTTTTTTTTTTTTTTTTTTTTTTTTTTTTTTTTTATACTTTAAGTTCTAGCGTACATGTGCATAATGTGCAGGCTTGTTACATATGTATACTTGTGCCATGTTGGTGTGCTGCACCCATCAACATGGAAAGGGGTATTGTTTTCTAAGCCCCAGCAGATAATATACTGTGTGTTCTGGTGTGACGTGGAAGTTACTCTTTTTCACCCTCTCTTATAATAGTCTCCAGTCAAGGCAGGTTTACAAACACTGACGCAAAATCTCTCATCTCGAAGCTACTGCAAACACTAGCTCAGCAGGGTGCTATGAACAGGGATCAAGAGTCGGTAAAAATAGATTTCTAAAAATTGCTTTTAGCCTCATCACTGTATCCTACTGTATGTCTGCATGACCAGATTGGGGAAGAATATGTCCCTTAGGATTTTACAGGGATTCAGTATCCAAGTACAGGGAAAGAAATGTTCCCTCAACTATGGAAGCCTATTGAATCTTTTCATGTATTCACTAGGAACTGTCGTTTACTCTGTAGGGTTTAAAACTAAAAAAAAAAAAAAAAAAAAATCAAATTTTAACTTTACAAATATAAAGTACTGCTCTCAATCTGTCTGATTATAGTGTTCATCAGTTAAAAATGCAGTTTCTGTGACCCCATTTCAGACCTGCTAAATCAGATTACCCAGGGAGAAGCCTGGGTATTTCTATTTTTAGTTGGTGATTCTTAGGACAGACAAGCTTGGGATATACTGTAGTAAAGGAAACTCTGGAATCGGAAGATTCAACTAGTGTGGCAATGGAAAACACAGTAAAAAATGCATGGATGTTCCCTGCTGGAGATTTTCCCAACAGGAATAAAAATGGTGCTAAGATTATGCAACAGCAATTAACACTCAAACTGACTGACAAAGGAATAGACATAGTACATTAAGCACAAACCTGAAAATAACTAGACTTGGCACAATGCCATTGTATCAGATGTAAAGTCTGGCCATCAGAACAGCATTCTAGGTTTCTTTTTGACAATTGACAGTGCAGCTTAACTTACTGACATAGCCTTCTTGTTGGGAAGGAACATTCCTAAAATATTTTATCATCCAAAAGTAGCTGTGGTAAATAACCTGAGTCATCTGTGACAACAGTCATGAAGTAAAGCCAGTTCTCATATGAATAACAGATGATTTATTCCAAGTGGTGTGTGGAGGGCAATCTGTCATTTTCACAATGTGGGAGGTGGAATTTCTAGACTCCTGCCATTTGGCAGCAATATTTATATTATTTTGGTTAATGTTTAATAGATGTTGATACAGTATTGTTTAGGAAGCCTGCACCTCCTTTGAAATAGAAAATACATGAATTACAAAAAGAAAGTAGCAGAACTGCCCATAATTCCAGCACTTTGGGAGGCTGAGGTGGGCGGATCACGATGTTAGGAGCTTGAGACCATCCTGGCTAACACAGTGAAACCCCGTCTCTACTGAAAATACAAAAAATTAGCCAGCCATGGTGGCAGGCACCTGTAGTCCCAGCTACTTAGGAGGCTGAGGCAGTAGAATCACTTGAACCCAGGAGGCGGAGGTTGCAGTGAGCCAAGATCGCACCACTGCACTCCAGCCTGGGGACAGAGCGAGACTCTGTCACAAAAAAGAAAAAAAAAAAAAAACCATAAAAAATAAAAATAACATAAAATAAAATATAACCTGAATGTTGCCTTTAATAGGACTAAAATAGAACAAAATAGGAATTCTGTTTGGCAACCTAAAGGAAGGGCAGTAACTAATATGGCAGTAGTAGAAATATGTTTCCTTTTGAATAATTTAATGAACTAATGTTAATGATAATGATGGTAACTAATACTAACAACAACTTGCCCTTGTTGGGTGTTTACACCTATTTTGTACTAGACATTATGCTCAGTAGTTTAATGGATTATTAAAATCTCACCAAACCTCCACGAGGTTTTAGAAGTCTATGTCAATAAGTTAAACTGCACTGTCAATTGTCTATGAGGTAGGATCTCTAACGATCTTTATTTTGTAACTGAGAAAACTGAGGCTCTCAAAATTACTCAGCCGGCAATTGGTAGAACCAGCATGTGAACCCAGGCAGTCCGACTCTGAGGCCTATACTATTAACCTCTACCCTATTGTATTTATGGCTTTCTTTTGCTGGAAGCATGTGTGCCCCATTTGACTCTAGTGTGAAGTGAACAGTGGATAGGATCAATAAATGGTGTCTCCAGAATTGGTTTATTTTATTGAGACAGAGCCTCACTCTGTTGCCCAGGCTGGAGTGCGGTGGTGCAATCTCTACTCACTGCAACCTCCACCTCCCCTGTTCAAGCGATTCTCATGCCTCAGTCTCCCAGGTAGCTAGGATTACAGGTGTGTGCCACCACACCCAGCTGGGGAGCCATTACCACTTTTGTATTTTTAGTAGAGACAGGTTTTGCCATGCTGCCCAGGCTAGTCTCAAACTCCTGGCCTCAAGGGATTTGTTTTCCTCAGCCTCCCAAAGTGCTGGAATTACAGGCATGAGCCATTGTAGTTGACCAAACTTTTTCTGTTTGTTTAAGACACAAGATTTCACTCTGTTACCCGGGCTGGAGTGGAGTGGTATGAACATAGCTTACCGCAACCTCGAATTCCTGGCCTCAAGCAATCCTCCCTTCTTAGCCTCGTGAGTAGCTGGTGCTATAGGTGTGAGCCACCATGTCTGGGTAATTTTTCATTTTTTCTAGAGATAGGGTCTCATTAAGTTGAAGGAAGCAAAGGCCAGTTACACTGAAAAGACATTTTATTAAGAAATTTCAGATCATAGGGCATTTTTTATCCAGAAAAAAAAGTATGTCTAGTATTAGTTTTCCAGGGCTGCCATAGCAAAGTTCCACAGATGGGGTGGCTCAAACAAAAATTTATTTTCTCACAGTTCTGAAGCCTAGAAGTCTAAAATACAGGAGGCAGCAGGGTTGGTTTCTTCTGAGGTCTTTCTCTTTGCTTGTAGATGACCATATTCTCCTTGTATCTTCCCACAGTCTTTGTTCTGTATGTGTGTGTGTTCACATCAGTCATGCTAGATTAAGGCCCACCATAATAATCTCCGTTTAATTACCCCTTTAAATACCCAACCTCCAAATACACTCACATTCTGGGGTCCTGGGGATTTAAGATTTCAGCATATAAATGGTGGGGAAGTGGACATAAACCTGTAATTGGTTTCACACAAGGATGGGTCTCAGAATGGTTTAAATTTCTCCAACACGATAAGCAAAATAACTTTAAAATCATAAGGTTAAGTTCAGCCAAATTCTGATCAAATAAAAAATAGAATAAAGACTTCTTCAAACATATAAGGAGTAAAATGATTAACTCGCTGGCATTCTTTTTGGGAAGGTACTGAAAGATGAGCTTCTGTAAAATGTGGGATAAACAAAAGATAGATAAAAATATTGGATCAAGGAAATGATGATTCAACACAGGAGCTGTAATAAAAAGAAGTGTCAATCCGGTCCTGATGGTTGCAGAAGGATGGCATTCTGAAAAAGCAGTCTCAGGGCTGAAGAAGGTGAATATAACAGAACAGATGGATTATGATATATTTGAATTTCAAAAAAATATTGCTTAGATATTTAATAAATTATTTTGGCATTTTGGAAAAATAAGAATATATATACAAAACTAAGCAAGTGAAGAAATAAGCACTTTGTGGACTTCAGCAAAAACTTGTGCAAAGGAAGACAAAATCATAGTTTGCAATTTGACTTACATGTGAACAGTGTTTACATTGTCAGCACAATTTAAACTCTGCTGCTTCAACTAAAAGTTATAGCATAACTACATTGAAAAGACAGATGGTGATAACACATAAGTGATGGTTGTATAAATGAAACTAATAGATGATTAAAATATACAAATTAAAACATAATGAGCATATTACTTAGAAATATAAAGGTAAACATCAGAAGGAATAGCTTAAAAGTTATCAGTGGTTACTTCCAGAGATCAAGACTGAACTAAGGTGGAGATAGGTAGGTTAAGAGACTGTGTTATTAAATACTTTTTCAAATACAATTTGATTTTTAACTTTGTACCAGTATGACTTTGGTAAAAATAACTTTCTGAAAGAGCACTGAAAACAAATAAAGCAGTCAGTATCCTGTTAGATACACGTTAAGCACTCAGTAAGTGTTATCTATCACTATTACTATTGCCATTTGTTGACGAAGAAAGATGGAAGGACAGAAACAGACTAATATGTAGCCTCTGATGAAAATGCTTGAGTACCTGTGGAAGTCAGGTTAAGCCCACTGCCATAAACCAATGTGGCTTCTTCTTTCCCATTCCCAAAACATCGTCACCAACTTGAAAAGATGAAAAGAAAACCTACCATGATTCCAGATTCAATAAACATTCACTATGCAGCTACAGTAGTTAAGGCACCAGTGATTCAAGATGAATATGACACTGTCCTATTTTCCTGTAACTTAAGACCTCTTAGTGTAATCAACATGTGTCAAGTTTTGCTCGTTGCCAAAGTGAAGTAGAGCGAAAGTACCACGCGTGCACCAAAGAGAGGACAACTGCTCCAAACTCTGGGTCCCAAGAAGGATTCATGGAAGAGGGATGCATTTTACTTAAGCCTAGAGAGTGCGGTCATAGATATAATTATGAAGTAAAGAGAAGGAAAGTCCACAGAGAGAAAATTGGTTAGCAGATCCTCAAAAAGGAAAAACATGTTAGAGAGACCTTGTACTCTTTTGTGGCTGAAGGTCAGGGTGAAGGAGTGTAGAAATACCAAAAGTGATGTAAGTAGATGCTAGGGGCGAAATGTTTACAGAGTCCTAAGTTTTTATAAACTGTCTATCTTAGACTTGGGTGAGTCAAGGAAGATAGCAAGAATACATAGGAAAACTGTTATTTGGAATTATAGCTATATACAAAGAGTTACTTGTTGTACCTCCTAAGAATTTAAAGTTATTATGTTTGGTGGCTCTTGAAAAAGGTTAACAAGAACAAGGCTAGTGACCAGTTGAAAGAAAGAAAACTGAGATTCTTTCATTTTGACAGTTGTTGAAGGCTGAATATTCATTAACAGAAAATAAATAATGGGACTTTTCAAGTTCCAAAAGTTTGTAAAAATAATTTATCTACTGATGTTTCCTGTCACATTCTCTCTTTGTAGATTAATAACTTATAAATGATTCAATGTTTTTACTGAGTGTTTTAGGGTTTGCTTTAAAAGGGGAATTTAAAAAAGATTTGATTAATCTACCAGGTTCAAGTGGTGCCTACATAATTTTCAGTATTTTTAAAAGCTAAGCAAATAAAAGACAATCATTCTTTGTGAACTGTCTTAGATCAACTAAGATGTTGGTTTCCTTTTTTTGTGTGATAAAAGTGACCAGTTCTTAATGATCTAAAATTATGATTGGCAGTTAGATCTCTGATTGACTAAAAAATCCCAATGTTGATTTTTTTAAAATGTGATGACAATAGAGGGAAAATAGTCTATGGGACCTTTGGTGGTAATTTAGGTTGAAAACAAATAATGTAAAAATAATGGCTTTTGAAAAAAATAAACTTGCATTAGATATGGAACAAAATAAAACTGATTTCCTTTGATGTGCTAACTTCTATCAAGATTCTTCACAGAATACCCAGTTGACATACAGGGACTTTCAGCCACCACCAGATACTTAAACAGCTCCGTAGACAAAGACTCTAACTGCTTTTGCAGGTCACCTGCTTTGTCAATGTTGGAAACAATGAAAGAGGGTCAAAGTAATAGAGGTTATATGAAAAGGGGTGGTTATAATGATGGCCAGACAATTTAACAGAATGAATGGCTAAGATGGGGTAGAAAACAAAATTATTGAAGGAATGGAGTTTAACATGTAGACTGCTGGAAATATGATCTATATTGGTACTGAAATTGCCAAGTGTATTCATCTGGGTTCTACAGAGAAACAGAATACAGAATGTGTGTGTGCGTGTGTGTGTGTGTGTGTGCATGCGCGCACGCGCGCACAAGCGCGTATGTAAAATGAGGATTTGGCTCATACAGTTATGGAAGCTGAGAAGTTCTAGAATCTACAGTTGACAAGCTGCACAGAGGCAAAAGAACATCAATAGTGTAGTGAGAAGACTGATGTCTCAGCTCAAAGACAGGCAAAAAGCTCAGTCTACCAATTTGAATGCTAATTTCATCCAGAAACACCCTCACAGACACACCCAGAATAATGTTTAACCAAATATCTCAGCACCCCATGGACCAGTCAAGTTGACACATAAAATTTACCATCATACCAGGCATGAGCATTGGATTATAAATTATGATGAACAATAGAATGCAGACACAAAAGAGATGCCATTTATCTCATTATTCTTATAAATTCATTGACATGAACTTCAAATACAGGCAAAGCTGCTCTGTAGTGATAGATATCAGAAGAATTATTACCTGATTGCAGGGGGTCAGTGGCATAGAGTGTGACTGGATATGGATATGATAGAATTTTCCGAGATAATGCAAAAGTTCTAGATTTGATTTGATGATGTTAACATGGGTGTATACATATGACGAAAGTGACTTAAAAGCACACTTTGACCTGTGCCTTTTATGGTTTGGAAAGTAAATGTCGATAAGGAAAATATAGAAATGCAAATGAAAAATTTCAGGTAAGGGAGAGACAGAAGGAGACAGAGTAAAACATAGAAACAGAGAGAGGGGCCAGTGGGGCTTGGCATTAACAAGAGTCACAGTGAACCGGAAATTAAAGCATCAGGATGATAGTAACCCTGAAAAGTAGTGGGTGATGAAGTCTGATGGCATGAGTTGGGTCAAGTTAGAGAAGAATGGAGAAAATAATTTGGAACCCACAGGAGAAAAAAAAGAAAAAAATAAATACCTACTCTCAGGACTAGTTCCATAAGATCTATGGGAAAAAATAAAAGGCACCTGTATCAGTTGAGAATTCAATCAGAACAGGAACATTATAAGTAATATGGGATATAAGAATTTACTGTAGTGATTAGACTATACACAATTGTAGGAATTGGTGAAGGAGCTGGGGCAGGTTATCTCTCTGCCTCTGGTGGTGGCTGAAAGTCTCTATATGTCAACTGGGTCAGCAGGAAGGAGGCAAACCCTTAATTCAAGGAAACGAAACCAAACAAAACTGGAATACAGTAGAACAAAGCAGAAGCAGCATCATTTTCATTGTTTCTGACCTTGACTAAGAAGGCGATTGGCGGAAGAGGGGAAAATCTAAAACACAGGTTATTTCCAACTCTCCACCTAATTCACATATGCACTCATGCAATTACTCAAGGTTAGAAATAGACAAAACCATGTAGAGCGATTCCACTTCAAATTCATGGCTAGGATCCTCAGGTGGATTCCTTGGTAACTCACCTGAAGGCCACCTGAAGGTCATTTTCATGGCTCTTAAATATAAACTGTAGTTTTCTGGTGCTTCCCTGCTCCCATTCTCCTACAGTACTATTTTAGTAATACATCTATTCTTCTATTCAGATCTCCCACACCTTCTCTCTTATTTTCACTTTCAGCTTTTGGTCTTGCTTCCTACATCACTGAGCAAACTGAAGCAATCAAATGAGAACTTCCAGAAACTCTACTGCATCTATTACTCTACTTAATCTGTATTCTTATAATCTTTATCCCCTGGAAAGAGCAATCTTTTTTTTTTTTTTTTTTTTTTTTGAGACGGAGTCTTGCTCTGTCACCCAGGCTGGAGTGCAGTGGCCAGATCTCAGCTCACTGCAAGCTCCGCCTCCCGGGTTTACGCCATTCTCCTGCCTCAGCCTCCCGAGTAGCTGGGACTACAGGCGCCCGCCACCTCACCCGGCTAGTATTTTTTGTATTTTTTAGTAGAGATGGGGTTTCACTGTGTTAGCCAGGATGGTCTCGATCTGGAAGGAGCAATCTTAAGGTGAAAACCTACATTCCTAAATAAACTCATCCATTTTTCTCCACTCAAAAGTAACTATCCCAGCAATTTTGCATCTCTCATCCTAAATTATCAATTTTTCCTTTTTGATAGGTCATCATCAGCATACAAACCTACTTTTGTCTCTTCCATCTTAGAAAACAGAGCTGGGCACAGTGGCTCATGCCTGTAATCCCAGCACTTTGGAAGGCCAAGAAGGGGGCAGATAATTTGAGGTCAGGAGTTCGAGACCAACCTGGCAAACACGGTGAAACCCCGTCTCTACTAAAAATACAAAAATTAGCTGGGCATGGTGGCAGGCGCCTGCAGTTCCAGCTACTCAGGAGGGTGAGGCAGGAGAATGGCGGGAACCCAGGAGGCGGAGGTTACAGTGAGCTGAGACCACGCCACTGCACTCCAGCCTGGGAGACAGAGTGAGACTCCATCTCAAAAAAAGAAAAAGAAAACAGAAAACTTCTCTCGTATGCATTTTCCTTCCAGGTATTACACAATCTACCTGTCCCCCTTCATAGCAAAGCTCCACAAAATAATTGTCCATATTCATATTCTCTAAATCCTCTCCTCTCATTCCCTCCAAAACTCACTTCAATTAGGCTTTAAATGCTATCCCTCCAAAAAATTGCCCTTGTCAAGTTCCATTTGCTGGGAGACAATTCTTTATGGGTCTACAGTGTTTGTGTAAGTTTTGGAAGAAAAGGCACTAGCTCCCTTAGTTCTGGAATATATTTTTAAAATGTTTGTTTAGCAAACATCCTTGGATAGTGTCTCTTTCAGGGCAAGAGTGAGGCAGGCTTACTGCTCATTATAAAAGATGTGGGTACCCTAAGCTTGAGGGGATGTCTCTTCTAATGTGACCCACTGCTTTCTAGATATCACTGGGTCCTCTTTAAATCACCCTGTGGGAATTGGAGCTTAGAAACACATGCTAACACTCTAAATGCCTGTGGTTCATTTATCTACCAAGTACCTGCTCAAACTCAAACTTCTCAGAGATGCTTACCATGAATATCCCATTAATTTGAAACAACCACCACCATACTTTCTATCCCTCTTACTTTGCTCCATTTTTTCCTGATAGCACTTACCGTATTTTCCATATTTGGTCATTTCCTTATTTATTATGTTTATTTCTCATCACCTGCTTCCCCCATCTTTTTAGAGATAGAGTTTTTTTTTTTTTTTTTTCTGGTTTGTTCACTGATGTATTCCTAATATCTAAAACTGGATCTCACATGTAATAAGTTATCAATAAATATTTGTGGAATGAATGAGTAAATTCATCTTTTATTCTTCCTAAATTTCTACTACCAGCTTCTTCTGATTCTATTAAGGTATGCCAATGGAAAGGAATGAATTAGTTGATGTGATGTATCATGAGTCTGAGAAATATGGGGGAAACAGTAAGTATAATGACAGTGCTAAAATGACCCAGCTCTCCCAGTTAAAATGACCCACACTCCTTTGCTTAGAGGTAATGTAGATGCTTCTTCCATCCAAGACAGCATATGCGTTTCTCAGGGTCTGTTCCTATTCCCTACTTAACCATTGGGCCTGTATCGAGGGTTAAGGCACAGAACAGCCTAGCTGGAAATGTGCTGAGCCTGGTAAGGGAGAAAAATGACTCTCTCCCAAAAGTAAGACTTTGTCAGCATGTATCAGAAGCCAGGAAAGTATACACGGGATTGAACTCAGAGGTTCTTTGATCAAGGTGGCCAATATTTAAGGTTGGAGAAGTGAAAATGACTAATTTGAAATCACTCTTCCAGAATATTGGATTGAACACTCTGGCAAGGACCCTAGGAGATAGCACAAATTCACTGTTAGGATGGCCCCTAGGAAATAGCACAAATTCACTGTTAGGATGGCCCCTAGGAGATAGCACAAATTCACTGTTAGGATGGCCCCTAGGAGATAGCACAAATTCACTGTTAGGATGGCCCCTAGGAGATAGCACAAATTCACTGTTAGGATGGCCCCTAGAAGCGTGGAATAATGAATGGCCTATCCTAAGTGAAACTGAAGTGCCAGATATTGCTTTAGCAGAGGGAAGAACATATGTTAAAAGGCACAGAGAAATGAATATGCTGGAGTGGACATGCTATGTAAAGCTAGAAAATGCAGATGATTTTGTACCACGGTGAGACCCAGAGGGTACATCATTTATCAAGGATGTATAGAATATGCTATTGAGAGGGGCATGAGCATCACTAATTTTAGTGGTCGTGGCTTTCCTCTACAGGACAAAGTTGACCATAAGAGAGTGTATTAGATAATTAGGCTCATGAATAACAATAAAAGTGATGGGATTCGGGAACAGTAGAGGCCATTTGGTTGGATTCACTATCATAAATCAGGTAGGTGCAATTTTTATATTAAATGCAAGGTAGAAGGATTAGCTAGGGGCCTGCAAATTTAAATAGAAAACAGTGACCCCAGAGGTATAATAACTGAGTTGTAAACAAGGATACTACTCCATTTGTACTATCAAAAGAAACTAAAAGTGGACGGTTATAGGTCTGAGGGCAATTTCTCCAGTATAAGGCTATGCTCTCTTTCCCAATTTCTGTACCTTTGCTAGTTTTTGGACATGGAACCCACTGACTCCAAGAAGAATCCATTTTCCTTGGAAGAGTAACCCAGCAAGATCATGGCACGTATACTTGCTGGAGGATCCTACACTGCCCCAAAGGGACCTGTGCTTATTTTCTCGGGTAGAATTGGGCACTAGGGGAGGGGAATACACAAACATTTCACGGGCTGCTAGACAAAGAATATGAAACCAAAAGCATCATCTTGGGGTCTTGCTAGAGGTAGGACATACGTAGAACAGATAATAAATGAAGTCCCACTCGAGGTTCAGGCACAGAGGGTCCACTAGGTATGTGAACTTACCTGAAGGTCATTTTCATGGTTTTAAAGTATATACTAGGAATATAAATAATTGGTGTTTGGCAAAACACCAACATTGGGTTCTTTGGTGAGATCTATTACATTTGGGTATTCAAAGTAGAAGCCTCTGAAACTGCCCCTTTCTACTCCAGCCAAGACTGAAATCAGAACAAATATTTTATCCCAGAGAGGGATGGCAAAAATTGAGGCCACTCTTTAATATCTAAAGGGTGGGAGATATGTAAATCAACCTAGATGCTCACCGGTGGTTGAGTGGATGAAGAAAATATGGTACATATACACCTGGGAATACTATGCCGTCATAAAAAACAATGAGATCATGTCTTTTCCAGCATCACAGATGGAGCTGGAGGCTATTGTCCTAAGCAAACTCATGCAGAAACAGAAAACCAAATACTGCATGTTCTCACTTATAAGTGGGAGCTAAATATTGAGTACACACGGACACAAAGAAGGAAACAACAGACACCAGGGCCTACTTGAGGGCGGAGGGTGGAAGGAGCGTGACGACTGAAAAACTACCTATGCATATTAACTGGGTGATGGAAGAATTTGTACACCATACCCCTGCAAAATGCAATTTACCTATATAGCAAACCTGCACATGTACCCCTGGACCTAAAAGAAAAGTTAAAATAACATCACGATTCACAAGAATAAAGAAAAAAATAAATAAAGGGTGCAAGCAAGGGTGCTAGTTGCCACTACACCTCCATTTAATTTTCCAGTCTCGTGCTCATGCAAAAACTACAAGGACCCATGGAAATGACTGCCATCAACTCAACCAAATTGAATTTCCAAATGTATCTACTATGCCATACAGGATCTGTTTTTGCTATTAGTAGGAGAGTTTAAAATGGCCCCAAGTAGATAATACGCAGCTGTAGATTTAGTGAATAAGTTCTTTATCATTCCTATCAAAATGCAGAAACAAAGAGTTTCCAGTTACACAATAAAAGAAAACGCCCTATTTCCAGTTTTTGCTGCAGGGCTGCATTATCTGTTTTATCCTTTGTCATAATACAGTCCAAAAAGGTCTGTTCTGTCTGAACATTCTGTGTGATGCCACACTGTTCCATTACAGGTATGACATAATGTTGTTCAAATAGAACATGCAAAGGTGGTTAGTTTGCTGGAAATCTTTGTAAGAAAATGAGAGGCCGGGTGCAGTGGCTCACGCCTGTAATCCCAGCACTTTGTGAGGTGGGGGCGGGTGGATCACGAGGTCAGGAGATAGAGACCATCCTGGCTAACACCGTGAAACCCCGTCTCTAATACAAAAAATTGGCCGGGCGCAGTGGTTCACACCTGTAATCCTAGCACTTTGGGAGGCTGAGGCGGGTGGATCAGGAGGTTAGGAGATCAAGATCATCCTGGCTAACATGGTGAAACACCGTCCCTACTAAAAATAGAAAATTAGCTGGGTGTGGTGGTGCATGCCTGTAATCCCAGCTACTCGGGAGGCTGAGGCAGGAGAACCACTTGAACCCGGGAGGCAGAGGCTGCAGTGAGCCGAGATCGCACCACTGCACTCCAGCCTGGGTGACAGAGCGAGACTCTGTCTCAAAAAAAAAAAAAAAACACGAGAGACAAGCCCTGTGGAGATTCAGGGGCCTGAGACATCAGTAAAATATATTGCTGCATGTCACTCACACCATTTAGATAATAAACGCCATATGACATCCACGGACTATGAAGGAATTCAGATCCATATTTCATTGACTGTATCTGATAATGGAAAGACAACTTGAAAGAGCACAGCCAAATAAAGACTGTGAGGACAATAGCGGCAGCAGAGAGCAGAGCAGCTGGTATAGCAGCAGGCTGGCATGGTGGGGTTATTTTTGAACAAAGATCTCAAGCATGCCATGAGTATAAGAGGAAGAAGTGCAAATAATACCATGTTATGTAAATAGCAGCTGGCCTTGTAAATCAAAGGGCAAACTCTATGTCCAGAAGTCACTGAAGAGGTTAAAGCATATTTACTGGTCTTTTTAGTGAAAATCATCAAGCTAGTCCTTCAGCTATGAAGAAGGGTGATATTTAGACATTTTGATATTTCAATTTCCAAACTCAATCGGAAAGGTTATAACCGTCTACTTGGTTATTCCAGATGTACACTTAATGTAAGTTTTATTTTGGGGGCTCATTTTTTGAACTTGATTCTTAAGTTAGCTTTTCAATATGCAGTGTTTTCTAACCGGATAGTTCATTCCCTGAGGGCATCAACTATGTTTTATGTTTATTTGTGAATTCCATTGCACCTCCCTAGTTCCAGTACCAGGTGTTTGGCAAATATTTGGTAATTCTTTTTATTAAGTTGATGTCTGTGCCGGGCTCAGTGGCTCACACCTGTAATCCCAGCACTTTGAGAGGCAGGGATGGGAAGACCAATTAAGGCCAGGAGTTCGAGACCAGCTTGAGCAACATGAAGACCTTGTCTATGCAAAAAATACAAAAAGTAGCCAGGCATGATGGGGCATGTCTGTGTAACCCCAACTACTCAAAAGGCTGTGGCAAGACGAACACTTGAGCCCAGGAGTTCGACCCTGCTGTGAGCTATAATTTAGCCACTGCACTGTAGCCTGGGCAACAGAGAGAGACCCTGTCTCCAGTCTCTAAAGAAAAAAAAAGTTGATGTCTGAAAGTTGGACTCATACAATATAGTCAAATAATACAGAAACATCAGAGACCAGGGTGGAATTTTCAGTTCTTTCATTCACTTTGTCACTTTGGATAAGTTACATAATAACGCTCATTCTTATTCTCTTAATAATATCTACCTTCCAAGATTTTTGTGCGTATTACAGATTATAATACCTAGCACTGTTCATAGAACACAGTAGAGGTTTAATAAATGGTAGCCACTATTATCAGTTTTGTCTATTTGTTGAGACAGGGTCTTTCTCTGTTGTACAGGCTGGAGTGCAGTGGCACCAGTTTTGTCTTTTTTTCATGATGTTGTAGGACTTGTTGAAGAGATTATCACTAGATATCAACTATCTAATTTTAATATTTTTGCATATTCTATATATGCAAGGATAAAAACTCATGTGGATATTGTTAAATGACATTACTTTTTTTTTTTTTTTTTTGCCTTTTTGTGGAAAACGGGGTCTCGCCATATTGCCCAGGCAGGTCTCAAACTCCTGGGCTCAAGCTATTCTCCCACCTCTGCCTCTCTAAGAGCTGGGATTACAGGTGTGAGCCACTGTGCCCAGCCTGTTAGTGACATTTTAAAAATTATTTGTGTCTGAAATTATTTAATTTGTGTCTGAAGTCACCAAGTGGAATCTCCCATTACTTCCAGTTTTTGTTTAAACACTTCACTTCCAGAAATAGGGCTCTCACCACCTCAAATCATCAGTCTTGGGACAGTCTTAAAGTCAGAATATTTCATCCTTAGGATGAAAACAAATTAGGATGCTGTGACTTTCCCCTTAATGACTTTAATCTTGCCTTCTAGAACAGTGTAGACAAGTCTGTATTGCATAGAAGTTCTTTAAATAATAAAGTGGGAATTATATTAATACCAATAGGTTAAATATTAACTGTCACTTTAATATTAAATGTTATTGATCTGAGGGTGGTCAGTCAAGAAAGACTTGAGAGAAGAGGCTCTTTTTGAGTTGGTGCTAACTCCCATTGCCCTTCATATTACCAGTGTACCCAAGGAGGATTCAGATTCTTCTCTGTGCTCCACAACCCCCTGTACATATCTATGGTCTCATCAACTAACTCCAAGATGGCAGCCAGAAAGACTGCCATGTGGTAAGTACTCAACAAATGGTTTACAAATAAGTCAGTGAGTAAGACATAGCCGGGAATATGAGGAGTAAGGCATTTCAGGAAGCAAGAGCCACATGCAAAAACCTGGAGGTGTGAGACTGCTCAGGGATTTGAGGTAACTATAAGTAGTTAGATAGAAGTAGCCACAGTAAAGAGTATTAAAGTTGTAAATATATAAAATAAATGTAAATTATTTGGAACAGCCAATGCGTTAAAAACTACTTAGGAGAGAGTCTAACATATGGAATGTTGTCATCAAATGTTAGCTATTAACTTATTTTTAGTGATAGAACTTGTTGAGGAATGCAGGCTGTGTTCAGCCTGTATTCTTCAGCAAATGTCTCTGCATTGGCCGGCAGTAGCCAAAAAATGTGCAAGGTTCCCAGATGGTGCTTAGCCTTAGTTTTTCCAGCCTCTTCCTTGTAAATCAGCTGGAGAAAGAGTATTGCACAGAAAGGTGAGAGAATCACTTCCCAAAACAATTAGCCCTATTTGTCACAGTGTATGTAAGCAGAAAGATAAAAATTCAGTGATTAAAGAATAGGTCTGCGCAGGGCGCGGCGGCTCACGCCTGCAATCCCAGCACTTCGAAAGGCCGAGGCGGGCGGATCACAAGGTCAGAAGATCAAGACCATCCTGGCTAACATGGGGAACCCCCATCTTTACTAAAAATACAAAAAAATTAGCCAGGCGTGGTGGCGGGCGCCTGTAGTCCCAGCTACTCGGGAGGCTGAGGCAGGAGAACGGCGGGAACCCGGTAGGCGGAGCTTGCAGTGAGCCGAGATCGCGCCACTGCACTCCAGCCTGGGCGACAGAGCCAGACTCCGTCTCAATAAAAAAAAAAAAAAAAAGTCAGTAACTCTATCTCTTGACTAGAAATTTCTTCATGACTTAGTTACCTAAGCCTTTGGGTAGATTTGCTAGACTCACTCTGATTTGTAACACTGAAAAGAAAATAAAAATTGGGATCCTGAACTCACTAAGTGAAAGGGAAGAGTCAAGCTGGGAACTGGGTCACACAAACCTGCCTCCCATTTTGTTCCTAGATAG
Source organism: Rhinopithecus bieti (assembly GCF_001698545.2). Taxonomy (NCBI): domain Eukaryota; kingdom Metazoa; phylum Chordata; class Mammalia; order Primates; family Cercopithecidae; genus Rhinopithecus; species Rhinopithecus bieti. The sequence goes on along the minus strand of NW_016804209.1, from coordinate 34,787 downwards.
CTACATACCTCCCTCACGTATTGCTCACAAGGAAATTCCTTGTGGGCTCCAATATCTTTACCCTAACACACAGTTCTGTCAAATTTCACACTGACAATGTAAATTGATAGCTTATCCTCACAGACACAGGACAAAGGACAGAACTCAATGTCATCCCTTCACTCTACTGAGACAAAGGCATGTCTGACTGCTTTCTCTATCCTATGTTTATTTCATCTTATATAAAAATGCAGATTCACTGAGCATGAGACAAATGCATCTGTGACTATTCTACCCTCTTCTCACATGTAAAATGTGTGTTCAGTGAATGCTGATCAAAGACTCAAAAGAAAGCAACCCTATGTCCTCTCTTTTCTCTTTAAATATTGGCGGGTGGGGTGGGGGGCGGGCCCAGACCCTCTTTGAAAGAAAGTATGGAGCACTGTAGCTTTCTCCTGGTGTTCTGTGTTCTTTTTTCCCAGGTGTGTCCTTGACCTTGGAAAAATAAACTTCTAAGAATGATTAAGCCCTGTCTCAGTGGTTTTCTTAGAGTTACAACACAAATCTAGCTTATGAAATTATGAGATTTCATAATATCTCTTGCAACAGATTGTTTTGGTGACTTTCATTTTGTTAAACAGTATAAAACAATGTATTATTGTTGATGAGTGCACCCTTTATTGCAGAAGGAAGTGATTTGTCACACATAAATCAGCATCTCTTTTAGGCCAAATGTATCATGCTTTATGGGATGAGGACACCAGCACACCTGGTAGCTGCACACGTTGTACCTGAGCTGCACTTGGGAGCTCTCAAATCCCGTCTCTGCTGTTCTCCTACAGTACTGGCTTCTACAGGCTGCATTTCCCAAACCTCAATGTCAGCAGGACTCCACAAGGGTGCAGCCAATGGGAGGGGCTGCTGGAAAACTGCAGGGTGGTGATGATGGTAGTGGTGGTGGTAGGGAAACAGCAGAGGAGAAAGTTGGGGTGTTTCTCCTCCTCCTCCATCTTGAGCAACTCTCCGGTAGAAGTCATGAATTCTTTATGACTCAGCTCCCAAAAGACAATCCTGCCAGAATTCCATTTGCATTTGGGTATGACTCTGTCCCCTGCCCTCTGGTAACAGTATCTCTTCTCTTCATTTCTCCTGTCTAGAGATGGTGACGGCTTCAGATTGGTCCTAATGTTTAGGATTACTCACCACCACTTGTTTGTTGTTCTAGCTTTTCCAATATTCATGTAAAAAAATAAATAAATAAAACCAAAGCAAACAAACCAAAAATTCTAACAAATTTCTTCTGTTTTACATACTTAAGGACACCATCTTTCTGATTAAAGCCTCACTGCTAGAATGTCCTAGTAAAACAACACAAAAGAAGATACATTTTTTATTTTGACTATTTCAGCACCAACAGAATCACACAACTTTACAATTTAGGATTTTCTAGTCATATCAGAATTAATCTTTTACCTTATGTATCTGATTTGTTTCAGAATGGAATACATTATGAATTCTAAGCCCAAGGAACTGAATGGACTCCACCTCTTCGCCAAGAGGATTCCAAAGTAAACCAGAAAAACCAGTACAGGCCATGATGGGAAGAGAGGGTCAGACATGCCTCATGATACTTTTCTCCCTTTTGAATTGAGGCACAACTGGCCAGTATTAACATTAAAACAGAAATCTTCAGACTGACAAAACAGACCCTTTGTAGCAGTAAGATACCAAATTCCAACCTGACTGTAGTACAGCATCACATGACAACAGCTCCTGAAAGAAATTAAGTATCTTACCCCAAAATGTAACTCTTTGACATATTTTGAAGTGGCCCCTCAAAGCTTTCTCTTGTAGAGGAAATTCACATTCTGCAGAGAATCCTCTTCCCTTTCCAGGTGTTTATCTGATCCTGAAGAGATTAGCTGAGAGTCCAGCAACTTCTGAAGGTCTGAATAGAAGACAGTTGCCATCTATTTTATCTAACGGTGGCCACCTCTGAAACTTCATCTGCATAATAAGAACCCTGTTCTCCACAACCCCTTATCTTCACTTGGACATTCCTTTCTATTTATTTGAGGTCTTTAAATAACAACTTAATTCCTCCAGTCAATTGCCAATTAGAAAATCTTTGAATCTGCATATGACCGGAAGCCCCTACTTTAAGTTGTCCTGACTTTCCCGACTGAACCAATGTACATCTTATAGGTATTGACTGTTGTGTACCTGGAGTTTCTGTCCCTCTAAAATGTATCAACTTAAGCTGTAACCCAACCATGTTGGACACGTGTTTTCAGGACCTCTTGAGACTCTGCCCTCAGCCTTGGTCACTCATATTTGACTCAGAGTAAGTCTCTATAAATATTTTACAGTTTGTCTCTTTTTCATCAACACACTCTATCCTGAATAGCCAAGAGATTGAGATTACTGGGGAGTCTCAAAGTCAACATACTTATTCATATTCCCACTTGACAGAAAGAAGTTGACTGTTTTAGTCAATTTGGAATGCTTTAACAAATATTATACACTGAGTGGCCAAAGCAACAAACCTTTATTTCTCATAGTTTCATAGCTGGGAAGTCTAAGATCAAGGCACCGTCAGATTTGGTGTCTGGTGAGAACCCCCTTCCTGGCTTACAGACACCAGCCTTCTTGCCACATCTTCATACGGGAGAGAGAGAAAATGAGCTATGATGTCTTTCTTTTCTTATAAAGACATTAATGTCATCATAGAGGCTCTACCCTCATGATGTCTTCTAAAACTAATGAGCTCCCAAAGGACCTACCTCCAAATAAACAACACATTGCGGATTAGGGATTCAACATATAAATGTGGTGGGGACACAACATTGTCTATTTTATTACCAAGATGACAAAAAACAGTTTATTTTTGTGACAGGTTCTCCTCTGACACCCAGGCTAGAGTGCAGTAGTGCAATGATGGCTTACTGCAGCCTTGGCCTCCTGGGCTCAAGCAATCCTCCAGCCTCAGTCTCCTAAGTAGCCAGGACTACAGGTGCAAGCCACTACACCTAGATTTTTTTTTTTTTTTTTTTTTTTGTAGAGATGGGGTCTGTGTTGTTCAGGCTGGTCCTGAACTCCTGAGCTCAAGCGATTTGGATTCCCAAATTGCTAGGATTATAGGTGTGAGCCACCACTCACAGCCAACAAAAACACTTTAGAGATAAATAAGTGTATTCAAAGTGGATACTGAAGAACAATTTCAGGTGACTCAGGAAAAGGAAACTTCAATCAAGAGGGGACTTAGAGTCAAAGAATCATGAAATTTTCTACTTTAAATCTTCCTTCCCTTCTCAAATGCACATCATTTTATAGATAATGAAACTGATGCTTAGAAAATTGACTTTTTAGAGACCACACTGCCTATATCAGATTAAGGAATAGAGTTCAGATCACCTGAATTTCAGATGAGTGTGTTTTCAACAACATGCTGCTACTTTTTTCAGTAAAAAAAAAAAAAAATTGCCAGCACCCTGACCATTCTAGTAATGAAAACACTACAGTAAAACTAGATAATAAATTAGATGTGGTTTGCTTTGAAATTTTAAAACAACGATGTCAAATGAAGTGATTCTTGGAAACATCTAACATGGGAGACAGAATTTAGAAAAATAATAGGCTAATTGGATGTTTTGTATGCAAATGTAGGGAAATAGAATTTACTTAGGGAAACAGATACTTTAGCTTATGAAGAAAGATTTGCTGATAGTGGAGTAACAGATTAGGTGACACAGCACTTATAATTTGAATGCTCAGCTAAAAGAAAGATTGAGAATCTAAAAACAGAACTGGTGTTATCTTGTGTATCAATATTTTCCCTAAATGTTTACTATCTCAGTAACAAGACATAAGCCTACCAGGATAAACTATCCCTTTTAATAATACAAAGGGATAAATTAATTGTGCTTTGTTCAACTCATCAAAGAACTTTTAAGATAGACTTTGGCCACTGTCAGTGACTGTGGCTATCAAATTGGATGCTAGAGAAGAAACTGATTGAGGCAGAAAATAATCAGGTATTTAGACTTAAATACGAACAACTCGTGAACACAGCAGAAGGAGGAAATAAATTGTGAGACAAATCTTGTTCTCAAGATACTCAGAAGCTTTGAAAAACCAAGAGCGTGGCATGTTTAAAGTTAATATTTTCAGATTAAGTAGAAAAAAATTCAAAGTAGTTGAAATTAGGTCAGATCATTGAAAGAAGAAAGATATAAAGAACTAAAATCATTAAAGCACAACAATAAAACTAAACAAACAAGCAAACAGGAACATATTCCTCAAATATAATAGGCAATGAAGAAAGAATAGATAGTATTTTATTGGTTTGCCAAAGAAGAAGGGAAAACTAGTAATATACGGTGGTATAAAAACTGAAGCTTTTCAATGCATACATTTCTCCTTCTTCAAATAAGATAGTGTGTTAGATGACTGGCTGAATCAACTAACAGTTGTATTACAAAGATGCAAGATTTAAGTTATTAGGAAAATAAATAGAGCTCCTGGATATATTGCTATTACTGTATATCCAGGCTTACTTATGGACCTAAAGATATATTTGCAGTGCTACCAGCTTCAATGAGAAAGGAATATAGAATACATTTCTGAAAACCAGTAAAAGGAAAATAATATGTTATCTTAGAAAACTGTAGGAGAGGAGGCCGGGCACGGCGGCTCATGCCTGTAATCCCAGTACTTTGGGAGGCTGAGGTGGGCAGATCACAAGGTCAGGAGTTGAGATCAGCCTGGACAACATAGTGAAACCCTATCTACTAAAAATAAAAAAATTAGCCGGGCGTGGTGGTGGGTGCCTGTAATCCCAGCTGCTCGGGAGGCTGAGGGAAAAGAATCGTTTGAATCCGGCAGGCGGAGGTTGCAGTGAGCCGAGAGAGTACCACTGTACTCTAGTCTGGGAAAGAGGGTGAGGCTCCGTAGTAAAAGAAGAAAACTTATTCTTGAGAATTAAAGATTATCTTGAGAAAGAAAGATTATTCTTGAGAATTATAGAATGATCAAACCAAAATAATATTAAAACCAAGTACCAGCAGTCATTCTGCATAGTCCAGATATGCACAAATTTCAGTTACCACATTTTAATTACCACTTACCCCTGAAAAACATGCTTCAAGTCTTACTTATTACTATATATAACCGCATGAAGTAGAGACTTATCATAGCTAGCTTTACAGTTGACCAATCACTGCATAAATAACATAAACACATAATGAGCAATGACCAATCACATCACTTCTTTCAGAGTCTGTGGCTAATTGGTCACTGTGCATCTGTTACTCAGTTCACTTAAAGACTACAGAGTATGCTGGGCGAGCTGGCTCATGCCTGTAATCCCAGCACTGTGGGAGGCTGATGTCGGCAGATCACCTGAGGTCAGGAGTTCGAGACCAGCCTGCCCAACATGGCGAAACCCCACTCGACTAAACATACAAAAAATTAGCCGGGCGCAGTGGCGGGCGCCTTAATCCCAGCTACTCCAGGAGAATCACCTGAACCCGGGAGGCGGAGCTTGCAGTGAGCCGAGATGGCGCCATTGCACTCCAGCCTCGGCAACAAGAGCAAAACTCTGTCTTAAAAAAAAAAAAAAGAAAAGAAAAAAAAAAAAAAAAAAAAAAAAAAGAACTCCAATTCGTACTCAAAGCAAAGTTCTCAAATCAATAAATAATAAAACACAAAGCAAATGTTCTCTCTTTGGTCTGCTCACTTCTTTCCCCTCCTGCTCCTTCATTCCCAACACATACTCTTCCCTGCACTGACCCATGTGGTTTTGGAGCAGAGACAGAAGACAGAAATTTCTCCTTGGGAAAGTTCCCATGGTGAGGTATCTGTCTCTTTGTTTAGCTCATGTTTATGGGCCCAGTGGTGAAGAGCAAAGAATTCAAGAGGCCCTGCACTCCAGCCTGGGTGACAAGAATGAAACTCCATCCCAAAAAAAAAAAAAAAAAAGTGTAATTACGTTGCTTCCCTGTAATAAACCCATGTTATATTTTACAAAAGCCATGTCATATTTTACAAAACAGGTGATCAAAAATGGTCAATGGCCAATAAAGATACAAATGCAGCAGAGAAACAAAACCTGGTGAACACTGGAAGCGAAATTCTAATAGAACACAAGTGGAATTATAGAAGAAGTAGCTGATAACGGGAAAGTTGCACTGTAGATGTCTGAAAAACTAGAAGTGCAGCCAGAGGAAATTGGTGAACGCGTCCTTATAGATACAAATGAGGAATGTGACTATGACAAAAAGGATAATGGTGTCCTAGACGAATCGATGCTGGCAAAAAGACTTCACTATCAAGGAACTCAGAAATATTTCTTGACCGAAAGTGCAAATAAATAAATAAATGAGCTGAGACACACTTAGGGCAGAAGATGACAATTCACTGATTGATACATAGAAAAGATGCTCACGCCACACCATATGCCATACTATGAGAAGAAAATAACCAAAGTTCAAATTAATAAGTTTTTTACAAGGAAACAGTTTTCTCAATTTCCTAATGTTTTAAATTAGAATGTAAAATACATAGTAGTTTTATATTGTTTCCCATTTCCCTATATATTTTAAATGATAGTAAGAATTTTAATATTTTGATGAATATTTTAAAGTGATGGAACTGTCACATTTTTCCCCACTGATTATTAAAATTGCTTTGCATAGTTTCAGCTGAAATTCAGTTTTCTGACTCTGCACCACTGTGAAAAGCGAGAACTGCCTATGTTAATCTGATTTCTATGTACCTAGAATAATACAACATATTGCCAAATTGTATTTTGTGAAGAGCAAGGTACTCAAGATTACTTTTACTTTTTATCTATGCCCTACACCGGAATGAGAAAGAGATAGATATGTTAGATATTTTCCTGAATACTTAGATGTATCTCACAAAAATATTTTTTATGGGATTATTTAGTACTTGCTCTATGTTCTACACTGTGCTGGCACATGTAAAGAAAACAAAAGCATTTACTTCAGTACCTTTATAAAAATAACCACAAATCTAAATGAGCACAAATGAAGCAACTAGAAAACAATTAAGTATTATATGACATTCATTTCTGATAAGGAGAGATTAATGTGATAATACAAGGCTTCCTGGGAAATTGGGCTAGAGCAGAGTGGGCATTTGAGTTAAGAGGTGAATCATGAGAAGGATTTAGAAAACAATTAGAAAATTTATGGTTGCATAAGTGCATGTAAATATTAAAAATCTCACTAAAATTAGACCTAACATAACATACATACTAATTATGACGGGAAAGAAAAAAAGAACACATAGCAATGTCAGTTACCTCATCATTTATACAGAGGGCCAATCAACATAGTTAAAAATCACGGTGCTAGGCCGGGCATGGTGGCTCATGCCTATAATCCCAGCACTTTGGGAGGCCGAGGCGGGTGGATCACCTGAGGTCGGGAGTTCAAGACCAGCCTCATCAACATGGAGAAACTCTGTCTCTATTAAAATACAAAATTAGCAGGGTATGGTGGTGCATGTCTGTAATCCCAACTACTCCGGAGGCTGAGGCAGGAGAATCGCTTGAACCCGGGAGGCAGAGGTTGCGGTGAACTGAGATCGCGCCATTGCACTCCAGCCTGGGCAATGAGAGTGAAACTCCATCTCAAAAAAAAAAAAAAACAAAAAAACACACACACACACATACTGCTTTTCTTTATTCTTAATCTCAGAGGATTTTAAAGAAACTAATAACTGATGTTGCTTAAGAATATTTGCCTAAAATTAGAAGTATATTCCTATTTACTCCCGTTTCTTTTTATTTTGCAAAATACAATAAAATTTAATAGAATTTAACTTAATAAGAGCATATATGCTGTTAACACTTTCTTCTCACATTATTCTTTTCTTCTGTTTCTCTTTTCCTGTTCAATATGTATGAATAGAGGAATATTTTCTATAATGTTCTGCAAATATTAAAGTTGGCTTTTAGTCTGTGACTGCTGGTGAATTTAAATGATTATTATTCTTTTGACTTGAAATTTTAATACAGTTTATTATCTGTGTTTTATACAGGTCTTATTTTAATTTATTAAAACTCACTGCTTAAAGTAATGTGTTATAAATATACTAATTCTGGGACACATGAGAAAATTTAAAAAGGTGAAGAAAGTCACGTATTCTATCATACAGATCTTGCAATTAATATTTTATGTTCACTGGATTTTTCCTATTTTTTTTCCCATTCATACAAATTTCTGTATATACAGATTCACTATTATTCTGTACATACATTTTTAATCATGTTTTCCTTTACCATAGCATTTATTTCATTGATGTATTTCTAACATAATAAGACTTGAACTTTGAAATTACTCCTTGACCCATGGGTTGCAGAATGGATGTTGTGTTTGCAGGCATGGAAACAACATTAATCTTCTTATACATCTTCATCAGAGCTTTTATGTGATTGGGTACATTGTCAATGAGCAGTACCATTTTGAAATGAATCTTTTTTTTCTAAGCAGCAGATCTCAACAGTGGGCTTAAAATAGTCAGTAAACCATACTTTAAACAGGCTTGCTATCACTCATAAAGCTATAGCTGCCTTGATGGATCTCAGCAAAATATACTGAAAACCTTCTAAGAGAGACTCACCATTCTCTGCCACGGAGAACTTTGTGATTCATGAAAGGAGATCACAATATTACGAACAGGAGTTTGGAAGAAGTTGATTCCAACCCTCATACATAGCAATGAGGGGCTGAAGACTTCAGTGGAAGAAGTTTAACTGGAAATGTGGTGGAAATATCAAGAAAACTAGAATTAGAAGTAGAGCCTGAGATGTGACTGACTTGCTGCAATCTCATGGTAAAACTCAAACAGATAAGGAGTTGTTTCCTAGGGATGAACAAAGAATGTGATTTCTTGAGATGGAATATACTCCTGGTCAAGAGGCTGTGAACACTGAGATGACAACAAATGATTTCAACTGTACATAAACTGGGTTAATAAAAGCAGCAGCTGGACTGGAGAATACTGACTCCGATTTTCAAAGTGATAAAATGGTATCAAATAGCATCACATGCTATGGAGAAATCTTTCATGGGAGTCAATCAATGCAACAAACTTCACTGTTGTATCATTTTCACAATTTGCCACAGCTACCCCAAGTTTTAGCAACCACTACCTTGATCAATCAGCATCCATTAACATCAAGGCCACACTCTCCACAGGCAAAAAGATTATTTGCTGAAGGCTCACATAATTGTTAGCATTTTTTTAAGCAATAAAGTATATTAAAATTAAGGTATGTACATTGTTTTTCAGTCATAATGGTATTTCTGGTTCTAGGTCTTTGAGGAATTGCCACACTGTCTTCCACAATGGATGAACTAATTTACATTCCTACCAATAGTGTAAAAGCATTCCTATTTCTCCACAGCCTCGCTAGCAACTGTTGTTTCTTGACTTTTTAATAACCCATTACTAGGTATGTACCCAAAGGAATAGAAATCATTCTATTATAAAGATACATGTGCACACATGTTCACTGCAGCACTATTCACAATAGCAAAGACATGGAATCAACACAAATGCCCATCTGTAATAGGTTGGATAAAGAAAATGTGGTAGGTACATATACATCATGGAATACTATGCAGCCATGAAAAGGAATGAGATCATGTCCTTTTCAGGGACATGGATGGAACTGAAAGCCACTGTCTTCAGCAAACTAACACAGGAACAGAAAACTAAACATTGCATGTTCTCACTTAGAAGTAGGACCTGAACAATGAGAACACATGGACACACAGAGAGGAACAACACACACTGGGGCCTCTTGGCAGGAGTTGGGGGAGAAAGAGCATCAGGATAAATAGCTAATGCATGTGAGGCTTAGTAGCTAGATGATGGGTTGATAGGTGCAGCAAACTATCATGGCACACGTTTACATATGTAAAAACTCTGCACGTCCTGTACATGTATCCCAGAACTTAAAATAAAATAAAATAAAACTTTAAAAAGGCTGGGCATGGTGACTCATGCTTGTAATCCCAGCACTTTGGGAGGCTGAGGCAGGTGTATGACTTGAGGCCCGGACCTTGAGACCTGGCCAACAAAGTCATTTAGTAGAAACCCGGTCTCTACCGAAAATATAAAAGTTAGCTGAGTGTGGTGGTGCATGTCTGTAATCCAGCTACTCAGTAGGCAGCGGCAGGAGAATCGCTTAAACCTGGGAGGCAGAGGTTGCAGTGAGCCAAGATCATGCCACTGTGTCAAAAACATAAAATTAATTAAATTAAATTTTTAAAAAAGAAAATTTCTATGGATCTTTTACTGGTTTGTGTAATGTCACGGAGCCTACTTGGAAATAGTAAAGAAAGAGGAAAGCAAGAAAAAAACAGCAGGAAAGCAAGAAGATAATCTATTCAATACCATCCCATCTAGAATTCTTTGACAACTTATATGAAAACACTGTATGTCTATACACAAATAAATTTCTCACTACAATAATTATTATTATATATATTTTTTGAGGTGGAGTCTCACTCTGTCGCCCAGGCTGGAGTGCAGTGTGGGATCTCGGCTCACTGCAAGCTCCACCTCCCGGGTTCACGCCATTCTCCTGCCTTAGCCTCCCAAGGAGCTGAGACTACAGGCACCTGCCACCACACCCGCCTAATTTTTTGTATTTTTAGTAGAGATGGGGTTTCACCATGTTAGCCACGATGGTCTCGATCTCCTGACCTCGTGATCCGCCTGCCTCGGCCTCCCAAAGTGCTGGGATTACAGGTGTGAGCCACCTCGCCTGGCCCACTATAATTGTATTTTATAAGCTGTAGCTGTACAACGTGAAAAGTGAGGCAATTATCCTAGTTGACTGCAAGTAATTATTAGCAAAATTAGCTATCTTTACACTAAGTGGTATTAGGTTATAGGCAAAGTTTCTTGAGGCTCTATCCTAGAAAACTGTAAAAAAGAAAAGGACGTAAAGGTACACCGTCTAACCTCATAGACAACTAAATGGAATCTGGTCAATGGAATTGAGACAGCAGAACAGGGTCTGGAGTCAGGGAACCTAAGGTCGATTCATGTGGCTTCCTAGAACTAAATCAAAAGGAACCCTCCCAACTTGCCACACCTAAGCAACAGAAGGACTGGAGACTACTTCCTTTGCAACCCACCCTTTCTTTTGATGAGTGTCAGATGGAAAATTGAAAGTACCTCTGACTGGTTGCTTTCCACAACCACTCACATTGATTGCAGGCCAAGTCTTCCTTTGCATAGAAGCGTAACTTTGTAACTTCACTTTAGCCTCTGACTGGCTGCTTTCCACAACTAATCAGATGTTTGCATAGGGTGTAACCTTTGTAACTTCATTTCAGCCTCTGATTGGTTGTGAAAAGCTTTCTGCAAACAATCAGACTGATGGTGGGCCACTACTTCATTTGCATGGGGCGTACACCAAGTGGTCAATAGGAAACCTCCAGAGGGTATTTAAACCCCAGAAAATTCTGTAACCGGGCTCTTGAGCCCCTATGCCCGGGCCTGCTCCCACCCTGTGGAGTGTACTTTTGTTTTCAATAAATCTCTGCTTTTGTTCCTTCATTCTTTCCCAGCTTTGTGCATTTTGTCCAATTCTTTGTTCAAAATGCCAAGAAGCTGGACACTCACCCCCGGTAACAGAATTGGAATATTCTAATTTTTGAGCACAATATAGAATAAACTGCTTTGTAAATAACATTTAAGAAATGTAAGTGAGCCCTCTCTTAAACCTTAATATCTGAGAATTTACTGACTTTGGCAATGTAGCTACTATGTTCTTAGAAAAAATAACTTTAGTTGATAAATAAAAAGACCAAAAGTGTGTATGTTAAAGTCAGCACATCCTTTCAACTTCTGAGCTATACAAAAAGGATAAGGTATAATAGAACACAGAGGAATAGAACACATTAAGAAACAAGACATACATATTGGTTAATTAAATGTATTTATTGTGAATTCTTATAGATATTTTTTCATTATACTCAGTATTCACACTGAATTAGACATTACTTGGTTTTAAAAATTCTTTAAATGGATTCTTCTCTTACATAACAGCATAAAACCTATTTGAAAAAATTACACAATTAGTTATGCTTTGGGTACAGCCTGCACTTTGTTGGTTAAAAAAATTCACTTTATTCAGAATGAAATTTCTAAGTAGGAGCAAATAAGTCTTGTAGGAATAATTTTAAAGATATCTTTCAAAGCTTGATGTACAGAAAGCCAAAAAGAAGACCGTCATTATGTTGTTAAAATTCTAGAAGTCCTGTTCTATTGAGTTCTAAATGCACATCACACTGAGTTATTTTTGTTGGAACAATCCAATTAGAAAGGAATATATTCTGGAATCATTTAAATCTATCAGAGGAAGAGAATTAGTGCAACTGTATCATCTAGACTTTCAGAGTGCATACATCCTATTAATGCCAAGTAGTTTTATAAAACGCAAAATACTTACTTCCCTTTACTCTGTATTTATGTTAGTGTGTACAATTTAAACTAAGCAACAGCACACTTAAGCCAATAATCTTCGTATAAAACCAAAATGATTATGTAAAAAGTAGCTATTGTAATGGTATGTATTCCAAACTACTCTGGAGCTCCATTTTTCCAGTTTATTTATTTGTATGTTTTCTTTCAACTCTGTAGAAGTGACATGATCTGTACAGGGTTAAACAGTTTCTGATCTCAATGTTTATCTAGGGGAATTAAAAAATCTCTTTGGAAACTTGGCTAAGAGACTGAGAGAAACAGAAAACTGACAGATGGGAAGAATAATGTTGGTAATAATTAGCTGGATCCAGACTTCTTAAAAAGATCTCAGATACTGCCCTAACTGTATAAGCATCACACAAAGGCATACAAAACACTGCAGAACAGTAATACTATCCTTGAGGACAGGCTAATTTGGGTTCTGGAGTTAACTCTGTCCTTTGCCACTTCTATAACTTCAGGCAAGTTTCTCTATGTCACTAGGCTCATCAAAAAAATGGATTTAATATTCATAAGGACCGCTTTGGATTGTTGATGACCAAATAGGATAGTTTAAGCCTTTAGGTGTAGCATGGTGCCTGACAGCATAATAATTTCGCAATAATATTAGGTAGCAGCAAACCAGGTATAAAGGGGGCACCTATAAATATAGTAGTTGAATTATAGCAATTGGCCATTTCAAAACATTTGGAAAGGTAATATCAAAATAAAGGAAATTAATCTCTTCATCTGCAAGTGTCACAGAAGGAACATGACTTCAATATAAACAAGAAATTCCTTTAGTTAGCCAAGTAATTTAAACACTGTGATAATACTGGTTGTTGGGAGGCTGGTAGAGATGGTCAGGGTTGGGATGAGTGGTGTGTGAGTATGAAGGAGCAATGTGAGAAGTGGGACTGTGAAATAAACACCAAGTTCTCAACTGTCAATATCTCCTGGCTATTTCACTTATTTTTATAAAGTATTCTTTTATTTCTTTGGACATTCAAATTTAAGGTATTCTAAGAGAAAACAAACATACATACTAACTTGTTAAAAAATATCATCCTAATCCCCCAGCTGTAAAATGATGCATTGTTTTCTCTGAATTTTCTCAGTACTATAAATTCCAGGATGCATGTGGCTTTTCTTATACCCATTCCATTTGCTACACCTAGTGAGATTTAATTACTGCGTCAAGCGATCTACTTTATGAATCTGTAACTGAAAACCAATGCTTTGGGTGATGATGGAACAAGACTTCAAGTTGAAGAGCAAATTCAGATGAAGCCAAGTTTTTTTCAATAGCATTTCATAGGAAGGTGACATGTATTCTACTAGCAAGGACATGGTATGGGATCAAGTATTTCCTTCAGGAAGCACTGATCAGAAATTATTTTTGCTGCAGTGTTGTAAACAGACAAGGTTGTAGCCCTTATAATCATATACTACTTTAATTATTTACCAGTTACTCTAGAAAGCATGCAAATACCACATCTTCCAAAAATAATATTGACAACTCACCACAGTGAAACTGGGTGCTGAGTCAGAAATAAGTTAATATTCTTTTGCTGAGCACTTACTGTATTAGCAGTTATTTGGGGCAAGTAAAAAGAATGAGAAACACAGGCCCAAGGTGAGCTATTTTCCATCCAACTTCATGAAGGCAGCATATATTGTTAAGGACTCTGGGTTAGGCTTTGAACCCTACTTCTATAATTTCCTGGTGAGATAACATTCCGCAGGGTGCATAACCTCACTGAGAGTCTATTTACTTAGCTGTAAAATCACCAAGACATTATCACCTTCTGTATGTGGAGCTGCAGAGATGATCTGTGGGTATATTCCACCCTAAACATAGTCATTCTGTTTATGTCTATAAAGCATTTACCATTTAATGGCATAAAATATGTGAAAATATTTCTACACCATAATAGATGTGATCTTGTTTGTTAGAAGTAAAATGTGAATTATCGACACCATATGAAGTAAAACATTTATAATTAACCTGGTTTCTAGCGTAAGACTGGAGAGTCTTTGGCAACTACATCCTTATCATGGCCCTAATACCATCCTTAACATAGTGAAATGAGCTGTGTTCCAGAAGAAAAACTTACTTACTTTGATGTCCCACTCTGAACTACAAGCTTGGGTTTGGTGAATACTTAAGGAAGAAATTGAGGTGACCAGAGAAGCTTTTAAACTACTTTGAACATCATTTTCCCTCTAATGGAAGGAATGGCCAGAGATAAAACTCAGACCTTCAAAATCACCTGCAAAAGATTTACTTGTAGCATATCATGAATTACCTGATTATAATATAGAAATTTAACTTTCTAGAGAGAAAAGTTTCAGAAATTTATTTTATGTTCATTTCTGCGGTCCACTGTCTTGTCTGAAAGTCTGCCAGAATCTCTTAGGCTTTTAAATTACAGAAATTATTTGAGACAGACATTTTGGAAGGTCACCATAGAAAGAGGAATTTATCAAGTTTTAGGCATTAAGACTTTTATTTTACTTTCTCTGTATGTTTGAAACAGGTCAATTCCAGGTTGGAAAATTCCTGCCAGATATTCCCATTAGAAAATACACCCAAAAAGTTTTCTCTAAGGATTTTACATATGTCACATACGTTCTTGAAAAATTAGAAATATTTTGGTTATACATTATTTACATAGTTTAGCCTCTTTTAATCATTTTTTTCTTGTGCACATAACCAGATGAAACACTGAAATTCATAAATTATGTTATTCTAACTATGATGTTAAATCAGTAGAACTGGGGGCCAGGTGCGGTGGCTCGCGCCTATAATCCTAGCACTTTGGGAGGCAGGGGCAGGTGGATCACCTGAGGTCAGGAGTTCAAGACCAGCCCGCCCAACGTGGCAAAAGCCCTGTCTCTACTAAAAATACAAAAATTAGCTGGATGTGTTGGCAAGCACCTGCAATCCCAGCTATGTGGGAGGCTGAGGCAGGAAAATAGCTTGAACCTGGGGAGGCGGAGGATGCAGTGAGCTGGGATCACACCATTGTTCTCCATCCTGGGTGACAACAGTGAAACTCCATCTCAACAACAACAACAAAAAAATCAGAACTGTAAAGAAATTTCAGTTATAAGTAAACTTATAACACTATGATTCCTGAATCTTTTCTGTGAATGTTCATTCCCTTCCTAAAAATTTAAGTAAATTTAAGATATGTGATCTCAGAGAAGGAAAAGTTTTAATAGTATTAAGATAGCTATTTTCTTCTTCCAAAAACAATTAACAGAGTAAATCTTCACTTAAAATCCTCAATAGGTCCTTGGAAACTGCAGCCCTAAGTGAAAAGATGTATAACAAAACCTATTTTACCAAAAGTAATTTATCTAAACAAGAGTGAGGTTTCTAAGGCATATATCTGGTCACAAGAACATCACCAAATTTCTAAAGACGAAATCACTTCCAATACTAAACGCTGAACTAAACATGAGCTATACAAACATTTAAGAAAGATAAATCAAAGGAACTAAGATAATGATTTACCAAGTTTTGGTGAATCAATGAGCAGAGGTTGTAGTGGTGGGGGATTAAATCAAAGAAGTAATGTTTGCAAAATGAGAATTGTGAGGAGCACCTCCTCCAACGACAGTTAGAAAACAAGTAACTGTAAAGAAGGGAGCTTGCTGAACACATTTCTACTGCATCTTTTATTGTCTTGCATTTTTATGATTATCATCTACTTGAATTTTTGACAATAATTTCATTCATTCATTCATTCATTCATTCATTCATTCATTCATTGTCCAACCCACTTACTGCAGGGTTGGGGGTGGCTGCAGCCTGTCCCCTTGGCTCAGGACACAAGGCAGGAACCAGCCCTGGCCAGGACACCATCCTATCACAGAGCCACTTACACCCACACTCAGTCTCACTGGGACCACGTAGTCACAGCAATTTCCTGAATCTTTGGGATGTGAGAGAAAACCAGAGGAATTGGAGAAAATCCACCCAGACAGTGGGAGAACATGCCAACTCCACACAGACAGTGGCTCTGGCAGGAAGGGATTGTTTTTCTCATCTGTTTTAATGAAAGGACTTCGAATGGAAGGAGTTTATTTGAGGACCTGATGTGTACTACTTTTAAAATACACTTTATTCTTCATGGTTTACAGAAAAATTGGGCAGAAAGTACAGAGAATTCCCATATAACTCCTGTCCCGACACATACCCGACCTTCTCTACCATCAACATCACACATCAGAATGGTACTGGTTATAATCCATGAGTCTACATTGACATGTCATTATCAACCAAAGTCCATAGTTTATATTAGGGTTACATTACAAACTCACATTCTATGGATTTTGACAGTGTATAAGGAAGGCATCTACTATTGTTTCATGCACATTAGTTTTATTGTCTTAAAAATCTCTTGGTTCCACCTATTTATCTTTCCCTCCTTCAACCCGTGGCAACCACTGTTTTTTGGAGACAGGGTCTTTCTCTGTTGCCCAGCCTGGAGTGTAGTGGTACAACCTCTGCCTCCTGAACTCAAGCAATCTTTTCACCTCAGCTTCCCAAGTAACTGTAACTACAGGCACACAGCACCATGCCTAGGCTAATTTTTAGCAATTTTTTTGTAGGGACCAGGTTTTCCTGTTTCCCAGGCTGGTCTTGAACTGCTGGGCTCAAGTGATCTTCCTTCCTTAGCCTTCCAAAGTACTGGGATTACAGGTGTCAGCCACCTCCCACCCTCCACTGATCTCTTTACTGTCTTCATAATTTTTCCTTTTCTAGAATGTCATATAGTTGGAATCATATAGTGCAGAGTCTTTTCAGGCTGGCTTCTTTTACTTAGTAATATACATTTATGTTTCTTCCCTGTCTTTTCATGGCTTGATAGCTCATTTATGTTTAACGCTATATAATATTCCATTGTCTGGATGTACCACAGTTTATCCATTTATCTACTGAAGGACATCTTAGTGCTTCCAAGTATTGGAAATTGTGAATACAGCTGCTATAAACATCTGTGTGCAGGCTTTTCTGTGGACATAAGTTTTCAATTCATTTGGGTCAATACCAAGGAGCACAACTGTTGAATCACATGGTAAGAATATTTTTAGTCTTAAAAGAAACTGCCAAACTGTTCTCCGAAGTACCTGTACCATTTTTGTATTCCCAGCAGCAATGAAAGAACTTCTGTTGTTCCATACGCTCCAGAATTTCGTGTTAGTGATTTGGATTTTGGCCATTCTAATGATTTTGCAGTGGCATCTTTTAATTTGCACTTTTAAAAAAACATTTGATATAGAACGTATTTTCATAACATTTATTTGTCATCTGTGTATCTTCGGTGATGTGTCCATTCAGATCTGCCCATTTTTAATGGACTTGATTTCTTTTGTTGAAATTAAGGAGTTCTTTGTATATTTTGGACAACAGTCCTTTATCAGATGTGTCTGTTGCAAGTATTTTTCCTAGTCTGTGACTTGTCTTCTCATTCTCTAGACAGTGTTTCTCACAGAGCAGAAGTTTAATTTCAATGAAATATAGCTTATCAATTAATTCTTTCATAAATCATGCTTTGGTGGTTCCAATTGCTTCATTATTGCTTGAGAAGCTTATTATCTCTAGGGAATTTTATTACAAGCCTTCTCGTCTTTATTCTGACTTTCCCCTCTGTGTTCTGAGAGAATTTGTGTGGCATGCCTTTACCTTCATTAATTAATTCTCTTCAGGGTCAAATCTTCTGTTCATCTGCCCTTCTATATTATTTTTAAGTCAGCACTTGGGTTTTTTTTAATTTGTCTGCACTCTTAACTCAGATTATTCCTTTTTTATTGGAGTCTCATGTAAAATCTTTTAATATATTTCTAAAATAGAAGATATTTGATAAATATTTCTTAATTTATATATTCAAGAGAGAGAAATCCCTTGAATCTCCTGCAAGCATCACTTCTAATATAAAGAATGTTTTCATATCTGTTGTGATTTTTCTCTGCTTCTGTATTCCTTTGTAGAAGTCTCTAGACTGGCCTAGAGATGTTTTATAGTCTGGCAAGAATTGAATGGGTTAAAGCTAAGATGATTATTAGTAAAACCCCAAATGTTTATTAGAGGGGGGCATCAGATCTAAACTTAAGGAGAAAAAAGAAAGAATATCTAGTAATGTATAGCTCATGCTAATTTGACAGAGTGAAGAGGAAAATAGACATCTAATAACTAGTAGACCCATGATGAAGAATCAAGTCTCTGCATAAGCAGAGATGGAACCCTTAGGGAGAGGGTCATGGCTATGTTGATCTTCTCGATCATGAAGCAGCTCACTCTTCATGCATCTGCCCCAGTGTTCTCGTCCAAAAAGGAATGAGGTGGTGAAACGAACACTCTTGACTAGCCCTTCAACACCCAGTGGGCTTCCATTTCTTAGGAAAACACAATTTTTTCCCTCTCACATTAAGAAGTTGTCTGCAGGATTCCACCAGGGCATCTGTCCTCTTTTCTTCAGGAAAAAAACAAAACCAACCAACCAGACAAACAAAATTCTGTTTCTCTCAGGATGATAATTACACGACATTCTTTATTTTTGCTTTTCAGCAGAGACTCATCAAGAATACATTTAGCAGAAATACTTTAGAGCTCTAAAATGTACATGATACTCCTGTTTTTAATTACTAATCAGTGTTTTACCTATTTATACATTGCTTTCTATTTTATAGTACATTCCTTTGCTGACACTACCATCTTGCCAAGAAATCTGGATTTTAACTATTTTTTTTTATTGTATAACATAAAGTTAAATACTTATTTTATGGGAAATGGAGTTACATTGTTGAATTCTAAATAGAATATTACAGAAAGATATTGTGGATAATAAACTCTATGTTAGAAGCATACGTAGAAAAGAGATTGTGTCCTGAAAAAAAAAGCAGAGAGATAAAAAGAAACACAGAGAACAAACATAATTCAAGATGACTGATTACATATCCAAGAACTTTAGATGGTCAAAGACTTTAAGAAGGAATACATTCAAAGCCAGAAAGTCACTTCCTGGTTTTGGTGGAGTTTACCACATGGACAGCAGGTTCCAACAGAAACCAAATCAGTGTTTTCCCAAGGTGCAAATGAGAAAAGGCTTTACCCTTTCAGCACTAATATTATTGTCATCTCCCAATGAAACTGGGAGGTCAGAGTAAGATCAATTAGTGCAAATAACTACAAATGCAAGACTTAGAAATTAGAAAGTGTCCTAGCCCAAAGCAGAATTATACTCTAATGCAGTATGTACAATTTACTGCAATTAATTCTGTTTAGAATTTTTTCACTCAAATTCCTATACACTATGCTTTCAGATATAGTTTTTGACTTACTGAGTTCAAGATGTAGAAGGATTATTGTCAAAGAAGATAAAGAAAAGCTCAGAATCACTTTTTTGGGGCTAAAGAACTTTCCTATTTAACACTATTGAATGACCGTAGATAATGAACCCCAAGTAGAATGACACCATAGTGCACATACTTGTTGAATACCCTTAAAAAACCCTAACAGTGTTGTGTTTTAGTCATTCTCCCATAGGTTTTATTACTTTTTAATAACATTTATGCCTCCTTTCTGAATCCTTTCCAAATAGGTCAAGCTCTTAAACTGTAAGCCAAGACTGTACACTTAATCTCAATTTGTCCTTAGCTGTATGTAATGAGATCGCTTCTCAAACATCAGTGAAATGACATCAAAAGAAGGGTAAAGTCATGAATGTAAATACTCTACTCAGGAACTAATTCCTTTATGCTGAAGGAAAGAAATCTTTTACAAAAAATGATGAAAGAAACAATATTCAATTAGCAATGGCCCTCTCAGTGACCAATTAACAGTGGAACAACAGAGAATCATACTCTCCATCACAACATGGAGGAAAATCAGAAAAAGACAAAACTGAATTCTACTAGGATGACTTGATTTTTAAAAGCAAAACAATGGCAACAACAAAACAGGAATTAAGGAAAATCTCATAGAACTTTTCCTTCATCTACTATTCAGACAAATGCAAAAGATTACTTGAGACATTCTCTAAGTTGGACAGCTAGTGTATGAGTTAAGACAAGACTGAATGTCTCCTAACTCAAATGTTAAGGATAAAAACCATTTTAAGATCCTTACAAGCTTAATTATAAATGCATTATTAAATTTAACTTTAAAAATAAGCTAAGAACTATTTCTAATTTTATATAAGCATTTTTTTCCTATATTGGGCACTCATCTTTGACTTTAAAGTTAGGTTTTTACAATTTCAAAACCTAACTTACACTAGGTTCCAAGGTATAGAAAGTCATGTAATTGCTTTGAGTATTCAGGTTCTGTGCAATAATTAAAAAATAACTGCTTCAGTTCCAAAGAAATTCACAAGGTAATTTTCCAGTGATTTCCTCTTGATGTAGAATTCTTAGATGCATTGAAATTTTTCCAAAGAAATGCGTCTGCTACAGTTAGGCCCTGGCAGAAAAGATGCTGCCTTTAGGAGAAAAACAACCTTTAAAATGCATGTTTCAAAATAATACTGATGTCATTACAGTTTGTTTCAGTAAAAATAATCTAGCACAATCTGACTACTTACAACATGAAGCATTGCTCCCTGGAAGAAAAAAACAGGATATATTGAGTCTATAAATTCACAAGTTCCCTCAGACAAAACTGCTGAATTTGAGTTTTTATGCTAGGATTGAATTTGAGTTTTAAAATTTGAATTTGAGTTTCAAACACCTGGATTAAATTAATTTCAATGTTTATTCCCTGAGCATATCATGATGAATTAGGGATCGCTAAGTTGATTGTGACAGAAAAGGAGGAAGTGTCTGTGGACTTTGAAGTCACCTTGAACCTAAAGTAGACTACAAAGAAAAATCAGCCAAGTCAGCATCTAAGTCATTTAAGAGAAAAAGACAGGGTTGCACTGCAGAGAAGTAACTAATTCATAAAGTACCTTTATGTTTGATCTTTAATTCCAAAATCCTATGGGTTATTTTAAGCATGTTTTGACGAAAGGTGTTTGCAGATAAAAGTTTTACAGGAACTTGACTTCCTGATCTGAAAATTAAGACTTTTATAATTCAGTATCAGAAACACTAAATGCAGTTTTATGGAGTAAAACTTTGATCACATTTTATTAAATATAAGGTGTATTTTTAAAATGCATTTTAACATCTCAAATCAATTTGCATTGTTTATAATCAATAATGTCTTTTGATCACTGTTGGTATAGACTAAGACCATTTTAAGTGAAAATTTCTTCATGAGTTTTTGGACCACATTGGTGGTGTGAATTCAGAATATAAATCTGCTTGTGGTTCAAAATCTTTTTTAACCTGTCCCTACTTTGTGCTAAGATTGAGATATGAAATTTCCCTGCTGTTTCTTTCCACATAGTAGTTTCATTTATTTCTATCCTTACACTAAGAGTGTAGTCCTATGGTGTCCCATCTTGGGCATTTTTGCTTTTAGAATATTATACAAAATAATAATACATTTGGCACTGGAAAATTTCTTAAATTCTCTATAAAGCAGATATTTGTATCACAAGTCTTTGGCCAGGCACAGTGGCTCATGCCTATAATCCCAGCACTTTGGGAGGCTGAGGCAGGCAGATCACGGGGTCAGGAGTTCGAGACCATCCTGGCCAACATGGTGAAACTCCATCTCTACTAAAATAAAAAATTAGCTGGGCATGGTGGTGGGTGCCTGTAATCCCAGCTACTTAGGAGGCTGAGGCAGGAGAATCGCTTGAACCCAGAAGGCGGAAGTTGCAGTCAGCCAAGATCACACCATTGCACTGCAGCCTGGGCAACAAGAGTGAAANGGCACAGTGGCTCATGCCTATAATCCCAGCACTTTGGGAGGCTGAGGCAGGCAGATCACGGGGTCAGGAGTTCGAGACCATCCTGGCCAACATGGTGAAACTCCATCTCTACTAAAATAAAAAATTAGCTGGGCATGGTGGTGGGTGCCTGTAATCCCAGCTACTTAGGAGGCTGAGGCAGGAGAATCGCTTGAACCCAGAAGGCGGAAGTTGCAGTCAGCCAAGATCACACCATTGCACTGCAGCCTGGGCAACAAGAGTGAAACTCTGTCTCAAAAAAAAAAAAAAAATTTTAAAAAAAAAAAAAAAAAAAAAAAAAAAAAAAGTCTTCAAGGATTCCAAGAAGTTATCAATCATGACCATGTTTTGGACAGGAAAGAAGGGCCATCATGTGCCTCACGAAGTCATGGTCTCTGAGGCATTAGACACTGGCTGTCATTAAATAATAATTCAATTTGCTTGATAGACAGTAAAAGTTTTAACTGTATTATACATTTTGGTTAAAAACCAAAGTCCCATATCTCCAATTGAAAAAGTAAAGCTAATTGATACACAGAGGTAAATTAACCTTTATTAGATGAAAAGACTGATATACTAAGCGTGATACAATATATCTAAATACTGAATAGTTTTAACACATATATTTGTTTCAGGCTTCAACAGATCACCAGATAGAAAGCACCATGAAAGCAAAGGTTTTTCTCTGCACTGTTTCCTGCTATTATGCCTAGATTCACAACATTGCTTGGCACATAATAGGGATCCAAGAAATACTTGTTGAATTCATGAATGAATGGGTTGAGTTGCACCCAGTCATACACTGCTATTTGTATATGTATAACTGTATGGTTCTTCATGAGTTATCAAGTCCTCAGGGATTGAATTCATGCTTGCTTCATGCTTGGAGTAGTAAGACTACAACCCAATAAGCAGAACCGTCCAGCTGGCAGGCATTAGTCACTCGCTAACTGCTCTGTTGAAACACACTCTAGTTAAATAGACTCTGGTTCTTACCTGGAAGAATCAGTTATCATGGTAACCAGTAAATCATTCTGGCCAGTTTGCCATGCTCCAATTGACTAGACTCACTATGGCTTGATTAAGTCTGAGGCTATCAGAGTACAGTTTGATAGACTCTTACTAAATAACACCTTACAGGTACTTTAGGAATCTTTTTCCTAAGTCCAAAAGTTCCTTCATCGGTAACATTATCGTCAAGGAACGCTGCTAAAGAAATGTGCAAGCACACTAATGATCAAATAGGCAAGTAAAGCTCCATGGGAAGGAAATAACAACGTCATATGCAGGTTTTGAAAAGCTGTGATGTCACAGTATATTCTGGGGTACTCAGAAATGAGTATAAATCGCTTGGCTATAGTAGTGTAATCGTCCTGGTTGTAGAGAAGCTATGAACTGATAACAGAAGGTAAGCCAAGCTATGTGGGTTTTCCCTTTATATTCTCTTTAATGCAGGTGAATGAAAAAGATAACTTAACTTAATAGTGCTTTGCAGCACTAATTATTTGGTAATAATCAAAAACCTTCATGATCTGAAAAAGTTGTTTCAGTACAGCCCATTAAACAATATGAAGAGCTATTATTCCATTCTACCACCTTCCTGCCACTCAGGCATTCATTTGCCAGATGCTTTCTCATTAAGAGCACATAAAATGAGAATAGCATAAACTGCACAATAAGGTGAGTTTATCAAGTCCAATTATGGTGCCCATAATAAATATTATCTTTTAAAAACAATTTTGACCAGAACATAATAATTTTCCAGTGTTTATATTGAGACTATTCTATGCCACTAGAGAAAATTCCTCTGATTTTAATTTATGATGTGATTCACAGAGATGAAGGACTCCTCTAATTTAGGCTAGCTAAAATAACAGCATATATTTTTATTCTTCCCAATATGTATAAAGTTATTTAAAATTCATGCTAATTAATTTGTAGTAAATCAGTCTCCTGATGGAAAATTTTATTCTGTAATTACTGAGCTGCAAACTTACGTTTTTATGGATCACAAAACAGGAATCTTCTAAATGTCTGTATACCAGAAAAACAGAGAGAGAGACAGACATATAGAGGTGTAACAAGAAAAAAAGAAGGTAGAGGAAGGGGAAAAGGGGGAGGAAGATAAGGAGGAGGAGAAAGATAAAGAGAAGAAAACAAAAGAAAGAATTGAAGCCATTGCCCAAAGACATTCTTTTCATTTTCTCCCTTTACTAACCCTTTACACCAGAAAAACTGGTTTTGAACTTGTTCTACAGTTGGTACAAAAAAGTAAATTCTCTTTCCCTTGGCTTCTCTGGCCCAGGGAGTTCGTGTTCAGAATTATTAACAAGAGAACAGCATCCTTTCTGCTCATTGTTGGAAGGTATTTCTGAAGCAAAAGCTTTAACAGCTTTGTACAGATGCAAAGGTAAATTGTCAGGCTGGAAAATAGGTATCAGTGCCACCACACAAGAGTGTAATACACTAAATTTTAAGAATTAAATGCCTGCAAACCAACTTTTTGCCATGTCTATACAAGATCTACCATCTTGGTTTAAACACAGAGTTAGCTTCTATGCAAAATAGTGCACTTTGTTAAGGCAGGAATATCTTCCCAAATTCGGAAAATGAATTTAATATCATAGGGAGATAACATTAATAGGCAGTCATTGTGTAGAGGCTATGATCTAGTTTGCGTAGCTTCAAAACCTGACTCTGCCACCATGTGAAATTTCTTGTCTATGAACCTCAGTTTACCTATGTATACAATGAAAATAGCAGTTGACCACTTGCATATATTCTCTGGAGAAATGTCTATTCAGATACTTTGCCCAATTTTTATACTTATCTGTCTTTTTATTATTGAGTTGTAATATTTATATATTCTAGATAAAAGTCACTTGTCAAATAATTTGTCAAAACTCTCTACCACATAGAATGGTGATGATTACATGATTTATGACATGCAAAGTGCTCAGAAGTAGGTTTGGCATTATGGTACATACTAAAGTTATTATTATAAACTTTGGACCAGGTTCTCTTAGTAACCTAAAAGCCATTAAATGCTTCTCTCCTGGCTGCTGAACACTTTTTGTCCATCAAAGAATGATTGATATTTCACAGAATCCAGGGGTCTTATGACTTGCTCAAAAGAAAGTAAAGAAAGAAAACAATTTTAAGAGTTGATGCTTGTTCCATCACCAGAACGCTTACGTTTCATCTTCACAACTTTGCTATAATCATCACATATCCATACTATAGTTTCATAGTCTTTTTATATTCAGTTTAGTACATTTTAAAATAAAATTGTATATTAATGTTTTAATTTGATTATATATACAACTGTTTTATTCTTGCTATCTTTTAATTTGATATACTTTCAATGTCTGTATTCATTTTTTTTTTTTTTTTTTGCTTTTTTTTCTCCCTTTTTGTGGAGAATGGTGTCTCGCTATATTATTCAGGTAAGTCTGGAACTCCTGGGCTCAAGCTATCCTCCGGCCTATGCCTCCCTAAGATCTGGCATTACAGGCATGAGCCACCGCGCCCAGCCGCATTCATTGGTGATGAAGAAAAGTTTCTTAAGAACATGGCGGACGGGACGCAGCAATAGACTGCAGCTCTGACTTGGACTGGACCAAGCAGCAAGTGGAGGCTCGCATCATGAATTTTAGCTCCAGAGCGACCGCAGGAATAAATCAGGAATCCCGAAAGGACCCACGGATCCTCTGCAGGAAGTGGACTGCTCCTGCAAGACGCAGGAGACACCCCAAAAACTATGAGTGCCCAAACTGCAGAAGTGGGAAAGGGACATCCTCGGCCCCTCAACACAGCCCCCAACTGGGAAACTGAAGGTCTAGTTTGTGGGAGAAGATTCTGACCTTACTTGGAGCTCTATCAATTTAGACAGCCAAGTGAAATACAAGAGTAGAGGAAGCAGCAGGAAAGGCTCTGGGAACTCGCTGGGTCCCCAAGCAGGCCATTCCTGCCTGGCATCACAGGGATCCTTCGGTAGGGCAGCCAGCAACAGGGGGAAATGCCACAGGGCGAAGGAGTATCTAGCTGAACTTCGTAACAATTTGAACCGACTGAGAAGCCTCCTGGCCAAAACTTGCAGGAGGGCGTGGGAATAACTAAAGCCCTTTTCTTTTGAAGCTGTGAGGCAGATAGCTTGGGGCAAATTCTCAACCCTGCTCACCCATGGCCTGGAAACAGACTCAGTGCTATTAGTGGGTACACGCTGGGAGTGAGACCGGCCCTTTGGATGGCGTGAGAGCTGGGTGAGGCCTGTGACTGCTGGATTTCCCCCACTTCCCTGACAACCTGGACGACCCAGCACAAGTAGCCATAATCCTCCTAGGTACACAAATCCATTGACCAGGAAACCTCACCCCCATCCTCCACAGCAGCTGCAGCAAGACTGCCCAAGGAGAGTCTAAGCTCAGACACATCGAGCCTTGCCTCCACCTGATGTTCCTTCCCTACCCACCCTGGTAGCTGAAGACAAAGGGCATATACTCTTGGGAGTTCTAGCACCCTGCCTACTGCCAGTTCCTCTCCATACTACCACAGCTGACACTCTCTGGAAAGTGCCACCTCCCAGCAGGGGGCCAACCAGCACAAAAGTAGAGCATTAAACCACCAAAGTTAAGAACCCTCACAGAGTCCATTTCGCCCCCCTGCCACCTCCACAGGATACACAGGTGCTGGTATCCATGGCTGAGATACCCATAGAGAGTTCACATCACAGGACTCTGGACAGACAACCCCCAGGACCAGCCTAGAGCCTGGTAGACTAGCTGGGTGGCAAGGTGGGAAGAGAGATAATGATCTCTACACCTTTGCTCTCAGGAAGCCACATCTATAGGAAAAGGGGGAGAGTACCACATCAAGGCAACACCCCAGGGGACTAAAGAACCTGAACGACAGCCTTCAGCCCTAGACCTTCCCTCTGGCAGAGCCTACCCAAATGAGAAGGAACCAGAAAATCAACTCTGGTAATATGATAAAACAAGGCTCTTTAACACCCCCCCAAAATCACACCAGCTCACCAGCAATGGATCCAAACCAAGAAGGAATCCCTGATTTACCTAAAAAAGAATTCAGGAGGTTACTTATTAAGCTAATCAGAGATGCACCAGAGAAAGGTGAAGCCCAATGCAAGGAAATCCAAAAGATGATACAAGAAGTGAATGGAGAAATATTCAAGGAAATAGATAGCATAAGGAAAAAACAATAAAAACTTCAGGAAACACTGGACACACTTAAAGAAATGCAAAATGTTCTGGAAAGGCTCAGTAATAGACTTGAAAAAAATAGAGGAAAGAAATTCAGAGCTCAAAGACGAGGTCTTCGAATTAACCCAATCCAACAAAGACCAAAAAAAAAAAGAATAAGAAAATATGAACAAATCCTCCAAGAAGTCTGGGATTATGTTAAATGA
This sequence comes from Rhinopithecus bieti, assembly GCF_001698545.2. Classification (NCBI taxonomy): domain Eukaryota; kingdom Metazoa; phylum Chordata; class Mammalia; order Primates; family Cercopithecidae; genus Rhinopithecus; species Rhinopithecus bieti. The sequence continues at coordinate 7,019 of NW_016804209.1, read as the reverse complement.
CCATACCTAAGCATAATCAGCATTCCTGAGGAAGAAGAGAAATCTGAAACTTTGGAAAACATTTCTGGGGTAATAACTGAGGAAATTAACCCAGCGTTGCTAGAGACCTAGACATCTAAATACAAGAAGCACAAAGAACACTGGGGAAATTGATTGCACAAAGATGATTACCTAGGCACATTGTTATCACGTTATCTAAAGTTAAGATGAAGCAAAGAATCTTACAAGCTGTGAGACAAAAGCACCACCTAACCTATAAAGGAAAACCTGTCAGATTAGGGGCAGATTTCTCAGCAGAAAACCTAACACCTAGAAGGGATTGGGGCCCTATCTTCAGCCTCCTCAAACAAAACCATTATCAGCCAAGAATTGTGTATCCAGTGAAACTAAGCATCATATATGAAGGAAAGATACAGTCTTTTTAGACAAACAAATGCTGAAAGAATTTACCACTACCAAGCCACCACTATAGGAACTGCTAAATCTTGAAACAAATCCTGGAAACACATCAAAAGAGAACCTCTTAAAAGCACAAATCTCACAGGACCTATAAAACAAAATACAATTTAAAAGCACAAACAAATAACAAAAAACCAAGGTATACAGGCAACAAATAGCATAATGAATAGAATGGTAGCTCATAGCTTGGTACTAACATTGAATGTAAATGGCCTAAATGCTCCACTTAAAAGATACAGAAGCACAGAATGCATAAGAATTGACCAACAACTATCTGTTGCCTTTAAGATATTCACTTAACACACGTAAGGACTCACATAAACTTAAAGGGGTGGAAAAAGGCATTTCTTGGAAATGGACACCAAAAGCAAGCAGGGGTATCTATTCTTACGTCAGACAAGACAAACTTTAAAGCCACAGCAGTTAAAGAAAGACAAAAAAGGGCATTATATTATGGTAAAAGGATGTGTCCAACAGAAAAATATCACAGTCCTAAACATATATGTGCCTAATACTGGAGCTCCCAAATTTATAAAACAATTACTAATAGATCTAAGAAATGAGACAGACACCAAGACAATAATAGTGGGTGTTAGTGTCCACCCAACTGGACTGTTTCCCCCTCCCATAGACTAAGCCCCAAAGGCCAAAAAGTAAAACCCTCTACCCCAAACCTACCTGTAACTGTTTGACCAGAGGCCAGCTGTCTCAGGATGTGGTTAAGACATCTACCTTACACAACAGAACTGGCAAGAAAAACATCTCCAGGATGTCAGACCCCTGGCGCAAAGCACCCTGCCCACTCTTTTCTTTTTCCTTCACCCTGACCCAATTCTACATCCTAAAAAACCTTGCTATAGCCTGTAAGTGGGGCTGCCGCCACTGCTTTTGTCAAGAGGTAGCCCAGCAGGACTGACAATCAATCATCTTGCCTGAACTTGGGTCTATTGGCCTCATTCCTTTCTGGGCTGTCCTTCCAATTATCCCTTACAGTGGGGACTTCAATACTCCACTGACAGCACTAAACAGGTCATCAAGACAGAAAGTCAACAGAGAAACAATGGATTTAAACTATACCTTGAAACAAATTGACTTAACAGATACACACAGAACATTCCATCCAACAACCACAGAATACACATTCTATTCAACAGCGCATGGCACTTTCCCAAGATAGACCATATGATAAGCCACAAAAGAAGTCTCAATAAATTTAAGAAAATTGAAATTATACCCAGGACTGTCTCAGACCACAGAGAATTAAAACTGGAAATCAGCTCCAAAGGAAACCTTCAGAATCATGCAGATACATGGAAACTAAATAACCTGCTCCTGAATGAGCACTGGGTCAAAACAAAATCAAGATGAAAATTTAAAAATTTTTCAAACTGAGTAACAGTGACACAACCTACCAAAACCTCTGGGATACAGCAAAGGCGATGCTAAGAGGTAAGTTCATAGCCCTAAATGCCTACATTAAAAAGACTGAAAGAGCACAAACTGGCTAGCTAAGGTCACACCTCAAGGAACTAGAGAAACAAGAATAAACCAAATCCAAACCCAGCAGAAGAAAGGAAATAACCAAGATCAGAGCAGAACTAAATGATATCGAAACAAAAGAATACAAAAGATAATTGAAACAAAAAGCTGGTTCTTTGAAAAGATAAATAAAATTGATAGACAATTAGCAAGGTTAACCAAGAAGCAAGAAAATCCAAATAACCTAAGAAAGAAACAAAACAGGAGATATTAAAACTGACACCACAGAAATACAAAAAGATCATTCAACGCTATTATGAACACCTTTATGCACAAAACTTGAAAACCTAAAAGAGATGGATAAAATCCTAGAAAAAGACAACCCTCCCAGCTTAAATCAGGAAAATTAGATACCCTAAAAGACTAGTAACAAGCAGTGAGATTGAAACATTAATTTAAAAATTACCAACAAAATAAAGTCTAGGACTAGATGGATTCACAGCAGAATTCTGCCAGACATTGAAAGAAGTATTGGTACCAATCCTATTGACACTATTCCACAAGATAAAGAAGAAACACTACTTAAATAATTCTATGAAGGCAGCATCACCCTAACCAGGAAAAGGACATAACCTAAACCAGAAAAGGACCTAACCAAAAAAGAAAACTACAGACCAATATCCCTTATGAATATAGATGCTAAAATCTTTAACAAAGTACAAGCTAACCAAATCCAACAACATATCAAAAAGATAATCCACCATGATCAAGTGGGTTTCATACCAGAGATGCAGGGATGGTTTAACATACACAGCTCAATAAATGTGATACATCACATAAACAGAACTAAAAACAAAAATCACATGAGCATCTCAATAGATGCAGAAAAAGCATTTGACAAAATCCAGCATCCCTTTATGATTAAAACTCTTAGCAAAATCAGCATACAAGGGACATAACTCAAGGTAATAAAAGCCATCTATGACAAACCCACAGCTAATATAATACTGAGTTGGGAAACGTTGAAAGCATTCCCTCTGAGAACTGGAACAAGAGAAGGATGCCCACTCTCACCACTCCTCTTTAACATAGTACTGGAAGTCCCAGCCAGAGCAATCAGACAAGAGAAGGAAATAAAGGGCATCCCTATTGGTTAAGAGGAAGTCAAACTGTTGCTGTTTGCTGACGATATGATCATTCACCTCAAAAACTGAAAGACTCCTCCAGAAAGCTCCTAGACCTGATCGAAAAATTCAGTAAAGTTTATGGATACAAAATTAATGTACACAAATTAGATCTCCTATACACCAACAAGGACCAGAGAATCAAGTCAAGAACTCAATCCTTTTTGCAATAGCTGCAAAAACAAATAAACAAAACACTTAGGCATATACCTAACCAAGGAGGCAAGACCTCTACAAGACAAACTACCAAACAATGCTGAAAGAAATCATAGGCGACACGAATGGACACATATCCCATGCTCACAGATGAGTACAATCAGTAGTGTGAAAATGACCTAATGTCAAAGGCAATTTATACAAACAATGCAATCCCCATCAAAACACCACCATCATTCTTCACAGAATTAGAAAAAAACAATTCTAAAATTCATATGGAACTAAAAAAGATCTTGCACAGTCAAAGCAAAACTAAGCAAAAAGAATAAATCTGGAGGCATCACACTACCTGATTTCAAACTATAAGGCCATAGTCACCAAAATAGGGTGATGCTGATATAAAAATAGGCACACAGACCAATGGAACAGAATAGGGAACTCAGATACCCAAATACTTACAGCCAACTGATCTTTGACAAAGCAAACAAAAACAAAGTGGAGGAAAGGATACCCTTTTCATTAAATGGTGCTAGATAATTGGCTAACCACATATAGGCGAAAAAAATTGGTTTCTACTCTCTCATCTTACACAAAAATCAACTCAAGATGGATTAAGGACTTTAATCTAAGCCCTGAAGCTATAAAATTCTAGAAAATAATATTGGAAAATCCTTCCAGACATTGGCTTAGGCAAGGATTTCATGACCAAGAATCCAAAAGCAAATGCAACAAAAACAAGAGAAAATAGCTGGGACATAATTAAAGTAAAGAGTTTTGCACAGCAAAAGGAACAGTCAGTAGAGTAAATAGACAACCCACAGAGTGGGAGAAAATCTTCACAATCTATACATATAACAAAGGACTATATCCAGAATCTACAACAAACTTAAATCAGAGATAAAAGAAAACAAGCAATCCCATCAAAAAGTGGGCTAATGACATGAATAGATAATTCTTAAAAAGAAGATAAACAAATGGCAAACAAACATATGAAAAAATGCTCCACATCACTAATGATCAGGCAATTGCAAATCAAAACTATAATATGATACCACCTTCCTCCACAAGAATGGCCATAATCAAAATATCAAAAAACAGTAGATGTTGGCATGGATGCAGTGACCAGGGAACAGCTTCTACACTCCTGCTGGGAATGTAAACTAGTATAGCCACTATGGAAAACAGTGTGGAGATTCCTTAAAGAGCTAAAAGTAGAACTACCATTTGATCCAGCAATCCCACTACTGGGTATCTACTCAGAGGAAAGTAAGTTATTATATGAAAAAGATACTTGCACATGCATGTTTGTAGCAGCACAATTAGCAACTGCAAAACTGTGGAACCAACCCAAATGCCCATCAATCAATGAGTGGATAAAGAAACTGTGATTGTGATATATATATACACATACATATACACACACACACAATGGACTACTACTCAGCCATAAAAGGGAAGGAATTAATGGCATTCACAGCAACCTGGATGAGATTGGAGACTATTATTCTAAGTGAGGTAAATTAGGAATGGAAAATCAAACATCGTATTTTCTCACTGATATGTAGAAGCTAACTCTGAGGACACAAAGGCATAAGAATGATACAACAGACTTTGGAAACTTGGAGGGAAGGGTAGGAGGGTGGAAAGTAAAAGAAAGACTACAGATAGGGTGCAGAGTATACTGCTCAGGCAATGCTGCACCAAAATCTCACAAATCACCACTAAAGAATGTACTCATGTAACCAAACATCACCTATACCCTAATAACCTATGGAAAAAAAAAATAAAATTATCAAATAAAGTAGTATTCTTGCTTTTTCTAATTTTTGCTTTATTTTATTGGTTAAAGTGTAAAGAAATTATTGTCAATAAAAGAAGAGTTTCTTCCAATCTCAGTTAAGCAATACTGATAGTTATTAATAGCAATGAAAGCATTTAGATTTCTATTGTCACTTTAGAATAGAAAACCCTCTCAAACTAGAAAGTCAACACCATTATTAGATATAAACTAATATTAATTCAGTGAGAAATTTGGTGATAGTTTAATGCTAAGTCCGGTAACTATCATAGTGACAAAACTTTGTCGTGTCACTTTTGTCATATTCGCAGGGGTTTAATAAAATCAAGGCATACACTTGAGTCATGAGGCTAGGAGTGTAAATACTATAACTGCTAAAGAATTATCAAATCTAGAACATTTGGGGATATCTTAAAGGGGGTTAACTATCTCAACAAGTCTTTAATAAAAATGAACCTGGTCTATTTGGTGAAAAGTTTCACTTAAACCCCTTTCGGTCTTCTTGGTCTTATGGAACCAGTGGATTTAGAATGGCCTTTCAAAAGTAGAGGAGCTTACGTATTAATGCTTTGTCACCTGTAAAGCTAAAATCTAAGACAGTTTTTTCAATATTTAGAGGGATTTGACCTTTTGTCCTTGCAAAGATAAACTGATGACTCTTCCCTAGTGAATATTGCTTTTTTGTCCCCAGTTACTTATCATTCTGAACTCTATGAAAAATTAGTTCATTTATCCTGAAAAGTTGGGAGAAGCAGTATGCACTCGAACTTTTAAAATTAGATCTCAGGTGGAAGAATTCAATTATAGATTCATCTTGATCATTGGTACACAATGCACTCATCATTGGCCTGCTTTAATTTAACTTGTATTTTATAATAATGGAATAAGCACTGGCTGGGATCAGTGGCTTCCACCTGTAAGGCCAGCACTTTGGAAGGCCGAGGTGGGTGGATCATTTGAGCTCAGGAGTTTGAGAATAGCACGGGCAACATGGTGAAACCTCATCTCTACAAAAAGTACAACAATTATCCAAGTGTGGTGGCCTGCTCCTGTAGTCCCAGCTATTCGGGAGACTGAGGTGGGAGGATTGTTTGAGCCTGGGAGGTCGAGGGTGCACTGAGCTGTGAGTACGCTACTCTACCTCAGCATGGGGCACAGAGCAAGACCTTGTCTCAAAAAGAAAAAAAAAGAAGCGTATGTAGGCATGTTATAAACAAAAGTGAGGGCCTTGACTTTTAACCTACATTTTTCTATATGACTTTAACACATCCCATCACCTTCCTTCCTCTCACTACACATAACCATCATCCTAAATTCCTTCATTCCCTCATTCCATTGCTTTCCTGTTTATATAATGTTAATGCATCTAGATGAGTTCCTAAAGAGTATGTTTTGAAATATTATGGCTTTTTAACTTTATACAAAGTGTACTATGTTGTATGTGATTATCTGAAACTTTAAAAATATTCAATATTGTAAAGATTCATTCATCATTGGAGTACTGTAAATTATTTTATTTTGTGAATACAATGCTGTTTATGTATTTATTTTCTTATGGATAGGCTTTGGAATTGTTACCAGGTTTTTGCTATTATGAAAAACACTGCTGTGAACATTTTAATACACTTGTGTTGTAGCGAATGTACAGAAAAGTTCTCTTGGTTGCAAAACTGCCAGTTCACACGGCATATAAATGTGAATCCATACTATTTCCAAAAGCTGGTATGATTATGACTTTTTAATTTTTGACTATGAAAGTGTTATAAAATAGTTTTGGATCATGGTATATTGGGGGAACCTGCCCAGTATTTCAACATAGGTTCTTTCTATTTTCCTTAAGTGTCGGGCGGCTGAGAAATAAAGAGAAACAGTACAAAGAGAGGAATTTTACAGCTGGGCCGCCAGGGGTGACATCACATATCAGTAGGACCATGACGCCCACC
>NW_016804208.1:3353101-3354926 GCF_001698545.2 Rhinopithecus bieti | reverse complement strand
AGTTGGAGACTGGAGCTGTTCCTATTCGGCCATCTTGCTCCGCCCCTGGGTGCATTTTAAGCAGTTAATTTTATGATACATCTCTCGTTGTCTAACACCTTTCATTTAAGGAACTAAAAATTTGTATGGAGATAAGGTCTCTCCTAATGTTTATCTGAGAAAATTGGGCATGGCCTACTAGACTGAGAGAAGAGTGTGGCTGAATAATAAACCTCGTTCTTGCAGGCCTTGATTCTCTCTCTCATGTTTATAGAATCTCTAATAGTAACTATTATTTGCAATGCTTTTGTAATGTATTCTGCCATGTTAATTCTAATTCCCAGTAAATATTATTATAATACAAGGTTAATTTTTTATGAGTGTGATGAAATGTGTTTTTTTTATTAGCATGACAATATAGTCTACTTAAGAAAGAAGATGGTTTATTTCCCTTATTGCCTTGGACATAACCAAAGCTTCAAATCTAAAGTATGAAATGCATAACTGTCATGTTATAGATCACATAAAATGAAAAATTTGTCTAGCTATTACTCACTTTCCAATTTCTGATTTTCCATCTAAGAATTTGAACAACATCTTGAGTATGAATTTAAATATAATTGAAAAGAAATAAGAGCCTTCTTTTCCTATTCAGAGCCTCTGATTTTGTATATAATATAATCTTATTTCTCATTAGCATAAAGCCAATATTCAAAATCTTATTTATTGAGATAAGTTACTAGTTTAGATGATTAGCTAACAAGGAAATAAAAAATAAGAGAAAATTCATTTTATTAACTACTGACTTTTTTTTAAATAGTTATGAGAAAATCAGAGAGAATCACTACCTTGTCATCAATCACCTAACAGAATTTGATCTGAGACTATAATGATGACATTATTTGGTGCTATAAGCTAATAAAAGAAGAAGTTTATATATACACATATGTTTATGTGTGTATATACATATATATATATGTTTATGTGTGTATATACATATATATTTTAAGAACCTCTCCAGCAAATTTTTTGACATTCCTATATTCTCTAATATGTTTAAGTATTATATAACTGTACAATGTATAATTAATAAAATATTTATTTTCTATTAAATATGTCTGTTAAAAGCTTTATAGTGCCTCACACTGGTTGATCTCACACATTATCAAAATGTTTAAAAAGATTGGAATAACGAAATCTTCCTTTGACTATTTCCTATTTGTTTTAAGTTGTTAAATAAATTCTTTGTATGTCCATTATTATAATATGCCTTATCACAAAAAATAGCAAAAATAATTGTTATATATTTGATGGTTTTTAAAATTTACTTTGAAGAAAATTTAATAATATATGTCAACTTACCCAAATACAATTCCACTGTTAAAAGAATTACAAAATTTTATATTAACATCAAAGAGAAAACTGAGAGCTAGTGATATTCGAGTAGTACTATATTCAATAAAATCCAAAGGTTAATTTTTTAAAAAAAAGATAACATGAAAGTGTCTTTCTTTAGTAAATTTTCATAGCACTGCTAATGTACAATGAAGCTGCTAAATAGCAGAGCTGAGTACATCTTAGATTGATATTTGCTGGAAAATAAATAATGTACTAAATGAGAAAGTTTATTATGTTCAGGCTTTAACATCAGACAACCTTGGTACTAAGTGTTGGCTTTACCATCTCATTCAATTTTCATTAATTTAACAAATACTTCCTTAAACACTGCTATATACATACCATAACCTGTAACAGAGGTAATTGAAATGATTGTGAGCAAATTCCAATAAAATTCTTGTTATTTATGTTCTCTAGACATCAGTTTCTCATAATTTTAATTATAATA
>NW_016804208.1:3324503-3351186 GCF_001698545.2 Rhinopithecus bieti | reverse complement strand
AATATAGTACTATATTTTATAAAATATAATACTATATTTTATATCAAATATGTCTCAAACTTTTTATTTTAAGATAATTGTAGATTCACATGCAATCATATGGAATAATAGAGACATATCTGCTATAGTCTTTGTCTGATTTTCCCTAATGGTAAAATCTTGCATAAGTATAATGCAATATCACACAAAACAAAATGGCATTGACGCAACCTATCTACCTACTCAGATTTCACCAGTTTCACTTGCTCTCGTTTGTATGTGCATGTACACACATTTAGTTCTAGGCAACACGTAACATTCATGACACAAAATTTTTTACAAGTATTGGTGTAACAAGCTACATGTGAACTTGATACAAATGTAACTATATGTTAAAAAAGGATAATTTATAGTATACACATCTAGCATAAAGGGAAAATCCCAAGTATAACATGCAGAGATAATATTTCAAGATACATGTCTTTAACTATAAAATGTATGTACAGAAATCTTATTTTAAATAAAAGATATGAATTATTATTAGCTATATTTTGGCATCATTAATCATTTTAGAAAATGCTAGCAGGTAAAGATCCACTGATACTTTTTGCTATCTATCTTAACATCACTGTTTAGATGAGGTTCACATATGAATTCATAGTGGATTGTTCACATAAGAGATTTACTTGTTTTGTTTTAGTTTTCTCAGATAGAAAACATTAAAACAATGTAAACCATATTTTGGTAATTAATAAACTTTATTTTTAGAGTAATTTCAGGCTCACAGCAAAATTGAATACAGTGTACAGAGCATTCGCCACACGTATGCAATCTCTCCCAGTAAATACATCTGGCACCACAGTTGTACCTTTGTTACAATAAAATAACTCACATGCATACATCCTTATCATCGAGAGCCAATAATTTACATTAGGGTTCAGTCTTGATTTGTACATTCTATAGGTTTGAGCAAACATATCCATGTATTCATCATTATTATATTTTACAAAGCAATTTCACTATCTTAAAAATCCTCAGTACCCTGCCTATTTATCCCTCCTTCTCCAGACAACCCTTGGCAACCCCTAATCTTTTTACTGTTTTCACAGTTTTGTCTTTTCTGGAATCTCATATACATGGAATCGTACAGTATGTAACTTTTTCAGATTGACTCCTTTGATTTAGTAATATTCCTGTAAATTCCCTTTGTCTTTTTATGGCTAGACAGCTCATTTTTTTTAATGCTGAGTAATATTCCACTGTTTGAGTATACCACAGTTTACTTATACATTTGCCTACTGAAGGACATCTTGTTTGGTTACAAATTTGGGCAATTGTAAATAAAGCTGCTATTAACATCTGTAGACAGGTTTTTGTGAGGATGTAAGTTTTCAATTCATTTGGACAGATGCCAAGGAGTGTGATCATTGTATTTTAGGGTAAAAGTATGTTTATATTTGGCAGAAATGGCCAAAGGGTCTTCCAAAGTGGCTCTAATATTTTGTATTTCCACCAGCAAATAAGAGTATCTGTTGCTCCATGTCCTCCCCAGCATTTAGTGGTGTCAGTTTTCTGGATTTTAGCCATTCTAATATGTATATATTGGTATTTTTAGTTGTTTTAATTTATAGTTACTTAATGACATGTAATGTGGAACATGATTTTATATGCTTATTTGCCATCTGTATATCTTCTTTGTTGCAGTATCAGTTCAGGTCTTGTGTACATTTTTTAATCAGTTTATTTATTTTCTTATTGTTGAGTTTTAAGAGTTGTTTGTATATTTTAGAAAGCAGGGATTTTTTCCTCCAATGTGTTTTTTGCAAATATTTTACCCCAGTCTGTGGCTTGTCTTTCCATTCTCTTGACACTGTGTTTTACAGAGCAGACATTTTTAATTTTAATACAGTCCTTGTTATCAATTCTTCCTTTCACAGGTTGTATATTGGATGCTGGATCTAAAAAGTCATTGCTATTCCCAGAGTTATTTAGCGTTTTCTCCCTAAATGGGTATTCTGTAGGCAACATACAGTTGAGTCTTGTTTTTTTAGTTCATTCTGACAATCTCTGGTCTATACAAGAGATTTGTATCCAGATGTTTAACTATCTTTGTTTTGTAGACAATGTGCAGAAACCAAACACCCTTTGCATTCATCTCACCTACCATCTTAAATCATAAGGCCAGGAAGTAGCAACAATTTGTGTAGATTAAGGATTTTCAGGACTTAACATTTAAATTAACCAAGGAAGGGCATAGATCAACATCACTGATTTAAATTCTCCTTATTGATAAAAAATTAAAAGGTAAATATATTAGTCCATTCCCATATTGCTATAAAGAACTACCTGAGACTGGGTAGTATATAAAGAAAAGAGGTTTAATTTGCCCATAGTTCCACAGGCTGAACAGGAAACATGGCTGGGGAGGCTTCAGGAAACTTACAATTATGGCAGAAGATAAAGGAGAAGCAGGTACATCTTACATGGCTGGAGAAGAAGGAAGAGAGCAAAGTGGGAGGTGATACACATGGTTCAACAACTACATCTCATGAGAACTCACTTGCTATTAGGAGAACACCAAAAGGCAAATCTACCCCATGATGCAATCACCTCCCACAGGCCCTTCTTCCAACATTCAGGATTACAATTCGACATGAGATTTGAGCAGGGACGCAAACTCAAACCATATCAATAAACATTTTAAAATAACATATTTGACTGCATTATCTTAAGTTGATACACTTGGAAAATTCCCATTTATAATACTTTATATTCTAGTACTTACTATGGCATTGTATAGTTTTGACACAGTAAATACTGTATTGTAACTGTGAGAGGAGAAGGATAAGGAAAATCATCAGATGATCATTATACCTTTCCTTTTGAATAGGCATTGATCAATATTATCGCCACTGGAAAGCTAAAATCATTTTGTGTGTAAAAATTTTCAAACAATGTTAAGATATTGGTATCAGAAGACTGTGCATAACTTAATACCCAACTTACATGAGTTTGCACGTTACTTAGAATAACCAACAGGATATTTGTTAATGTATTACATAGAATTCTTTATACATGTATGAATGATCAGATTGATAATATATGTTTGGAAAGAATTTTGGTTGCTATTTATACTTACATCATCTCCTTTCCACATATTTGGGCTTTGTTAGCTGTCAATAAACTAAAGCCTTTTGCAGAAATATGACATCATAGAAACTAAATATACTGAATGTGATTTTCTGTATTATGGATATTGTGCTTGTTTATACATTGTTAGTAATTATGTGTTGCCTGCAAGTAGGTAATAGAGGTAACAGATACAGATTTTTGTTCAAAACAGATGGATAAAAGCCATATAACTCTTAAGGTAAAGCCATCTAGATGTTACCAAGTTAAGAAACTGATTTATAGATAGTTTTTTTTAGAACACAGAAATGTAAGTCAGGAGAAATGCATTATTCATTTCTTCTTATAAGGCTATTTTGCATAACTACTTATAAAATGTTTAAGTTTTCATTGTTACAGGAGAAAGTATATTCTCTTTTTTGAAAATCATGCAATAAAATGAGTCTATTGACATCAATTTTGTACAGGAATAGATGCTTCTGCCACTGCTTGAGGTTAAAAGTAGTTTTAAAATGGTACAATTTTTCACTTTTCAATAAATGACATCAGTATTTTGATATTAACTTTAAGTTGATAAAGTTAAGCTATTTAATAAATTATAATATTAGTTATTTTTCTTTATTTTTTTCCAACAATGCCTGTTTCCCTGGTTATAAGGATGGAGGAAAAATAATATAAATATTTAAACAAATATAGTTAACTATTTGAATACTGGTGATTCATATTAGCATTTTTATTGTGACAGATAGTTCCTATAAATAGAATATTTTAATTACACTTTATTATGAGATCTGAATGACAATGTAACACCAATAACTATATTTCTCCCCTTCACTGTTAATTCTACCAGTTAATTTTTTCTTGACTTTTTTTGCAATAGGGTGCAACCTGAATCCTCTAGTAGCTTAATAAAAACTGAATTCAATGGAGGCTTTATAAAGAAACATATTTATCAGAAGAAGTCAGGTAGGAGGCAAACAGACTGAGATCTGGGGACCTTCAAGGACCAAAAACATATCTTACAAAAGTTATATAAAAGTAACAAATATAGTATTTGACAAAAAATCAATGTTTAATAAATATTTATATAATTGGATATTAAGTGCTCAGGAAATTATTTAATAGAATTGTGCAATTAAGGTCTATCAATACCATAATTTGACCTACATAACTGTCACCAGAGGGATTATGAATCTGAAATCTAAGTAATATGTTTTATAGTTAACTCAAAAATTCTATGGTGCTATGGCTGATACAGCCAACAGCCGCAGCAAACAGTCCTTTGTAGTCTGTGAAGATGGAGAAGACATACACTTCACTGGTCTTCTAATCCTCCTACTTCTGGTGCTTTAACAAATTTTTTTAAATGTTGAAAATTTTAAGAAATTCTACACCTTTCTTCCCTAGTCCCTAGTGGAATATCTAGTTTCTCAACACAACAATATTAGTTGACCTAAATTGGTGATGACAAGGAAGCAAGCAAGCAAGCAAACAAAAACACTAATGGGATGCTTCCAGAAAATAATACATTTATTGTTGATAAACATATTCTGTAAACTCAGAAAGAAATTCTCCTTAAAACTACAAGAAATAGGATGGAGAATCTAAAAATGTTAATACCATAAAGCTGGATTTCAATTAATGTAGGATTTTAAGAGTTAAATATTTGAAAGTTCAATAATAACATGATTACACAGGGGGTAAGATTAGGAAGACACAATGTTCATCAAAGAAATTAACACATTATTTAAGGATTAACAATTATGAACCTGATACTGTGTTAGCTGTTTAAATGAGTATTAGTTCATCTCCATTGATAATAGTAATATAACAATAGTATTGACAGCCTTATTCTAAATTGAAAAATAATATATGAAAACTATTTCTTGCTTACAGCTATTTGGTTAGTAAGTAGTAAAGCCATGATTTTAATATATATACTCCCTTCAAATTATGTCCAAAATACATCCCTGCACCATGAATATAAAAATATAACTTCATTATAGGTAAAACTTTATTATAGATAAATAAGAGAGGTAGAGAAAATGTGAATGTGCTTCTAAGCTGCATGAGTTACACACATAGTTACCATTTCTTGTGCTTCTTATTCTTGTGCAGACTTAAAATTTCATCTGGTATCATAGTCCTCATACCTGATGGAATTCCTTTAAGATTTCTTGTACTGAAGTTCTGCTGATAATGAATTCTTTCAGCTTTTTTAATGTCTGAAAACATCTTCATTCTCCTTTTCTTTGTTGGTGGTTTATGCTTTTATTTAACTAAACGTTTTATTTTGAGATAATTGTAGATTCATATGCAGCTATAAAATGATATAAATAAATTCCATGTATTCTTTATCATGATAAAAGAAAACTTCAGCCAAACTAAATTTTAGGAGTTTAATTGGGTAATGAATAATTCATGAATTGGCTAACCTCTCTAGCCATTGCAGGCTTTATTATTATTATTTTTTTTAGTAAACATGAGGTTTCACCGTGTTGGCCAGATTGGTCTTGAACTCCTGACCTCAAGTGATCCTCCTGCCTTGGCCTCCCAAGGTGCTGGGATTATAGGCATGAACCACCACGCCTGGGTCTTTCTTTTTTCTTAATGCTTCAAAAGTTTCATCATTTTATTCTGTTTGAAGAACTTCCTGTAGCCATTCTTTAACAGTAGGTAGGCTAGAGACACATTCTTTTAACTTTCCTTCATCTGAAAATATCTGTATTTCTCCTCACTGGGTATCCAAACAACAGCTAGATTTAAAACAGAACTCTAACTCACAGTCTGCAACAATCAATCTGGAAGGCTAAACTACAACCTGCAGCAAATGGTGCAGGAAGCCCAACCACAACTTCTGTGGCAAGCAAATCTGAACAGTCAAAACTTTAACAGCAACTGACAGGTTTCCTAATTTTTGCTCTCAATTCTAACTTAGGAACAATTGGAGAATTCCAAATATACCTTCCTAACTAACCAAATAGGATGCCCTGCTCTAGTTAGCCTACCTCCACTTTCCCCATCCCAGCTGCCTCCAACCAAGGCAGAAACCATCTCTTTTTCCTCCTATAAAGCTTTCCTCCTCCGCTTGGCTTTAAATTTCTGCCAAATCCAAATGAGCTTCTGACTCCTTTGCTATAGCAAACTCTGAATAAATAGGCTTTGCTTATTCTCACTGGGCTGATCACTTATTCAAACTTCATTCTCGAAATATAGTTCTCACAGATAACAATTAGTAGTGGACAGTTGTGGGGGTTTTTTTCCACACTTCAAAAATATTATGCCACTTCCTCCATGTTTTCAGATGAGAAAGTTAACTGTCATTTGAATTAGCTTACTCGTGTAGGTAATGTGTTGTTCCTCTTTTGCCACTTTCAAACTTTTAAACTTTTCTTTAATCTTCACATGTTAATTTTGATGCATCTACTGTGGATTTATGTGAATTTATCCTATTTGTGGTTTTCTCAGCTTCTTTAATCTGTAGGTTTATGTATTTAACCACATTTTGGAAATTTTCAGCTAGTATTTCAACCACTTTCTATTTCCTCTCCTTCTGAGACTTTGATGGTACGAATGTTAATTTAAAGAAATTATCCTATAGTCCTAGAGGCTCTAATATTTTTTAAGTCTATATCTTCTCTGATGTTCCAGTTGGACAAATTCTATTGATATGTTCTCAAGTTCACTGATTTTATTCTGTATCATTTTTATACCACTACTGAGCTTACCTAGTGAGGGTTCTTTCAGTATAGTGTTTTTCATCTTTACAGTTTCCATTTTATAACTCCAGTGTCTTTGCTGAGATTTCCAATTTTTAAAATTTGTTTCAAGAGAATCTGTGACTTCTCATTAAAATATTTTTTAGGATGACAGTTTTAAATCCCTTCTTAGATAATTCCACCATTTAATTTTTCTCAATGTGCATATCAGTTATTGGTCTTTTCTCATTCCAGTTGTGATTTTTCTTTTGGAATGACATGTGATTTTCTATTTTGTCCTGGACATTTTATCTATTATGTTAAGAGACTCTGGGTCTTATTTAAATCTTTTCTTTTTCCAGTCAATTAACCTGTGTAAGTTTAATACATGGGTCTTGGCCTATTTTTGTGGGCTCTGCTTTCAATTATTTTTTAAAGCTTTTGTGTGTGTGTTATTTTAAAAGGTCTTGGTGTCAACAAATACTGTTCTCTAATGGTGCTGTGGCCGGAGGAGGTGGAAGGAGCTTCCGCAGGCCAGGCTTCCTTATGCCTCTACATTGAGAAAGGTGGTCTCTGACCCATGAAGATGAAATCTGTTTTCTGAACTGAGCAGTTGTGGCAGTATTTTCTGGCCAAACCAGAGCCACTTTCCTGCTTCGTGTCTCCCAGTGAGTAAAGAGATACTTCAGCCCTGAGAGGTGTAGAGAACATTCGGGGTCAGATTGCATATTGTGGTAAGATTCCCCTTCCTTGTGTCCTCTGGCCACCGGATGTATCTAAAGTAAGGAGGGGTGTGTCAGACCCATGGAAAGAAAAGACTTTCCAGTCTAGATATTTGCTCTGGTGTAATTTTCCTTGTCAGTTCCCCCCACTGCCTGATGTTTCAACATGAACGAATAGATCCCCAGGCCCAGAGTGGAAACAAAACCTTCTCTTTAGCTGCTTAATGTTAGTGGGGCTCCCATTAACCACCTTTGCCAATGCTTCTGCACACACTGGATGCTGTTGCTGTCACTGTTCTTTAATCCTGAGAGGAATAAACCTGCCTGGCCACCTTCTGTTCAATTGGTGGTCAGGATATGCATTTCTTTTAGAAGCCTGCCTCTAGACTCTCTATTATTATTGAGTGGGAGCTGATAAAACTTCCTGCTATTACATAGTTTCTCCAGTCCTGGGATCCATTACCAATTGTCTTCTTCTGTCCACCTTTAAGAGCTCTCCTTGGTTGCCTTTTCATTATTTTCATGGCTTGTAGTTGTATTTAGCAGGAAGGAGAAAGGAGGGAGAAATCTATGCCATTTTGCCCATTACCAAAAAACTCTGTTTTTTGTTTGTTTGCTTGTTTTTGGAATATATTTTCACTGTGTATAGAATTTTTGGTTAACTAATTTTTTTTTCTTCAGATCTTTGTAGATGTTAGTCTTTGTTTCCTTTGTTTCTAATCATAAACCTGTTGTTAAATCTTATCCTTTTTTGTTTGTCATAATGCAATCTTTGCTGCTTTTAACATTTTTATTTATTTTTTAAGGAAGTAATTTATTGTGAGATTTTGGTATAGTTTTTTCATGTTTCTTTTATTTGTATGTTGTTGATATTCTTAGATTTATGGCTTCAAAGTTTTATCATATTTGGAAATTTTCCACCTATATATTTTTCAAATATTTTTTGTATTACCCTTGTCTTCTTCAGCTACTTCATTTACACTTAATTTAGGCTGCTTGAAGTTGTCCTATTGCTCATTCTTCAGTATTACTAGTTTATTATTTTGTTAATTTTTCTCTTTTTTTACTTTTGGATAGTTTCTTTGGGTATGTCTTTGACTTCAGTAAACATTTCATCTGAATTATTTACTCTGCAGTTAATCCCATCCCATGAAATTTTCATTTTAGGCATTCAGGCATTTCTGTTTGTTTCTTTCTTTTTCTGTTTTTTTTTTTTTTTTTTCTAATTCTAGATTAGATTTCTTAACCAGTCTCAGATTGTATTCTTATATCTGCTAACAAATCCAATTCTGCCCTAAATATGATATTGTCAGTAGAGTTATTTGACATTTCCAGCAAAAATATGCCATCTAATAAAATATCTAAAAGTTAATACAAAAATCTGTACAGATTGCAACTGACAATAGCTTTGAAGGAAAAACAAACAATTGCCACTCTGGGAGATCAATCCTAGAGTTTGCTGCCTATACCTTTGCCTTCTAATGAAACAGCTTCTATTTAAACAAAACAATTCTCTATCAACATATTAGTATTCAAATGATGCATTCATATAGAGAGCTTTCAGTGGCACATATTTGCACTGTTGTCATACTCCATTTAAATGTATGCTCTAAGCAGCCTTAGGGAAACACCATTTTCCAACATTCTAATTTGCAAGGTTTTCTGAGAGTATGTTTATACATTAAACTGAACATCCCATTACACAGTTTAAAAGTGTTATTAAAAGATGCATGTCCTCAATAAATGAAGTATAATATCCATGGAGGGGGTGGTAAAGAAGAAAGAACATATTAAAATTATGACTTGATATTCACAATTCTTGCTGTTTCTATATGTTCCATTATATTTTTGGTGCAAGTGTTACCAGAATGTGAAATTATTCTGACTTTTAATTGCTGGGTGGAAAAATAAAAGGATTGGGGAAGAAGTAGAAGAAACATTTACCTTGGACTGATGCAATGATTTAAAAAAGAAGTATTCATTTAATATCTTGAGAATGGGCTCTGCTTTTCAAGTTTTTATCAGGGTATATTTGTAAATACAATTCTTCATAATGTGAAACTTGGGCATAATCTTTCTTGACTTTTGGAGCACCTGGAAGAATTTGAGAAGACATGTCCTTTGAGCTTTTGGAATTATTTAAAATAGCTCTTTGCAATCAGTCTTCAATAAAAAGAATCATTATATTATCACGGGGTGTGATAAAAAATGAAAAGCTGTTATTTTTAATGCTATTTAATGGTCTACATCTAAAAGTAAACTGTTGTTTATTATACACAAATTTCCCCTATGTCACATTACCATACCTTGTTGATACTGCTGAAAGAAGCAATACTGAGGATTTTAATGGTGTTCATAAATGTAGCTTGTGTTTTACTCCTTTAAACATTTTCTTTTGATTATAGCTATGTAATCAAAACATGAAAATAGTAATGAAATAGCTTATTATGTTTTAATATAGTAAGGTTGTACTATAAGGTTCATTTCTTAAAGGGATTTCTAAAAGATGAGAGCACTGATATAAGAAATAAATTAAAAGTCGTTTCTGGTTTCATAATTCACCAGAATCATTCATTTCTTCTTGAATTCACTTAATATTTTAGGGAACCAAGTGAATTACAAAGTCCCTGGAGATTTCACAGGTTTCTCTGTTACTGTTGTAAAATATATGATTTTTCAAACTTAGGGAAAATATGGGATAATTTTAGAGAAGCAAAATAATGTTTATGTAGTGTTTCCAAAATGTTTTATATCTGCTTTTATATCTCAAACATATATTTTAAATTAATTGGGATTCATGTGAAAACAAATATTTTATGCATCTGTACCCTTAGATGACTGTGCATATTTTTTCCTTTGATTTCCCGAGGTAACTTATCATGATGTCATGGACCAGAAAGTATCTTGTCTATTCTCCTATAATCTTAGCTGCTGCAATTTTTTATGAAATACTCTAATACTCCATTGAATGCATTGCCATGTGTCTCAGTCTCTGGGGTGGGTGAAACATATGTACAGACATATATACAAATAGTTTCTGTCTAAAGCTTTGGAGATTTTTCTTTCTTGCATTCCAGTTCATCATTTATTTTCCAGGGCAGGATAAAGGAGTTTCCTTTAGATTTCAAGTGATTTTCTGAATTTTAGAATCTTCAATTAAATGAAATCTAATTAATATGCTTTTACAATGTGTTTTATTGTTTTGTTTATTACTTATTCACTTACACTTTGGAGGGTAATAGAAATGGTATAGTACAGCCATTGATAATAATCAATTGGTTACTAATAAAATTTGCTTTGACATGTAGGGATGGGTTTGGCCTCAATTTCAGTGAACTTTACTTGTATGAAAAAATTAAAATGTCTTTTTATTTTAGCCCTATATTATTAATGTATGCCACTTTTCATAAAGGGAGATGGTACAAAGCCAATGCACAATCAATTTTATGTTATATAAAACATATAAATTTGCTATTTTTCTGGTTTTGACCTTTAAAATATCCAACTGCAGACAAAGAAAACATATTTTCAAATGAAGAGTATATTTTATGTTAATTGTATGTAAATTATAAGGAACTAAAAGTTATTTATTTTGTTCATAATAGTATTCACTCATAACATTAATGGTTAATGACTTGGACTTATAAGGTAAATTAAGATATAAGCCTTACTATTTATTCATTTTAACAACTTAAGCCTAAAATTTCCTGTCACAATCATTATTTTATTTTTAGAAGCATATCTCTTCAAAAACTATCAAAATAATAGGGACAGGAAGCAGGGAAATTCTGGGCAGAAGAGGGTGGGTCCCCAGCGAGGATCCCACCCTGAACTCTGAACTGCAGTCCGAAGGGAGGGACATGCATTCCTCTTTTCCCTCTGCAATGTGGCCTTTTCCAAAACCACCCATGGCCCACAAGGCCCCCCATCCTGTGCCCACAAAAACTTAGGCTCCACAGGCAGAGAAAGCAGAGAAGAGGAGAAGCAGCTGGACGTCAGAGACTAGGAGACCTTAGAGAGATGCAGCTTGACCTCAGAGGAAGGGCTTGAAGGTGTTACTTTGGAGAGGAGACCTACAAGGGATAGCCAGACTCCAGGGAAAGATCAGCTTCCCGCTCCATCCACTTTACAGCTCTTCTTCCCGCCGAGAGCCACTTTCTTCAGCAATAAAATCTTCCACATTCACCACCCTTCAAAGTCAGTCACCCTTCAGCGACCTGACTTTTTCTGGATGCCAAACAAGAGCTTGGGTGCCACAGGTGCGGATGCTAAAGGCTGTCACGCTGACCCTCTGCCGTCACTGGCAGACAGCAACAGCCTCAGGTGAAAAGGCAGAGGGCCCACTGAGCTGTTTAACACCTACGCAGTCTGCGTAAGGCAAAGCTTATAAAAGCACTGTAACGCAAGCCCTCTGGAGCTTCAGGGGTCTCAGATACTCCACCCTAGCTGCTGCCATGGGCAACAGGGAGTTTTGCTCAGGCTGGCACCCAAAAGCACTGACACCGTTCCTGCACCCTCTCATCTGCATGCTCCCACCCGGAGGGGCTGAGTGTAAAGGGTTCCAGTGAGTGCACTTTGCCTCAGCCAGTGCCAAAGTGGCCAGCTCGTCCAAGCGCCCACACTCCAGTTCTCCCTGGCAAAGGGGTCAGGGAAAATTCCCTGCTACAAAAACTCATCAGAAAGAGATAGAGTGACAAAACGTAATTTGGATAATGTAGTGAATATTTAAAAAATATTTCTTATCCAATAATATGATGTTTTATTCTAGAGCATGCTAATTACTATTTTTTAGTATTGTCAGGCAACCTGTGAAAATACTGTACACTTCTGCAAAATTTTTCTTATTGCACTAATTATTTACTAATTTTGTTTCAGGGCAGGAAATAATTTGTGCTCATTGAATGTCAAATTGATTATTGAATGTTATTCCAAAAAGTTAAATGTGTTCCATCTTACACATCTATATTTGGAGAATCCTATTTCTTCCCATTGATATTACTAGGTGCTGCCACTGTTATTATTGTAGATATCTTGTCACCATAGTTGGACGAAATTCTATGAGAATATATAATAAATATAATGACAAATGAATCTGTCTTGTGGGACCTTATTCCAAATCCACAGAAAGACTAATGATATGATTCAGAACGCCATCAACGCAGCTGCTAAATATTATACATAAGAATTGTACTCAACATTGTACATAAGAATAAACACATAAGAATCAGTTTGGCAAAAGTACCACTTCTTTGAGTTTGTAATGCTTAAATTTGGAAAAATATGGAGTAGTTTTAAAACTAACTAGAAGAACAAAACTATGTTTATATAGTATATAACAGTACATTTTATCTGTGTGTTTTCATGTGTCAAGCATATATTTTTAAATTAATGGGGATGCATGTGAAAGCAAATAGTTTATGCATCTGTACCTTTACATAATCTTGGATCTAAGTTATTTAGTTTTCCTGAGGAAACTTATCGTGATGTAATGAGCCAGAACTAATTTCATAAGCAAGATAAAATCTCTCCTTTAACCTGCACTGTGTATAACCACCAGAATTAACTTCAAGAGCTCATGAACTTCACAATTGTAATTTCTTCTTAAAAAGATATATACAGTATTCTAAGCAAATGGTGCAATATATTGACACAAATAAAATAAATATTTTAATGTGGACAGTCAGTGACTAATAAATATATTCTTGGGGGTACTTTGCTTAACTTCACCTTTGACATATATGTAACAAAATGTGATTTCCTAATAGCTTCTAAAATTGTATGCATATTTTGATCGCTACAGGTTCTTAAGGTAGATAAGTTGTGCAATTTGTAACTATACGTTTTATACAATAGATTTTTTATACTTAACTTTATTATGCCACATTGTGTGATGGTTAACTTTATGTTTCAACTTGACTGAATTAAGTAATACCCAGATAGCTGGTGAAGCGTTATTTTCAAATATATCTGTGATGGTGTTTCCGGAAGAGACTGACATTTGAATCAGTGTACTGGGTAAGCAATATCTGCTCTCACCCAATGTGAGTGGGCACCATCCAATCAGTTAAGGGTCTAGATAAGACAAAAAGGCAGAGGAAAGTTGATTCATACTCTTTTTTCTGAAGCTGAGACACCCTTCTTCTCCTGCTCTTGGATATCAGAATTCCAACATCTATGACCTCTGGACTCTGGAGTTTGCACCAACCACTACCCAGTTTCTCTGGCTTTGATCTATGACTGAGAGTTATGCCATCATCTTCCTTGGTTCTGAGGCCTTTGCACCTTGTCTGAGCCATGCTACCAGCTTCCGTGGCTCTCCAGCTTGCAGATGACCTCTCATGGGACTTCTCAACCTTCTTAATTGCATGAAGTAATTCACCTAGTAAATCTCCTCTCACACGTCCATCTATAGCTATATCATATCTATCTATCTATCTATCTATCTATCATCTATCTATCACTTCTCTCTGCCTCGCTCTCTCTCTCCTATTGTTCTGTCTCTCTGAAGGACCCTGACTAATGGGATCTGGATATTGATGTTCAAACTATTTTTAAACAGTTTGTTCAAGCACTTTGGCAAACTACTTACTTGCAAATTACTGTAAAGACAATTTAATAAAATTACTAAACTGTTAAAGTTAGTGAGGCGAGATCCAGAGCAGTTATGGGGCTTCCTCTGTTACATAGCTACCTGGGCGGGGGTGGGGGGAGTCCAGTATCAGATCACAGGTTTCCTGATGAGTAGGCAAGTTTTCTAACACTTAATTCTCACGAGTAACATTCCCCATAAGGTAAAATTTACTTTTAAAAAATCTCCCATTATTTGCATTTTAAAGTAATATTTTACTTATATTTAGTGAGATGGATTTAAAAAAAAAAAAAAAAAAAACTTTGCCTTAATGGAGAAACTGTGCCTGCTAATACAAATAAAAGGTTTGAAAGGGCTATTTATGTTTTCCCTAAGCAAGTTTAATAGATTTAGTCTCAGTAAATTTTTTTTTCTGTAACATAAAACCCATCTTATCTATTCTCGCAAACCAAATTCTTAACCTCTTTGTAAGCATAAAATCACTGGATGGGTATCTGTTTATTTTCTTTTCTTTTCTTTCTTTCAAGCATCTTGGATAATGAGTTTTCCATTAGATTATAAAATATTGAAGATTTTCATTGTGCTTTGTCTGAACTTTTCAACTTTTCTTTTGGATTTCTCAGACACTTTTTTTCCTCTTTTTTTTTCCTCTGTTCTAACCTGTCATTTCATAGAGCTCTATTAACAAGTAGGTAAACAGCAATCTAAATACACTCCCAAATAGATCTGAATTTCATATGTCAACTTCAATTTCACTCACACATATTTTCCCAAAAGCTGTCATGAAGCCAATTTTACTGCATTACTTAACAGGAATAGGAGTAGGAGTAAAAACATCTTGAGAGATATATTTTATTGGACATTACATGTTGATAAACTATAGGCTGGGAATACTTTATTTCTGAGAAAATAGTAAATAATTTTATTTTTACTTTTCAAGCAGGGGGTAAAGAACCTAATGTTTATTGAATCTCTAATGCATGTAGATTTTATGTTATGATTTATACTATGATTTCATTAAATCCTCCCAAAAACATGGTGAGGTCATTTATATGTAAGAAAACTGAAGCTCAGGTTTTTAAGAAACCTATTTAAGAATACAATCTGGCAAATGACTTACTAGAATGGACAAGAGAGAAACTGTCAAAGGTAAATTGCACTGTGTGATTTTCACAAGCTTAATAACCTGTGGAGAGTTTAATTCATCAAAGTTCAGCTTTAGATTGAGATTTATCATGAAGTCTGACAAAGATTTAACTAGAAATGAGAATCAATAAGTTGATAAAATGTAGATCTCATTTGTCAAGAAACTATTACTTTTTGCGTTTAAATGGAGAATCAGTTAGCTTAAATTTCTGTCATTATTACCATCATATAGGGATAGATAAGTTTAGATCAACTAGTAAAAACAACAAAGCATTGGGTCTTAGGAGAAAGGCAGATTTACCTACTGACAAGGAGATAGGCTTTGAGGACCAAGGTGAGGCAGAAAGGGTAAATAGTAATCACTAGAACCTAGCATGAATTTTCTTAATAGGTGTCATATTGTACTAACCACATATTGTTTGCAAAGAATAAAAGGTGAAAAAAAATCAACAGATGTGAATGATCTCTCATTACAAATTGGTAAATAAATAGAAAAAATGAATTTATTAAGAACATTTACATAATCTGATTCAGTTGAATAACTATAACTAGGGAGTACTGACTAATAGATTAGACTTAACTTTTCAGGGTAACTCTAATGGGAATTTCCATGACTGTATCTTTGTCCTGCCTTCGTCAGGCTTACAAAATAAATACATGGACAAATAAATACGTATCTCATTAAATCCATAAAAGATATACAATTGGGAAGGAAAACAAGTATATTGGATAATATAATCAGAATCCAAAATATATCATAGAGTCTATAAATAATCTATTCAATCAGTGAGAAAGCATACTAATTAGACTTAAAGTTTATTTCTGAACTTTTGCCTTAAGTATATTTATAGAAAAACAATTGAAGACTTGTAAATCTGCAGGCCACTCATATTTTCTATTTCTGAAGTATATGCCAATCCACACTAAGATCAGAGGGATAAAATACATTTTCTGATATACAAACAATAGAATTTGATAATTTTTCCTTGATTTTGAGTTGCAACTCTTTTAATAAAACTAAATTTTCCTCATTTGTCCTTGACACTCAACTTGAGATAATGTACATTGTTATGTGAAGCATTACATCTCTTCTGTAAAATGAGGGAACTAAAGATAAGAGCAGTTAACTATCATAAAGAAATTTTGCTTGTGATTGATGTGACAGGATTTTGATTTTGGTTTAAGTTAATTTGGAACCAATATCTGAATTCTACTTGGACATGTAAGAAACTCAGACTAAACAAAAAATAAGTATTGCAGAGAAAATAAGAGAAAAGTTTAGCTTAATGTGTTGAGAATATTGTCTTTTGATTGGAAGAAGGATACATCTCTTCATATGTTAAAAAATATTTCTGAGAAGCATTAGCCCTTTACAGCAAAAAACACAAAATAAAATAAAAGTCCTTAAGTCTCACTCAAATAGGCCAATTTTATTAAAGTCTACAACTCTTTTGCAGAATTACTCCCAGAACTCTGTATCAATATTATCTTTACTCTTCTTCTCTTCCTCTATCCAAACCAAGCATCATCAATTTTATAGGTAAAGACAGAACACTTTTTCACTGAATGGCATTATTTTTAAAATTTCATCTAATTACAGATTATACGACTTGCCACATTCTGTATTCCACCATTTTAAAATCTACTTTCAATGTGTATAACTATGTTATAATGTCTCATAAAATAAAATTTCATATAAGTAACTAATATAAATATATATAATTTAGCAGTATGAATATTTAAATTATTAGCTAGCATGAAAATCTGTCTTATTTTCTTCTATTGAAAAATATATGTAACATTACAAAAGAAATAAAAGAACTGCATCTGAATCTTTTTGAAAGTTAAGGAATAGTTTCTGTGAGTACATGTTTAGGTGTGTATATATGTATGTTTGTTCATCTGTATGTACATGTACAAGCAAATAAAATGTCTGTGAGCAGATAAGTATGCATTTACATGATACAAGTTCTTATCAAGAATTTGCAAATATATGATATGAGGCTGCAAGACGCAAGGAGAAAAGTATAGATTTTGGAATTAGGTGAGTTAAATTTAAGAAGCAATTTCATAATTTACTACTAATCAAATTCTGGTAAGTTTCCAATACATCACTGAGTGATATCTTCTTCAGAGTATTATTGTGACTATTAAATGAAATGTTACACATGAATTGTATTGCATATAAAGTAAAATGCTTTGATTTAAACGTTACTGATCCTGAATATTTGTAACATCCAGTAATGTTTTCCTGCCATTATACTCTTTTGCCCGTTCGTTGATTTTGCAATTTTTTTCAGTCTCACATAACAATTTATTTTACACACAGCAAAGTTATTCTTTAGCAGTAGGCAGAGAGAGGTGGTATCCAGGGCAGATTGTTGTATCCAGCATTTTAAATAAGAAGAATTTTAAATAGAAAAAATTAACAGACAATAAAGAAATAATAAACATTTTATTACATACTTGCTGCCAAAATAGCAGAGTGTTTCTAAATTTATATGAATACTTATCCCATGGGTCATTGATAAAATCTGAAGAAATAGCAATTTTTAACGTGTTGACTGGATGACATGATAGATGACAGATAGATAGATAGATAGATAGATAGATAGATAGATAGATAGAGATAATAAGTAGACAGAATGTTCTGTCAGTATTTTTATTCTCATTATGATTTCTTCTTTAAGCATCTTTAAAGAGTGAGCTATTTGCAAGAACAATTCTTATTTTTCAGAGGGGAAAATAAAAGCATCTAGAATTTTATGTTGCATTCTCAGAACTTTACTAGTAATTGATAATAGAGCTAGAACAAATTTTCACAATTATACGAAATATTATTTTGTTCAAAATAAACATGATCAGTATTTTTTTTTTTCTTTTGAGACGGAGTCTTGCTCTGTCGCCCAAGCTGGAGACCAGTGGCGCGATCTCTGCTCACTGCAACCTCCACCTGCCAGGTTCAAGCAATTTTCCTGCCTCAGCCTCCCAAGTAGCTGAGACTACAGGCACGTGCCACACATGATCCGTATTTTTAAAAGAATTCAGTCAGATTCAATCCACAGCTTCCCTAAAGGAAGTCTAAAGAAAAAATATTGTATGGTAAGATATGATGTCAACAAGTACAGAGAAAAAGACATAGTTTCTCTTTCTTATTCTTTGCTCATCATGGAACATACCAAAGAGCCTCTTATAAAATAGGTGGTAACATTCACTCACAAGTCAAACCAGACTCCAACTTACAGTCTGAAATAAAGACTGCACATCTGGATAAAAACGAAATGCTGAGAAGAATAAGTTCATTGGAAAATGCTTCCTTTCTATAGTGCTAAAAAGACTACTTGATATATGTTCTCTGAAAATACTTCTTCAAACACATTGGCTAAGCTTAACTAAATAATGTCTAGGCCATGCTACTCCCATAATTATTGATAGCAGGATAAAGAAAAAAAAAAGTCATTAAAGTATGTTTTCATTAGGAAAATAAAATTATGCTTTCCTGATCACCTCATCTTGCTGCCTATTCATATGTCCTGTTCCTTTTTAATGTTTGCTCATTAAGAATGCAGAGTGTTCACTTCCCAGAGCTTCCATTTATCTCTAGCTAACATAGATAACTCATATTCCTAAATAACAAGACTCAGAGCCCTTGTATTCCATGTTCAAGTAATAGGAGCATAAAAATTCAATTGTATTAATATTTTTAGAAGAGACTTAAACCACACTATGATTAGTTAACAAAGACAGTTACTGTATAATGAAGGGAAAATTGCTCTTATTGAATTAGTTGATTTTTTTTTCTAATTATAACACTGCAGGTGTTTATATCTACAGATTGCATTGGTAGGATAATTAGGTCCAGCAAGTATGTGAATTGTGTTAGGTTAAATTAGTTTATCACCAGATAGGAACTTAATGAAGTGGAAATATCTTTCCAGGCTGTGCCTGAGTCATCAGAGATTGTAATGACTACTTAATAGGATGTTAAGAAATAACAAGTTTAAATTAGGAGATAGAATTGCTTTAGGACAAATGTCATTCTTTAAAAGACTCTTATTTTTCTTTTGGGAAATGTAAATCAAATGATTAATTGTGCAAAATTACTAATTCCCCTCCATCATCTAATCACTTAATCTGATAATTTTTTCTCAACATCATTTGATTGTACTGAAACACACGTCGTGCCTGTATGCATTCAAGTTAAATATTCAAACTATTTCCTTCTCCATCTAGTTACTTCAGCTACAGAGGAAATCTAATCAATTGCCCTAGAGGCCAAAACAAGATAGAAAAATACTTTGGTCAATGGAGCAGTGCCTAATATTTCCACAAATACATGAAAATAAGACTCTAGTCTACAATTCCAGCTTCTCTAACAGTCAGTTCAATCTGTCTATATGAAATAAAAATCAGATTGTTTTTCCCTTTTTTCCTGTAGAAGTGGTGCACATACCAACCATGTTTTTATTTTTCTCTATCAGGACAAGCAGATGTAAATTTAATGTTTATTTAAAGTTCCCTCATCATTATTTTTGCAACAAATATAGATCACACACCAAAATCAGGGCATGATAAGAATAGCTAAAGTCAACACAAAACTGAATATGTAGACAATACATTCAAAGTCTAAATTTTCCAGTAGACAAAATATTTTGCTTCTTACCAACAAAAAATTTGCCTGATTTAGATTTTTGATTTTTTCTTCTTATTTGATTGGCTTTAAGATCTATTAAGTTCATGCATTTTACTATGTGGCTCCTTATATTCTTTCTTTCGAGTAGGTGGGTTATAACTTTTTTTCATGTGTTTTATTAAAAGATCCAAATCCTGAACTAATGAGGGAAAAAGGAAATATCAATATCATTGTATTTTTTATTTCCTATGTATGCTTTACAAACCTTTTGTCTTAACTGTAATGACTATACTAACTTGAATGTGCTTGTGTAAAGATCAACAATATAGGAAATCTACCAATTAAATGATGCTAAACAAAGCAACAGTCTACACACTGTTGGACATCTTGTTAACTTTAGAGGAGTGTTAAGTCTCTTTGTAAAATCAGAAGGGAAAGACAGAAGAAAGTTGCTCATTACAACACATAATTCTCACACTTGAAAAGCCTACATGAAGTGAATTTTCTCATATTTTTAAAGATGCTTAGAGGGATAGTTAAGAGAGGAATTTGTTGTAAATAGTAAGATCAATTAAAGATATAGCCTGATGCAAAGTTAAAATTCAGAGCATGAGATATTTCTCTTTTGTTGCTAATGTTTCATGAGGATTTATCTTAGTTTCTCGCCAACACTATAAACCCGAAAAAACAAATTATAGGCTTGAAGTTACCATTAAAAAGACCTAATAATACTTTAAAATGTTCATGAGATCATTTATCTATATGTTATCTATTTTATGTATGCTTTCACGATCATTGTCTCTTTTAATCTGCTCAGCAAATCTTGGAGGTAAAAAGGATTATATTCAAATTTTACAAATAGAGAAAAGTGCAACACAGCAATTGAATGGTATTTCTAAGCACAAGAGATCATTGGGGATTGAACATCAATCAAAACTCATTTGTTTTCATTTCTAAATCAATGAGCAGCTTTGCACAGACTACACACATGCTAACAAGACCAAATTTTAAAAAATCTGTTCTCGTATGTTTTAAAAATATCTCTTCTTCCCTATGCAAATGTTGAAAAACAAACAAAACAAATCCCAAACTGGAATTCATAGTCTAAGAAAAAATGGAATGCCAAATATTCCTATTGCTATTGATCATATTTATCAATTTCTTTTAAGTGTCTCTTTTTTTTCTGCTTCATTTTATTAAGAAGAAATAGAAGAACAGCAGGTTTAGATTGCTTTAAGTATGGGAAAAATTATCATTCACCTGTGCAAACAGACCTTTTGAACATAGAACCAACTACAGTAATTTTTTTCCTGGTTTATCACACTTGCCTCACCTTCTTATTGGTAAGAATTAATCAGCATTCATCTATCCCGTAAGTACACACACTAAATAAACAAATTTGTCTTAAGGAATTTCCTTTATCTTCCTTGTTCCAAGGCATATTTGAGCTAGTTTTATCAACAGACATGTCCTGATCTTAGTATCAGGAGTAGGGTAAAGCAATAGAGATAGAAGCCCTGTGCAAAGTTCTGAAAGAATCATGGTAATAATAATACTAATAATGACAAGAGTTGAGTACTGAATATATACATCAGAAATAATGCTAGATCATTTTAACAATGTATTCGTAATTCTCACAGTGGGGCTGCAATTAATTTATAGTTAAGTAAATTCTCCTGTTCTTCAAGTTATTCTGAGAAAAATAAAGCCTTTGGAAACATTACATTGAAATGAACATTTTCTCATGTAATGGAATAGCCAAAGATAGACCGCTGTTTGTGTTCTCTGTAGACTGATCTCAGTGGGAAGGCTGACTACGGCAAAGAGAATGTTATCACTTTTTTACAGTTCTTACAACATAATTCTGCATGTTGTTGCTACTGTAGTACTAGTTTCACAATGTTGCCTAATCTATACATACAAATAATCGCTTATTAGTAACCTCATTAATCGTAAAATTTTTAAATTATGAAATTTTATAAATATATGTTATATGTAGTAATCAGAACCAAAGTACACTCAAACTCAAAATAATCATTTTTTTTCTTATTCAATATTTTAATATGTTTCAGAGTTACCTATGCTTTGAGAGTTGGGAAATGATTTGAAATGGCAATGAGATATTTTATTTCATTTCCTTTTATGTTTAAGATGTAACACAGTATAAAATCAGAGTTTTATAATTTCTGAAAAGTTCATATATTAAAATGAGTCTCTTACAAGCACACACACATGACATAAAGAAAATTTAGTAGAAATGTAAACATTGTCAGAATCATATATTAAAAAGTAGAAAAGTCTTTGGATGTCTAAATTTTACATATTTTCTTAGTAAAAATAACAGGTGTTCTTAAAGACCAATGGAGATTACTAAAGAAGCAGCAGAAGAGAATTGAACCTTTGAGATAGAAGCTTTGAATATATGTTTTGCTTTCCTAATACCAACTAAGATTTTTATGCAAGAAGTCCAGTAGTACAGAAATACTGGAAAAATTGTGTTCAGAGTTGGAAGGACAATTAATGAATTCTCCCTGTCTTCCAATCTTATACCACTAAAGAGAACATTTCTGCAACTATCTTCGTTGTGAATTAACCCTTGCTAAAGAAGACTGTCTAACCTGACTAGTTGGAGTTTGATCTCTTATAACATTTGATCAACTTTTACTAATTAGATTCAAAAAAATGATACACTTTCACTTTTTATCACCTCCTTCACTCAGTATTCTCTCTATTTTGCTCTCCCCTCCTAGCCTGTGCACAATCTTCCTTCTGTTGATTACAACATTCTAGAGGCAGAGCCTGGCAGGACTGGTCCACTATTTTCTAAAGACACTTGATAATTTGAAGACAAAATATGTGGTGTGATTTCAGGCAAAATAAAATGTTTAATCTGCCTCATCCCACTGATTTTTAAGCGAAGTGTCCTTCATATAAGTTTACATAGTTTTTAAATGGATTAATAAAGTTAATGATTGTTTTCCATTTGAAATATATGTGCTTCATTAACAAAATTTTTGAGAAATCCAGGGGTAATTTCTTGGACTAGCTAATATTTATAATGAGAAAGATTCTATGAAAGAAAGAAAATGAATATGTCGAATTTGCCTTTGTCTTACAAGAGAATATTTAAAGGTATCTTTGTGACAAGTATTATCATTAGATTTTATTTAAAGATAATATTGCAGATGTCAATGAGTACAATGAGTATTTTTCAATACAAAATTAACATTAATTGTGGTAAAATAGAATAATTTTACTGCTTTGCTAAGTTGAAAAAGTGCACTTAAATTATTGTTTTATACATTTTTCCTCCTTTGGGCTCACAAGTTTTTGATAATTCTTTTGAAATTAAATAACACAAATTTATTTATAAAATAGTATTTATCTTAGCACACACTTCGCCTCCACTCACTGTGATTGCCTTTAAGTAGGATGCACTTAGAAAATGTTAAATATGTCTTAAGATAAATATCCGAATATCTCAATTCTTCGAAATTCTTGGAATGAAATTTTATTTCTGTTCTAACAGTTCAGATTGTCTCAAAGAGCATAATAAGGGACAAATAGGTTTTCCATTTTAAAGTCATCATTACAGATCTATAGAAATTATTTATATTATTTCTTAACCCAGATACTCATGATGGCATGTCATTGATGTAAATATTATTACAATCACAAGTTTTTTAAATTCCTAAACAATATTTATACTTAAAAAAGTTAAAAATAAAAGTTAAATTGAAAAATTAAAATTAGAAAAGTCTACACACCAGACTTTATCAAGCTAACATAACTTACAGATGAGAAAGTTTAAAAAATAGACCATAGATAATTATATGATATCCAAGACATTTTCTAAGTTTTTGTGGTGTTACAAGAAAAAACAAACAGGTGAGAAGGAGTTTGGAAATAAATATATTATGTCTACTAAAGTTAATTTAATTGAGCAAGAATACGTACAGCATCAAAAGTATGATGTAACTGTTCTATGTTCTTTTCCTTCAAGGAATAATGAGTTTAATTTTCCCTGAAACTGACACCTGAGCTGACAATTTTGTTTTTATTTTGAGTTTTCTTCTAAATCGTATGCAATGCTGTTAAGAAATACTCGCAAAAAGAGAAAATGCATAGTGAGATTAAATTCGTAAATAAAAAATCCATCGAAATAAAGTCAGGCATAAGAACATTTTAATGTTTGTCTTTAAATTGAAAAATGATGTGAGATTTGTACTACAATGATGAAAGGTCACATCAATGTTGATAGTTAACTGAAAAAAAAGAAGTGATTGTAAGATATTGATGGTCCCTGATGGCTCAGATTTCAAAAATGTTTGCAGTGTTTGCCTTCTGAGTATAAGAGAGACGCACTCCTATCATAGAAAAGGTGGGCTTTCAAATTAGCTTGAACTAATGATGATTTTAATAAGTACACTATAAAAATATAGGGAGGATCTTCATCCAGAAAGAATATTCATGGGCCACTGAAGTGAAAGGCAGGTATGTCAGAACAAAAACTAGGGGAGAAAAAGAAGATCAGATGCTATTTCTGCAGAATTTACAGCTTTGCTGCACATGTTTTGCTTACTTTGGAAGAGCAGATCTCATAAATGGGGTAGGTATGTGCTATATAATGCTTTGATCTGCTCTCTTCACTGGTTTATATTAAGTACTCATCAGTTTTTTTAGCTAACGAGAAGAACATCTCTCATGATCTTTTCAGCTTCAGTGCATAGACAAGAACAAACTGCTGACGGCTTTTATTAAAAAGAGGGTAACATTTGGAAACATGAAAACTCATTAAAAAATCAAACGACTCACAGTAGTTGTTGTGGAAAAATAAAGTAATAAAAGAAAAGCTCTTCACAACGGATTGCTCTTTGTATATAATTGTTAATACAAGCGAAATTGCATTCTCAGAAAAAAAAGTAACATACATTTAATAATTGATGTACCTATATGTACCGCCATGTTTCTTTAATTTGTATTTACACCAAAATTACAGACAAATTATTTCATGTCTTTCCTTTGTTCGTCTTTCCCTCCCATATGCAACTATGTCCCAGAGATACTTTAAGCCACTTCTTTTGTTGTATGTCTCTGTGTCTCTATATAACATATTAATAAATTTCCTACTTTATATTTAAAATTCAGGCCCCATCTACATACTTACAACTGTTACATATGAAAATATAACTCTGTTCTTCAAATAAACCTCAACACATATACACATGACTGTCATCCTGTTTAAATACTTATAAATGAAACCATAACTTGGAGAGCAGAGCCATGTGGTATACCACCTGACATATCTAAAGGAATGTGTGTGTGCATTTATGTGGTAGAAATAATAATTATGTCTTCTGAGATAAAATGCTAAACATAAACTTAAAACCAAAAAAAGTTAAAGAATTTCAGATATCTGCTGAGAAAATTATATATGTAGTTATCTTAAGGGAGTTTTTAGAAGTACGATAGACAAAATTAATGAAGTATAAAAAACATTACATAGTGTCTGGCTTTTAAAAAATTGTTTACTACAGTAAGAATTCTACCATTTTAATTACTCATATCTGCTGCACCAATGCAGATATAAAACTTAGACACTTTTGATACTATATATTTTAGTAAAGCTTTGTACATTTATTGATGAAGTTTCCTATGAAATAATACAATTTTGAATACTATTAATTTTTATATATGTACCTCTTTATAACCTATGTAATATTTTGAATAATATTTCAACTGATTTTGGTAAAGCAAAAGACAAAAGTTCTGACTATTGATAACCAAAACTTAAATCTATGAATCTATTTGTAGTAGAATTGGTCTACTTGTCAAGATAATTATCAGATCTTAGCCTCTCATACAGAAGTTTAACATTTTCTTTTTACAGTTTTTTCAAAACTGCAACCTTTCTCATACATCTACATAAGCTCCCTTGTTTCTTTCTTTAATGTGATGTGGGATATTTTTCATTTATAAAAATACATTTATTTGCTGTTACTTTTTTCAGCCTTTTGCCTCAGCAGCATTTAATCAATATTTAATGTTTCATGCAAGCATGATATTATTAATGACACAATAAAAGTTACTTGCATAATTATTTTTGAGTCTTTAACAAGCCAAGAATGACAAGTACGACTTATAATTTAATGAAGTTAGTCAAATGAGTTGGTTGTGCTCTTATTAATCTACAGTGGATTTGGAAGTTTTATTAAGATAATTGTGTTGGTTTTATAATGAGTATAAAAGTTAATTGTTCTTCCTAGTTGTCAATCATTGTAAGTGTGGAAAGTTTTTTTAAAAAGTATCTTATTTGGTTCCATATGAACTTTAAAGCAGTTTTTTCCAATTCTGTGAAGAAACTCATTGGTAGCTTGATGGGGATGGCATTGAATCTATAAATTACCTTGGGCAGTATGGCCATTTTCACGATATTGATTCTTCCTATCCACGAGCATGGTGTGTTCTTCCATTTGTTTGTGTCCTCTTTTTCACTGAGCAGTGGTTTGTAGTTCTCCTTGAAGAGGTCCTTGACATCTCTTGTAAGTTGGATTCCTAGGTATTTTATTCTCTTTGAAGCAATTGTGAATGGAAGTTCATTCATGATTTGGCTCTCTGTTTGTCTGTTACTGGTGCATAAGAATGCTTGTGATTTTTGCACATTAATTTTGTATCCTGAGACTTTGCTGAAATTGCTTATCAGCTTAAGGAGATTTGGGGCTTATACGAAAATTAAGTCCAGATGGATTAGAGACTTAAATGTTAGACCTAATACCCTAAAAACCCT
>NW_016804208.1:3316744-3324133 GCF_001698545.2 Rhinopithecus bieti | reverse complement strand
GCACTATTCACAATAGCAAAGACTTGGAATCAACCCAAATGTCCATCAGTGACAGACTGGATTAAGAAAATGTGGCACATATACACCATGGAATACTATGCAGCCATAAAAAAGGATGAGTTTGTGTCCTTTGTAAGGACATGGATGCAGCTGGAAACCATCATTCTCAGCAAACTATCGTGAGAACTGAAAACCAAACACCGCATGTTCTCACTCATAGGTGGGAACTGAGCAATGAGATTACTTGGACTCGGGAAGGGGAACATCACACACTGGGGCCTATCATGGGGAGGGGGGAGGGGAGAAGGGGGAGGGATTGCATTGGGAGTTATACCTGATGTAAATGACGAGTTGATGGGTGCAGCACACCAACATGGCACAAGTATACATATGTAACAAACCTGCACGTTATGCACATGTACCCTAGAACTCAAAGTATAATTAAAAATAAATACATAAATTGAAAAAATAAAAAATAAAAAGTATCTTATTTGGACTGTAGACACTCTCCATATTACCTATTAGACACATTGTTCATTTACATGCACAGATATTATAGAATCTATTATTTAATGGAATGCACATTTTAGAATAAGAGATGATATAATAATAAGCTTTTTATGTCCCGGCTGCCATTCAATCTGAGGGGAAATATAAGCATTTTTCTTTAGAGGAAAAGGAGGTGATTAATACAGTCTCTCAGCATAAAGGATTGTAAACTTGGATTGTATTTCTAGGTGGCCAGAGCCTATAGCCGATTACTGATGAAGTTGGACAGTTAGAAATCTGAGGAAGGAAAGAGTGGAGCTTACTAAGATATGTGAGTTTGTAGAAAGGAACTCATTGTCACACAATATAATTTTTTTTCTGTCCTTTTAAAGTTTTATATTTGACATTGAAATAACTTAGCTCTCAATGAGCTTTGATGTCGATTTCTAATCCAGGTTGCAAATTTTAGCATATTCATTTGGATGAAATGCCAAGTCACTTGAACCTATAATTACAAAATTTAACCCATTTTAATAAAATAGTGAAATTAATTCAATAATACCTAACTTATAAAAGTTTGGTAAGTTGGTAGCCAATGGGTTATAATGTAAACATACTTTTTATTGATAGTGATTTAGATGTGAATATTTAAATAATATTTTGTTCATTTGGCAGTGTCTATTAATTATACCCAACTACATTAGTAGTATCTTAAAAAATAAGTAATATTGAATAATGTTCTTGTGATTTAAAGGAAAATATACTTATATATAATTAGTATTAATAAGAATTACAAGGAGGTTATGTTTTATTTATATATATAACTTATTTTAATTAAATATAATTTTTTATTCTATTCAATAATCAGAGAGTAACAACTTAAAGAGTGGGAGGCCCATAATTTGGATCCTGTATCTTCTAAAAAGTTGCTTTGCAAGCGTCTTTATTCTTTCTTGCCCATATACATCTACTCTTTGTAAGTAAGCAAAATCTGTACTGTATCATTAACCTCTTGTGATGGAATTTTGTGTTTTTTTCACACTCTAATTTATTGGTTTTCTATTTCACTTTGTGTTATTGATTGGTTTTAAACTATGTTCCCTTTTGCTATCTTTCACAGAATAAATTTACAGATTTTTCCTTTATATTTGAGACTATATTTGAGGAATAGTGGGTGACAGATTTTGTAAATATTCTACATTCATTTGAAGATGATGCTCCTGATTCTTTTGCAGAGATTTTGTAGACATATTTTATTAAATAGCTTGATAAAAAAGCAAAATATCTTTTTAATTAAAATATTTAATAGAGTGACAATTTATTTTTCAGTCAACAGGTTCTCTCATGTTCTAGTGTAAACATATTAAATCTTTCATGATGCCCACAGATTTGCTAGTTTCTTATTGTGATTTTGCCAGTTCTTGATTGCCAAGTTCAAAGATTATCACTGACAACATAAAAGAGCTAGTTTGTCATTTATTTTGCTTGGTAGCTATTTTTCTATGGTTAAATTTATGATTATTTATACTTGTAGCATTTGATCCTATTCTGTCTAATATTAAAATTGCTACATTAGTCTTATGTTGATATTTATCTATTTTATTTTTAATGTATTTATTCTCAAGCTTTCTACATTGTTTTACATATTTTTTTAAAAAATTCAGCTTTTATTTTAGATTCCGGGAGTACATGACAAGTTTGTTCC
Source organism: Rhinopithecus bieti (assembly GCF_001698545.2). NCBI lineage: Eukaryota > Metazoa > Chordata > Mammalia > Primates > Cercopithecidae > Rhinopithecus > Rhinopithecus bieti. The sequence goes on along the minus strand of NW_016804208.1, from coordinate 3,321,939 downwards.
ATAAATATATTGTGTGATGCTGAGGTTTGGGGTATGCATGATCCCATCACCTAGGTAGTGATAATAGTACCCAATAGATGATTTTTCAGCCTTTGTTCCCCTCCTCTCTCCCACTTCGGTAGTCTCCAGTGTCTATTGTTCCCATCTTTAACTGCATGTGTACCTAATATTTAGCTCCCACTCACAACTGAGGATATGTGCTTTTTGGTTTTGTGTTCCTGCATTAATTCACTTAGGATAATAGCCTCCAGCTGCATCCACATTGCTGCAAAGGGCATGATTTCATTCTTTTCTATGACTGTGTGGTATTCTATGGTGTATATGTACAACACTTTCTTCACCAGTCAGCTGGTGATGGGCACAAAGGTTGATTCCATGTTTTTGCTACTGTGAATAGTGCTGCAATGAACATACCATTTCATGTACCTTTTTGGTAGAATGATTTATTTTCCTTTGGGTAAATACCCAGTAATGGGATAACAGATCAAATGGGAATACTGTTTTAACTTCTTTGAGAAATTTCCAAGCTACTTTCCACAATGACTGAACTAATTTACACTGCCACCTAGCATTGTATAAGCACTCCCTTTTCTCTGCAGACTTGCCACAATCTGCTATTTTTGACTTTTTAGTAATACCCATTCTGACTGGCATGAAGTGATAACTCATTGTGGTTTTAATTTGCATTTCTCTGATGATTAGTGATGTTGAACATTTATTCATATGTTTGTTGTCCATGTGTATGTCTTATTTTGAGAACTGTCTATTCATGTCCTTGCCAACTTGTTAATTGTGTTATTGGTTTTTGCTTGTTGAACTGTTTAATTTCCTTATAGATTCTGGATGTTAAACCTTTGTTGGATACATAGGTTGCAAATATTTTTTCCCATTCCGTAGGTATCTGTTTACTTCATAGGTTTTTTTGCTATGCAGAAGCTCTCTGGTTTAATTAGATTCTGTTTGTCGATTTTTATTTTTTGTTGCAATTGCTTTTGAGAACTTAGTCGTAAATTTTTTGATGAGGCTGATGTCTGGAGTGGTATTTCCTAGATTTTCTTACAGGAGGAAATGTATTGTGTTTATTTAACAACAGTCTTGTATGCACCTTGTTTAAAAATAGCATAAGTTAGGATGTGTACATGCATTTCATCAAATAGCTGAAATAAGTTTAATAAACATTTTATGGAAAGAAATCACATATAGAAAATGCATATGTTGTAATATGGGTATTGAATAATTTTTATTAAAATATACCTGTGCAATCTGCTCCAATATTAGGACATGGGGTATTACTAGCTGCAGAAATAGTTCATATGCCCACTATCCTAACTTCTAATGGTAAAAACGTTTCTTGCCATACTTTACACTTTATATTAATATAATTATATAGTATATAGTCTTTTGTGTTTACTTTCTATTGTTCAATATTATGTTTTTAAGATGCATTCATGTTATAGGCTGAATGTTTGTGTGCCCCCGAAGTTCATATGTTAAAGTCCTGTACTACAATATAACTCTATTTGGAAGCAGATCCTTTAGGAGGTACTTAAGGTTAAGTGTGGTCATAAAAATGGGGCCCTAATTTGATAGTATTAGTGTCCCTATATGGAAAGACACCAGAGCTCAAGAGCTCACTTAGCTAGCTCTCTCTCTCTCTCTCTCTCTCTCTCTCTCTCTCTCTCTCTCTCTCTCTCTCTGTGTGTGTGTGTGTGTGTGTGTGTGTGTGTGTGTTTCGGATATGAGAAGGCCACCATCTGCAAGTCAGGCAGGGATGCTTTTTCAGAAACAGAACCCTGCTGAATCTTGCTCTTGGACTTTCTAGCCCCCAGAAATGTGAGAAATAAATTTCTGTTGTTTGTGCAAGATAGCCTGTAAGTTATGGCAGATTGAACAGAGTAAGACAATTGATGTTTGTGTTTACATTTATAGATTATTATTCCTGTATGTTATTTCATTGCATGAATGTGCCATAATTTATTCACCCGTTTTCTTGTTAACGAATACTTCAGTTGTTTACAGGTTTTAGTAATTATAAATAATGCTTCCATGACCATTCTTGTACATATGTATCGATGAACACATGTGCTCATTTATGTTTTGCATATATCCAAGAATGGAAGCTGGTAATAAGGTGTGCATAAATTCAGCTTTAGTAGATACTACAAAGCAGAGAATCTATTTTTCTGTATCCGCACCAAACTTTATATTGTCTCTTTTTCTTTTTATCCTCATTGATTGAAATTTAGCAATATTACAAACAAATTGGCATTTTCATAATGACAAAGTTGAGCATAAATATATGTATGTGTGTGTGTGTATATATGTATATATATGTAGAGAGAGAGAGAGACTAGTTGAGCATATATATAAATACACATATACATATACCTACAGAATGGGAAAACTATATACATATGTGTATATATATATATATTTTGAGGCAAGGTCTCACTCTGTCACCCAGGCTGGAGTGCAGTGACATGAACTTGGCTCACTGCAACCTCTGCTTCCTGGGCTCAAAGCAATTCTCCAGCCTCAGCCTCCCATGTAGCTGGGACTACAGGAGAGGGCCACCAACGCTTGGCTAATTTTTTTGTGTGCGCACACGCACGTGTGTGTGTGTGTGTGTGTGTGTAGAGACAGGGTTTTGCCATGTTGCCCAGGCTGTTCTGAATTCCTGAGCTCAAAGTGATCCACCCACCATGGCTTACCAGTGTGCTGGGATTACAGGTGTGAGGCACCATGCTCAGATAAGAGATCATTTTTAAATTGATGATTAATACCTTTTGTGTCATATTTTAACATTTTTTTGCCAACCCTAAGGTATTAATATGTATTTACATATTTTCTTCCAACAAACCTTAGTATTTTACCTTTTATATTTACAGTTTTACTTCCTCTGGAATTGTTTTTCTTTATAATAGGAATAGGAATCAAAATAAATTTCTTTACCAGATGAATTTCCACTTGATCCAATATCATTTCTTGAAATGTATATTGATTTTCTTCTCTACTACAGTGTTTTCATTCTTATAATTAGATGGGTGTTTATGGATGGACTGAATTTGAAGATTTCTATGATGTTCTATTGATGAGTTTTCCTATCTTAGTACAGTGAAATACTTCATTCTTCTTATTAATTTATTTTGTTACAGATCTTGTTATCTTGTAGTGTATGTTTTCTACCTTTGTGCTTCTTCAAATTTCCATGGCAGTTTTTACCCCTTGCATTCCAAATAAATTTTAGAATCATTTTTCAGTCCCTTTCCAAGCATTCACAGATGTATAAACACACACACATGCACACATATACAACCACATGGTACTATGGTTTTGATTGAGATTGCATTGTCTTATGACATTTATTTTTCCACTGTAAAATAAATTTAACTGTCACTCACATTATGTAATTGTCAAAACTGATCCACAGAAAGTGTCTGTTAAAGCTTCCAAGAAAGTTTTGAAGAAAATAAGGTATGAACCATAGGAGCCAAACTGACAACACCAATCCTGCCTGTCACACTCTTCTTTCATTGAGTAAAGGTACAACAGGAACAGGATATATTTTCATATGTGTTCAAGAGTTTTATTTGTATCATTTTAAATAAAGTGAATTTCAGGTGTTGGAAATTTTACCACCATGTTTGTATTCCTTAAAAGACTACTATTTAATATTTATCATTTTATGAACTTTATATAAAAAGAAAGCAACCCTATGGTTTGATTTTCTCTCTTGCTTATATTTTTGATATGTATTCAAGCTGATGTGTATTTCATTTATTTAGATAGCAGTATAGTATTCCTTAAAAATGTATATCTGTATATTGTCCTTTCCTTACAATCTGTATATCACCTTTTCTACCCATAACAAATATTTGAGTTTTTCTTAATTTCTGGTTATATCCCAATAGATGTACTGGAGATGTAGCATATGAATAGGATACGTTTTACCAACAACATCAACTATTTTACCAAGTTGCCATGGCCATTAATATTGTCACCAACACTGCTCTACAATATCTCCAAATCTTTCCATATATTAAAATTCTGCTTATCTATAAGACAGTAAATATTTAATGTGTGATCAATTTGCATTTTCTTGACCTACTAATAAGTTTGGTAATTTTTTAATGCTTTTTGAACACACTTGTTTCCTATTTTGTTCAATATACTTTCATGGATTTTGCTCTTGTTTTATTGGAATATTTGTTTTTTTAATACTTTGTTGGTGATCATTCCATATTCTGGATATTAATATCTTGCCAATTATATTGTAAAAAATATCACTCCAAAATGTGGCTTATGGTTTTGCTTCTTTTTTATTTTTTTCAAGACTTTCTTAAAATATATATAGGTAAATTTGCTACTTTTTCTTCAAAGCATAGGGCTACCTCAGAGCAACAAATAAAATGTCTTACATTGTTTCTAGCAATTTTATAGAACCAGTTTTACATATGCTTTTTTTATTGACTTGATTTACATAAATGCATGTGTCTGTTTCTGTTTTGCCTATTCTTATCCGTGTTCTGTACTTGTATGGCATGACATTTTAATTCCCATAGCTTTGAATATGTCACGATATCTAGACAAGTACGTTCACGTTACTCACAATCTATTGAAGTATAAAACAAAATAAAATTAACTTAAGATTTTATTGGAAGTGAATTGAATGTATTGCAAACAATTCCTATTGTTATGATGTTGTGTCTTAATCCAAGAACATGAAATTTATTTTTATATTCTTTAAAATCTTTTAGTTATCTGTAATAATTTCTACCTAAGGTATTTATATAACAATTATTGGTTATTTGTTGTTAATTCCTTCTATGTTTTATCATAATTTTGCTTAATCTATTAAGGGTGATACTGATTTGTCAATACATTTTCATTATATGAAAGACTATATATTAATAACACACTATTTTAAAATTATATCTTTCCATTTCATAAAAACTTTAATTATTATATAGTGATCATCTTTATCATCATTCTGGTATATTTCTTCACCTTAAAACCTATTTGACAGCAATATAACCACCAGATTTATATTGATTCCTTTTTGCCTGGCATGTCTTTGTATATAATTTAACTTTTAAGCATTCTGGGTTTTTTTTTTTAATGTTTTAGGTTGATCTCCTGTAATAGCATTGAGCAAAAGTATTTAATGTCATAAGTAACTTTTTTTTTTTTTTTTT
>NW_016804208.1:3305962-3313343 GCF_001698545.2 Rhinopithecus bieti | reverse complement strand
AAAAAAAAAAAAAAAAAAAAAAAAATCTAAGTGTCCATCAACAGATGAATGGGTAAAGAAAATATGGCGGATATATGCAATTGAGTGCTCTTCATCTTCAGCCATAAGAAAGAATGAGATCTTGTTATTTGCAACAACATGGATAGAACTGGAGGACATTATGTTAAGTGAAATATGTCAGGCACAGAAAGACTAATTTCACATGTTCTCACTCATTTGTGGGAGCTAAAAACTAACATAATGGATCTGGTGGAGACAGAGAATAGAATAATCATTATCAGAGGCTGCAAAGAGTAGTGCGTTGGGTGAGAAGTGGGATAGTTCATATTAATAAGTAAAAAATATACTTAGAATGAATAAGATCTAGTATTCATCACAGAATATGGTGACTACAGTGAGCAATAATTTGTATATTTTAGAATGACTGAGGAAGTAGAAATGGAATATTTGTAACAAATAATGAATGCTTGAGATGAAGGATACCTCATTCATCTTGATGTGATTATTTCACATATGTGTCTGTATCAAATATGTACTTCATAAATATATACATCTATGTACTCATAAAAATTAAAATTAAAATAAATAAATAAAATATATGGACCTAAAAATATATAAAGTTTCATTACTCCGTTTCCAACTCACATGCTATTGATTTCCACTATTTTTCTAGCCCATTTCTACCCTATTTAGACATTTTAGTATCACTCTTTATAGGCAATCCTTATAAGCAATGTTTTTTTGGTGGCAGGGCATAAGCAAGGGAGAGTTTGTTCATTGTTTTAATTTTTGCTTTCTCCAAATTAGAGCCAGAACAAAGATGTGAGCTTCAGTAGTTTATCTGAGTGGTAATCCCAGAAAGCATGAGTAAGGAAATGGGAAAGTCAGATGTGAAAAGAGAAAGGATTAATAGGCTAGCTAACATTGTGGCCACAGGGGTCCAGTCCTGCTGTTAACCCACTAAAGAGCCCTCTAGCATTATTCCTGCAGTGGTTAGGGGATTGAATCATTTGTCCACTTAAAACTGACACTTGTTAATTGAGAGAATTCCCAGGGGCATTAACTCTATTGCACATTCAGTTTGTCAATGAGTGTGAGGAAATGACTTCCTAAAGCTTTGGAGAAAATCCCAAGGCATCCAAACAAAGAAATATAAGGAAGATATTTGATATAGAAATCTAGTAAGTTACATGAAATTTTCCAGACATTGCAATGGGATCAGGCAGCTCCAGATTAAAAGGAGTATCTCTCCAGCATTAGCTGCTTCCTCATATTTATAATATTTTGCTCACCATTAGATCTTGTAATTCAAATTCCTTTCAGAGAGGATCCTCTGCTGGGCAATTTTATTTTTCAATTTATTTAAATAAATTCTTATTTTGCCCTGAATTATATTTTTTATTTGAGACTGTATTTATTGTTTTTCATCTTATCCTTGAGGAAAATGAGTTTGGTCTGGAAATAATGTTTATCTCTTTAAGTTTCCCCTGAAACAGATTCTCGGCTGAGGATTCTTTCATTTATCAGAAAGGTTTTTCCAATAAATGACTATAAGGGAGTGGAAAGATGAGGAAGCAAAGTAAAAAGCCAATACAGCAAGTTAGCTCATGGGCAACTAGAGCTTAATCACACTGGATAATTCAGAGTAATGTGTACAAATGTACACCTCACCTGAGTGATGTAGAAGCTGGTATATTTACTCCTCAGCTTCTATTAGTCATTGGGAAATAAAGACCATTAATTCTGAGTTCTTTAGGCTACCCGTCAGGCAAGCATGGTGGGTAAATCAGGAAAAGAATCATGCATATGCTGTCATCTGAAATTTGGTCTCATACACATGAAAGAGATATGGGTGGAACACTTACATAGTTTACTATACTTATATATCCCTTACCTATGAGACTTAGCCTGCTATATCCCTTCTGTCTTAGAGATTGGCAAATAAAATATTTCAAAATGCAAAACTGTATATTCACACAGAAAGGTTAAAAACAAAAAATTTCAGCCACGTAGATATATGAATACCAGAATACAATGTGGCTACAATGATCATATGTGGTTATTGTAGATATGAGAGGAGAAAGGAATATAAGAGTTAAAGAAAAAAATAAGAGTTAAAACATTTTTTTTCTGTTCTTAGCAAAGTGAAAGTCACCATATTGAGGGTAAGATTACAAATGGACTGTCTTGCTTTTTGGATATGATAAATAAATATTTGCTATACTATCAAAGTCTAGAGTAATTATGTCCTGAAACCATAAAGTTGAATGGATTTTAGATTTGAGAATTTGCGTAGTGGATATCTTGCATATGCAAAGATGTAAAGATCTTTTCCCTTTTATTTGCTTCTGTATAGCTAATTGGTCTGAGAATTCTACTTACTTGAAGGCTAAAAAATTAAGAAGGTTAAAATTAAAGATTTTTAAATTCTTTCTCCAGTTAGTTTTTATTTCCATATTTCTCCTTGACTATTTTAAACAACTTATCTGGCATATATTGAATATTTATTATGTTTAAAAAATTTTAAATAGAGAACTCCTTTGAAATATATAAAGTTTAATTTATAACACATTTACTTGAAAAGAAAATTATTTTATTTGCTCAATCTGTTATATATAGCTCTATATAGCATCTTTAAATAAACCTATCATAACCAATTTTGCAGAGTAGATTTTGGCATTTTGCCAATTGTTTAGTGTCAAATATAGCTGATTACTAAAGCATTATGTTGATTTACATTTCCTGCAATAGATTCACACTGAAGTAAATACTCTGTAGCCAAATTATGTTTATAAATGCTATAACTGGATTCTCTTGGTGAACTCATCAATCAATATTTTAAAATGTTGCTTCAAATTTGTTTATACATTCTAGTTGTATATTCCAATATAAAGAAATAGTTTAACAATCTTTTTAGCTATCTATCAACTTTACTTTTGCCCTGCAAATAAGGCAAAACTTAGAAATTCAAACTGTTAAATTATTATATTTATTTGATGCTTTGGTAAAAGCACTACCAGTGTTTTGTTTTATTTAAACTTGTAAAATATTATCGAATGCTTTTGCCATTTGATATATTTCCATGGCAAAATATGCTTGAAAAAGAGATTATAGCTTCAAGACATAGCTTAGCAAAAAGTATATGACCAGCACAGTGCTAATCCATTACGTTATGGTTTGCTATGTATTTATATATTGTTATAGGATCAGAATCTTGTTACAAAGTTCATATGATTGTATAGTCAGGACTATTTTTTAGCAATCACCTAGAGATGTTTTCGTGCTACTCATCCCGGAACATGTCTCATAGAGTTGCCTATAGAAAAAGTAACTCAATATGCAATTTTATGTCTACAGTTGTGCCTTTTTATTTTCATTTTTATTTGAAACCTCAATCTAATTACTTTTGCTAATTGGGGTACTTTGGCTCTCATATTTTAATGTTGCCTACTCTGAAACATGGCTTGCTAACTATTTGATATTTCCCTCAAGTCAATTTTCTTTCTATAACTGTACGTTTATTATTAGGTAAGCCCATTCAAAATATGTCTTCTAATTTGGTGAAAAGTTTTCCTGTTCCTCTTTTATTAGACACCAATAGACAACAGAAAAATAGTAATGCTGTTTCATTTATAATGATTAAAATGTGTATGTTTTGTGAACTTGGCTACATTTTCATTGATTGATATATGCAATACTGAGTGATATCAGCAAAATGGCTGACTAGAAATTTCTACCACTAGTGTCCTTCACAAAGATAACCAAAACAATAAATAATCAACTACATCTTAATGAAAATGACTGATTGTGAATGCTGGAGTACATCAAAGAAATTACAAGAAACCCTGGTGAGTCCTGAAACTCAGAATAGCCACATGATAAAAGAAAACACTGGTCCTCCAACACCCTGTCTTGCAACTGGGATTAGCTGGGAACCAGGAGAAATTTCTCCCTATAGTAAAAAGTTAAGCGAAAAGGTTCACTATCCTCCATCAATACCCTAGACAACTACAGACCTTAACAAGGGATTCCCCTGTGTTCCTAACAGGCACTAAATCCAGGTAAGGAAGCTGCCTAGAATCCACATAACTGTGCTCCTCACAAAGAAAGAGCCAACACTGTGTCCTTCTCCTGTGGGTACCTGCCCCCTGCACAGATACTGTGTTACACCATCTTGAAATTGGAAGTATGGCTGAAATGTGTCTTGCCCTGGGAGTGAGTAGGCATGGATCCTCATCATCCCTGAGGCTAAACTGCTGCCAAACCACACCAGCCCAGCAGCCTAACATTCTCAAGTCAAGCTAAAAGCTGCTTATGTCATTCTCTATGTGACCAACTGGAGATGGAGCTGCCTCACCTACCCTTCTCTATATTCCCTGTGCTGGAGCTGAAGTGGTATCCTGCCTCCTAGGGAAACAGTACCTTGGCTGCTCAAAGCAGTCATGCCACCTCCCCCATTGCCTAAGTTGAAGCAGCACCCTGCATACCAGGGAAACAGTGCCTGGTTCTTCCAGAAGAGTCATTCCCCAAGCCTGAGCTGAAGTGACACATCATTCTTCGGGGAAGCAGTGCCCTCAACAAGCAGAGCAGCTGCACATCCCAGGGCTGAATCAAAATAGTACACAACATCCTAGGGAAAGAGAACAGTGGCTAAGCTAAGAGACCTCACCCTATGAGACAAACAACCTACTTCACTGCAGCTGGACTAGCTCCCTAGAGTCTCAGCAGCTGAGATATACCTCTTTCTGCAATGGAATCCTGGGGGAGGGGGTGAAAGGGCGGCGGGGTAGTTAAAATCATCTCTGTGTTGTTCCCAGCTCCCTGAGGGCCCAAACAACAATGGTGCTTTGCAATTTTAGGGTGCTTGCTGTCAGTGCACCTGGCCTCAGAGTCTGGGGTATTGCCAAATCCCACCATAACAGGGTCTAGAGTCACTACAACAGGGTACCTCATAACCTGATATTGGAGTTGCCACTGACCCCTATTGTCTCAGCTTCCTGAATTGCAACCATACCCTGCTCCCTGCTTTCAAACCAGCGCAGCACTCCTTCTTCTCCAGAGTTGGGCCAGGGCTGTGTGCCTTGCCTCCAAGGGAAGAACCAAAGCTACAAGCTAGACCCCTGGTTGAAGCTGCTAGGGGTGCTTCAGAGTCACAGATATTGGCTTTGTAGGCAGCCTACAACCAACTCTGCCACCCAGAGTGAACTTGTACCCAAAGCCCACGTGCCAAAAAGGTTCATGAGACTCTGAGCCTAGAACCCCAGCCTGATAGCAGCCTCAGGCACCTGAACCTGGAACCCAGCTCCACTGCTTATAGGCATGTCATACCTGACATCAAGAGGGATTCCCTTGGCTAAGTCTTCCCATAGTAGAAAAAGTGAAAATAGAAGGACCCCAAATCCCTTGACATTGAGTAAATGTATAACCTACGCAACCACCACTACTGAATTCACAGCTTCTAGAGGCTAGGGCACTGAGGTAAACATGGATATTGCTGATATTTAACACAGATAAAGAAACTACAGAAAGACTATACCACTGCACCTATTTGAAAACAGAGTCATCACATCCCAACAAACATACTAAATCTCAACTGTAGGTGAAAGTCATTCTCTACAAGAGCTAATCTAGAAAGTTTGGAAGAGGTGATATTTCCATCAGAGGTATAGACATCACCACAAGGACACACACACACACAAAGTAAAACTTAAAAAAAAAGACACCACTCCAACTTTCTAGCAACAAACCCCATTAAAATAAAATTAACAAAATTGCAGAAAATGAATTCAAAATAATTATTTCTAGGAATCTCAGTGAGATACAAGACAATACAGATAAATAGGCAATTTAATGAAATCAGGAAAACAACATAAAATAGTAATGACACATTTAACGAAGAGGTAGAATTTTTTTAAAACAAAAAGAATCAAACAGAAATCTTGCCCTGAAGAATTCAGTGAATTAAATAAAAATGCAATAGACAGCTTCAATAGCAGACTTGATCAAGCAGAAGAATCTCTAAGCTTGAAGATACATTATTTGAAATTACCAAGAGGGAGAAAAAAAGAAAATAAAAAAAAAAAAAAGGTGATGAAAGCCTACAAGACATATGAAACATCATTACATGAATAAATATTCACATTGTGAGAGTTACAGGAGAAGAGTTACAGGAGAAATTATGTAAAAACCTATTTAAAAGAATAATAGCTAAAATTTCTTCAAGACATGAGAGGGATATGAACAACCAGGTATGGTAAGCTTAGCAGTCCCCAGATAGATTCAACCCAAAATGGCCCTCTTCAAGGCACATGATAGTCAAATTATCAAGTCAAATAAAAGAGAAATTCTAAAAGCAGTTAAGAGTAAAATGTGAAGCCCCATACAAGGAAGTCTCCACTAGAATAACAACAGATTTCAAAGCAGAAACCTTACAGTCCAGGAAATAATATAATCATTTATTCAAAAGAAAAAAAATTACCAGAAAGAACACTATTAATATTATCACCAAAGTATCTGTTAGAAATAAGGAAGAAATAAAGTCTTTCCCAGATGAGCAAAAACAGAGAATTCACCACCACTAGACCAGCCTTACAAGAAATGCTTAAGTGAGTCCTACATTTGGAAGGGAAAAGGTAATAATCACTATCATAAAAACATGCAAAAGAATTATAAACCATATCCCTACCAAAATTGACCAAACCATAATGATGAACAATAAGAGTAAAGAAAGAAACAAATGATATACAAAACACCAGAAAACAATTAACAATATGGTAGAAATAAGTTCTAACCTATCAATAATAAGTTGAATGTAAATGAATTAAATTCCACAATTAAAAATTATCAACTGGATGAAAGAATTTTTTTAAAGAACATAGAGTCTAATACAATAATAGTTGGTAACTTCAACATTCAACTCTCAGGACTGGACATATCATCTAGACCAAAAATCAGCAAAGAAACATTAGATTAAAGCTACATTTTACAACAAATGGATCTAACAGAAATTTTATAGAACATGTCATTCAACAGTTTCAGAATACACATTTTTTTTCATGAACACATGGAATATTCCGAGGATAGACCACATGTTGGGCCACAAAAGAAGTCTCAGCAAAGTTTAAAAGTTGAAATCGTATCATATCCAGTGTCTTTTCTAACAACAATAGAATAAAACTAGAGGTCAATGGGAAGATGAACTTTCAAAATTGCACAAATAAATTAAAATTAAACTACATACTTTTTTTTTTCTATTACCATGAGACATGTTCTTATTAATTCATTTACTTTTTTTTTTTTTTATTATACTTTAAATTTCAGGGGACAATTGGCAAACCGGGCGGGTTTGTAAAAATTTATACTTTTGGCAAGTTGGGGGTGC
>NW_016804208.1:3298328-3304633 GCF_001698545.2 Rhinopithecus bieti | reverse complement strand
AGAACAGAGTCCTCAGAAATAATACCACACATCTACAGCCATCTGATCTTTGACAAACCTGAGAGAAACAAGAAATGGGGAAAGGATTCCCTATTTAATAAATGGTGCTGGGAAAATTGGCTAGCCATAAGTAGAAAGCTGAAACTGGATCCTTTCCTTACCCCTTATACGAAGATTACACTACATACTTTCAAATGATCAATGGTTCAATGAAGAATAAGACATAAATTTTTGAAAATTTCTTAAATGAAAATAGAAATGCAACATATGAAAACCTATGGAATGCAGCAAAAACTGTATTAGGATAGAAGCTTATAGTAATAAAAGCCTACATCAAAAAAGTAAGAATATCTTAAATAAATGATCAAATAGTGTATCTCAAAAACAAATCATGCCCAATAGTAGTGGAAGGAAAGAAATAATAAAAAACGGAGCAGAAACGTATAAAATTTAGATCAATAAAACAGAAAGATGGTGTTTTTTAGAAGATAAACAAAATTGAAAAGCCTTTAGTTAGACTAGTCAAGAAAAAAAAGAGAAAATATTCACATAAAGTCAGAGACCAAAGCAAAGAAGAAATTACAAATAGTACTACAGAAATACAAAGGATTATTACAGGCTATTCTGAGCAACTGTGTGAAATAATAAAATATAATAAAATAAAAGAGAGAGAGAGAAAAAAAAAACCTAGCAGGAATGAATAAATTTCTGGAAACATACCAACCTACCAAAATTGAAGCAAAAAGAAATACAAAATCCTAATAGCCTAATTATGATATTGAATTTGTAATTAAAAGTGTCCTTAAAAATAGCCCGGACCTGGTGGCTTCACTGCTGAATTCTTCTAACATTTAAAGAAGTACTAATATCAATTCTTCTCATACTTTCTCAGGAAATTGAAGAAGGGAGAATTCTTCCAAATTCATCCTATGATAACAGTATTACTTAATCTGTTACCAAAACAAGAAAAGGTTACAAAAAAAAAAAAAAAGAAAAGAAAACAAAACAAAACAAGAACTACTCTAGGTCAATACCGTGATGAACACAGTTGCAAACTTTTCCAGAAAATACTAGTAAATAGAATCCAGTAGCACACTGAAAAAAATCATTCACCATGATCAAGTGGTATTTATTCCAGGGCCACAAGAGTGGTCCTAAACACACGAATAAACAAACGTGATTTATCACATCAATAGAATGAAGGGCAATAGCCACACTGTCATCACAGTCATCTCAATATCAGATGCAAAAAAATTGCTAAATTTTAACATCCCTTCATTATAAAAATTTGCAGTCAGTTAGGTATAGAAGGAATGTACCTCAACACAAAAACGGACATATGTGACAAACTCATATCCAACAACAGGGATAATTGAAGATGTTTTTCTTTAACATCAGGAACAAGTCAAATATGTCCACTTTCACCATTGTCATTCAGTATAGTACTGGAAGTCCTAGATAGAGCCATAAGGCAGGAGAAATAAATAAAGGGCATTCAAATGGGAAGGTAGGCGGTCAAATTGTTTCTGTTTGTATGTATGTGATGTATCTTTATTATAGGAAACTCTAAAAGTGTCATAAAAACTTTCAAAACTGATAAACAGTTTTAGTAAAGTTGAAGAACACAATATTAACATAGAAAAATCAGTGGTAGTTCTATACATCAATAACAAGCAGGCAGAAAAAAATAAAGTTGTGAAAATGGCCATACCACCAAAAGTAATCTATAGATTCAGTTAAATTTTATCAACATAACATATTCTTCACAGAAATAGAAAAAAAACTAAAATCTGTATGGAACCAGAGAAGACCTGAAATAGCCAGAGCAATACTGAGCAAAATAAACAAAGCTAGAGGAATCACACTATCAGACTTCAAAATGTACTACAAAGCTATAATAACCCAAACATTATGGTATTCACATAAAAACAGATGCATAAACCAATGGAACAAATGGACAACTCAGAAACAAATTCACGTATTTACAGTCAACTGATTTTTGACAATGGCTTCAAGAACATTCACTGGTAAAAGAACAGTTTTTTGTTTTTTGTTTTTTTTTTCAGTTTATGGTGCTGGGAAAAGTAGGTATCTATAAACAGAAAAATAAAAGTGGTTTCTTACCTCTCACCACATACAATAATCAACTGAAACTAGATTAAAGATTTAAATGTAAGACCTTAAAATTTATTATAAAACTACTAGAAAAACGCATAGGAAAAAAAGCTTTAGAACATTGGTTTGGGGAAAGATTTAACTGAGAATACTTCAAAAGCACAGACAACAAAGGCAAAAATGGGCAAATGGGATTATATGAAACTAAAAAATTTTTTCACGTCAAAGGAAACAATCGGCAGAGTAAAGAGACAACCTGCAAATTGGTGGAAAATATTTGCCAACTATTCATCTAACAAGGGATTTATATCTAGATATGTAAAATACACAAGAAACTCACACAATTCAACAGCAAAAAAAAAAAAAAATCAAATTATAAAATGGACAAATGAGCTGATTAGACAATTCCCAAAAGAAGACATCACATGGCCAACAGTGTATGAAAATAATCAGAATGAAATATAATCTCACACCTGTTAGAATGACTGTTATCAGAAAAACAAAAAGTAATAAATCTTTGCAAGGATGTAGGGAAAGGGAAACTCATATGCCATTAGTAGAAATGTACATTAGTACAACCACTCTGAAAAATAATACAGGGATTCTTCATAAAGCCGAAAATAGAACAACCATCTTACACTTCTTGGTATATATTAAAAGGAAAGAAATTTAGATGTCAAAGAGAAATCTGTGCTCTCATGTTTATTGCAGCACTCTTCACAATAGGCAAGATATGTAATCAGCCTAAGTGTTCACTGGTAGATGAATGAAAAAAGAAAATATGATACATATACATAATGAAATACTGTTTATTTATAAAAAAAGAACAAAATTCTGTCATTTGCAGCAACATGGATGAGCTTGGAAAACATTGTTAAGTGAAATAACCCAGTCACAGAAAGATGAATACCGAATGTTCTCACTGATATGTGGAAACAAAACTAGTTGACTGCATGAAAATACAGCAGAATAGTGGTTACTAGATATCAAGAAGGGTTGGGGGGGATGGATAGCCAAATTTTGGTTAATCAGTAAAAAACTAAATAGCTAGATAGAATTAATTCTTTTGTCATGTAGCACTGTAGGATAACTATCAATAACAATGTATTATATATTCTCAAATAGCTAGACGAGTGGGTTTTGAATGTTCCTAGCAGAAAGAAACAATGATTGTTTGAAATGATAGATATGCTGATTACTGATTCAATCATTACACATTGTATGCATATATCAAAATATTACACTACACAATTGTCTGCGATTGTTATATGTCAGTTAAAAACAATAGTGAGAAAAGAAAAGCTAGAAAAAAGAAAAAAATCACATCATACTTAACATTTCTCATTTTGACCTCTCATCAGCATTTGCTACTGTTTACCAAGCTATCTTGAGAAAAAAAATTCCTTCAACTAGTTAAATGATTTTCTTAGTTTATATGTCTTCCATGTTTTGTCTCTATTTGGAATCCCTCTGCCTACCCTTTTAAATATCACTGTCACTCAATTATCTCAGTTATTTTTTAAGCTATCTTCTTAGATTCATCTTTCTGCCAATAGAATCCAATTGTATATCTTCACCTATCACATATTTCTTTATAATTCCTTAGGCTATTCATCATCTCACTCTGAGCCTCCAGTCTTGCATCTGCCTCCATCGTGGTCACCTGTTCCTGGATGTCCCACGCACATATATAAAATACCGTTCATCAGCTATCTGTAGCCCCATTATCTTCTTCCTCATTGCTCTTTGACTTCATGAATGACACTGAAATATAATCATCCAAGTCAAAAACGAAACAGTTGTGTTTTATGGGAATCTAGTAAACACTGACTTTACACAAATTATTATTGTAACTTATGGTTATCTTTGAAACCATTTTAACCCCTTAGAGCTTGGTTTCTTCATATTTTAATTTTTTAACATAAACTAAAGTCTGAGAGGGGAGTAATAAAAATATGCTAATTCCTAGAATCACCTGGAGCTTGTAAAAATTAAATGTGTTTAGTCTATGCTCAGCACTTAGAATAGATCCTGGACTGAATTTCAGATTGGCTCCTAGATTTATATGGAGATTGAAATACTTAGTTTTAAATATTATTATTATCGCTGATACTGTTACTGAATTATAGGTGATTGTATTTTCTTTTTATTCGCTCAATTTATTCTGAAGTATGAGATAAAATAATGTCAGAGAAAATCAGTTTATACATACTTTACCTATCAAATGTCAGGACTTTAAAAAAACAAATAAACAACATTTTGGTGCATTGTGTAAAAACAATTAGCAATTTGCCACACACTGATATTCCTAATCTCTCCCACCACATTAGATGCCAATATTCAATACAAATGTGTTCTCTCTTGGATTGGATGAAATTAGAGATGATGTTTCTTGTCCCTGTTTGCTATTTGACTGCTATCAAGTCTAAGAGCTAAGAGTAACATTTTAACTAGTAGATTGTATGCCACAGTTTCCTCGGCTCAATCTTATTTTTATTGATTTTATAATTAGTTGTGTACATGTTCTTTATTGATTATTCTTAAGGATTTTATATGCATAAAAATCTTAATCAGATTATTTCTAAATCCCATTCAGTAGCAGCAGCTGCATACTTACTATGATTAAATTATTTTGCTTAGATATGAAGTAACTTAAAAGACTTAAAAGATGTAAAAATTTCTGTCTCTACTTTCTCATAGTCTGTAATTACTAATATTATTTTATTTAAATTCATGTATTAATAAGAAAACACTGCTTATTGTCTTCCATTGTCATCAAAGGCAGATATTTATTTAAATGTTCTTAAACCCTGGAAGGAAATCCCCAAGGACGTTTATTATTATAACTTAGCATGGAGTATATATTGTCACTTTCAGAATATATGCAAAAGCAAATGGCATTTAGAGTTTTCTCAGTATTCATTAATCTTTTTCAGAATAGAGTTTAATCTGTTATTCTGTGGCTAATCAGACATAATATAAGTGAAAATAGCCATGGAATAACCGTGACCATGCTAAAACAATGCAACAATGCTCAGCGACTGAAAGTTATGTTCGCGGCCGGGCGCGGCGGCTCATGCCAATAATCCCAGCACTTTGGGAGGCCGAGGCGGGCAGATCACCTGAGGTCAGGAGTTTGAGACCAGCCTGGCCAACATGGTGAAACTCTGTGTCTACTAAAAATACGGAAAAATTAGCGGGGCATCATAGTGGGCACCTGTAGTCCCAGCTACTTGGGAGGCTGAGGTGAGAGAATCACTTGAACCCAGGAGGCAGAGGTTGGAGTGAGCCAAAGTCCCGCCACTGCACTCCAGCCTGGGCAACAAGCAAGACTCCGTCAAAAAGAGACGGGAAGGGAGGGGAGAGGAGGAGAGGGGGAGAGAAAGAAAGTAATGTTTGGATATAGTTTAACAATATACTTTGATCTCGATAGATAATAAAATGTCCTTCAAAAAAAGTCTGTTGATTTATAGAAATAATTAGAAAAAAATACTTTATATTGAAATTAAATTGGTACACCGAGGACATTTCACTGGAAAATCTCAAGGAGCCCAGGTCTACTTGCTTTGATATGAGGAATTTCGAGCATAGGATTTGTCAAGGTAACCAAAATTCCATCACTGAAAAATCTTATTTTATTTGGTACAGTGTGATATTTTGATACATATGTACTGTTATGCCCAGACCCTGTATTCCCCGAAGAAGTCCACCAGAATCCGGAGTCAAAGCCAAGCGGCAAGGATCTTTAATGCAAGTTCGAACTTAGTCCCTCTGTTTTACAACATACAAGAGGGCCCCGAATGATGCATGTGGCCGCTCTTTATAGCCCGACACATACAGGATATGCAAGGTTACAGAGGTACAAAGGAATTCTTTTGGTTGCAGCATTACAACTGGTAACTGCTTCATTCAATAAACAGTTGTCAAATTCTCCCTGCGCCTTTACAAATCCTCGACAGTGTTGTGATCTTATCAGGGGCTCTCTAGGTGGTGTTTCTGAGATGTGTGGGGGGATGTGTTTGTGTTGGGCTCAGGAAGTTGGGACAAAATAGGGGATTGTGTTTGTACTGGGTCCAGGACTAAGATATGTGGCAGACACCGGTAATTAGAGCAGGACAGAGACTTTCACAACGTTTGTCCTTACAATGTCCGGAGTCTATAGATAACCTAATTAACCTAATCGGTTAGGT